>NC_069500.1:709571178-709918678 GCF_027579735.1 Bombina bombina
TTTTCGTATAAAAAGCTTGATAACCGACCAGTCCGAGAACGAGGGAGAGGGCCAGCTTTGTGATAGGACAAAGTGGCGAATTTGAAAATAAGCAAATAAATTGGATCTAGCCAAGTCATATTTATTAAAGATCGTATCCGCCGTTAATAATTGGTCATTCTCATCTAGTAACTGTTTGACGTAATGTAGTCCTTTATCAGACCAATCTTTGAAAACTTTTTGATGGAGGCCGGGCAAGAAATTAGGATTATTTACAATAGGCAACCATTCGGAAAATGAATAATCTATATTTAACATTGCGCAGAACTTTTGCCAGGCAAAAACTATATTTCTAAGAGTAATAAGACACCTAACATTCTGAGGCAACTTCTGGACATCAATATGTAGTATAGCTTTTAACACAAATGGGGCAATCAAATGATTTTCTAATTCTTCTGATGAAACTAAATTAGTACCAGCAATCCAATCTATTGCCGTTTTGACCATGGCGGCTAAGTTATACAATTTAATGTCAGGAAGCGCCAATCCCGCCGAACCGGAGTTTTGCATTAATCTAGCCAGCGCGATTCGGGGTTTTTTATTGTTCCAGATAAATTTAGAAACTTGAGAATTAAAAAGCTTTAAGTCCTTATTCAATAAGAATAAGGGCAAATTCTGGAGTGGGTATAACAAACGCGGAAAAATGATTGATTTTATCAGATTGACTCTGGCTGTGATAGATAATGGAAAGGTAGCCCAGAGATGTAAATCAGATCCAATTTTTTGGAAAAGAGGCTCAAAATTGGCTTTATACCAGAATTTTGGATTTTTATGCAAAACCAAACCTAGGCCTAGATTTAGAGTTCGGCGGTAGCCGTGAAAACCAGCGTTAGAGGCTCCTAACGCTGGTTTTAGGCTACCGCTGGTATTTGGAGTCAGTGATTAAAGGGTCTAACGCTCACTTTTCAGCCGCGACTTTTCCATACCGCAGATCCCCTTACGTCAATTGCGTATCCTATCTTTTCAATGGGATCTTCCTAACGCCGGTATTTAGAGTCGTTTCTGAAGTGAGCGTTAGAGCTCTAACGACAAAACTCCAGCCGCAGGAAAATAGCAGGAGTTAAGAGCTTTCTGGGCTAACGCCGGTTCATAAAGTTCTTAACTACTGTGCTCTAAAGTACACTAACACCCATAAACTACCTATGCACCCCTAAACCGAGGTCCCCCCACATCGCAGCAACTCGATTACATTTTTTTAACCCCTAATCTGCCGACCGCCACCTACGTTATACTTATGTACCCCTAATCTGCTGCCCCTAACACCGCCGACCCCTGTATTATATTTATTAACCCCTAACCTGCCCCCCTCAACGTCGCCGCCAGCTACTTACAATAATTAACCCCTAATCTGCCGACCGCAAAGCGCCGCCACCTACGTTATACTTATGTACCCCTAATCTGCTGCCCCTAACACCGCCGACCCCTATATTATATTTATTAACCCCTAACCTGCCCCCCACAACGTCGCCGACACCTGCCTACACTTATTAACCCCTAATCTGCCGAGCGGACCTGAGCGCTACTATAATAAAGTTATTAACCCCTAATCCGCCTCACTAACCCTATCATAAATAGTATTAACCCCTAATCTGCCCTCCCTAACATCGCCGACACCTAACTTCAATTATTAACCCCTAATCTGACGACCGGAGCTCATCGCTACTATAATAAATGTATTAACCCCTAAAGCTAAGTCTAACCCTAACACTAACACCCCCCTAACTTAAATATAATTTAAATCTAACGAAATTAATTAACTCTTATTAAATAAATTATTCCTATTTAAAGCTAAATACTTACCTGTAAAATAAACCCTAATATAGCTACAATATAAATAATAATTATATTGTAGCTATTTTAGGATTAATATTTATTTTACAGGCAACTTGGTAATTATTTTAACCAGGTACAATAGCTATTAAATAGTTAAGAACTATTTAATAGTTACCTAGTTAAAATAATAACAAAATTACCTGTAAAATAAATCCTAACCTAAGTTATAATTAAACCTAACACTACCCTATCAATAAATTAATTAAATAAAATACCTACAATTACCTACAATAAAACCTAACACTACACTATCAATAAATAAATTAAATACAATTTCTACAAATAACTACAATTACATAAACTAACTAAAGTACAAAAAATAAAAAAGAACTAAGTTACAAAAAATAAAAAAATATTTACAAACATAAGAAAAATATTACAACAATTTTAAACTAATTACACCTACTCTAAGCCCCCTAATAAAATAACAAAGACCCCCAAAATAAAAAAATTCCCTACCCTATTCTAAATTAATAAATTTAAAAGCTCTTTTACCTTACCAGCCCTGAACAGGGCCCTTTGCGGGGCATGCCCCAAGAAAATCAGCTCTTTTGCCTGTAAAAAAAAACATACAATACCCCCCCCAACATTACAACCCACCACCCACATACCCCTAATCTAACCCAAACCCCCCTTAAATAAACCTAACACTAAGCCCCTGAAGATCTTCCTACCTTGTCTTCACCATACCAGGTTCACCGATCCGTCCTGGCATCCGGTGCTGAAGAGGTCCAGAAGAGGCTCCAAAGTCTTCCTCCTATCCGGCAAGAAGAGGACATCCGGACCGGCAAACATCTTCATCCAAGCTGCATCTTCGATCTTCTTCCATCCGGTGCGGAGGGG
Source organism: Bombina bombina (assembly GCF_027579735.1). NCBI lineage: Eukaryota > Metazoa > Chordata > Amphibia > Anura > Bombinatoridae > Bombina > Bombina bombina. The sequence goes on from NC_069500.1 coordinate 709,573,894, forward strand.
GTACATGTTGAAGCATCCGACGCGGATCCATCCTCTTCTTCCGGCGTCTCCCGACGAATGACGGTTCCTTTAAGGGACGTCATCCAAGATGGCGTCCCTCGAATTCCGATTGGCTGATAGGATTCTATCAGCCAATCGGAATTAAGGTAGGAATATTCTGATTGGCTGATGGAATCAGCCAATCAGAATCAAGTTCAATCCTATTGGCTGATCCAATCAGCCAATCAGATTGAGCTTGCATTCTATTGGCTGTTCCGATCAGCCAATAGAATGCGAGCTCAATCTGATTGGCTGATTGGATCAGCCAATCGGATTGAACTTGATTCTGATTGGCTGATTCCATCAGCCAATCAGAATATTCCTACCTTAATTCCGATTGGCTGATAGAATCCTATCAGCCAATCGGAATTCGAGGGATGCCATCTTGGATGACGTCCCTTAAAGGAACCGTCATTCGTCGGGAGACGCCGGAAGAAGAGGATGGATACGCGTCGGATGCTTCAACATGGACCCGCTCCGCACCGGATGGAAGAAGATCGAAGATGCAGCTTGGATGAAGATGTTTGCCGGTCCGGATGTCCTCTTCTTGCCAGATAGGAGGAAGACTTTGGAGCCTCTTCTGGACCTCTTCAGCACCGGATGCCAGGACGGATCGGTGAACCTGGTATGGTGAAGACAAGGTAGGAAGATCTTCAGGGGCTTAGTGTTAGGTTTATTTAAGGGGGGTTTGGGTTAGATTAGGGGTATGTGGGTGGTGGGTTGTAATGTTGGGGGGGGTATTGTATGTTTTTTTTTACAGGCAAAAGAGCTGAACTTGTTGGGGCATGCCCCGCAAAGGGCCCTGTTCAGGGCTGGTAAGGTAAAAGAGCTTTTAAATTTATTAATTTAGAATAGGGTAGGGAATTTTTTTATTTTGGGGGTCTTAGTTATTTTATTAGGGGGCTTAGAGTAGGTGTAATTAGTTTAAAATTGTTGTAATATTTTTCTTATGTTTGTAAATATTTTTTTATTTTTTGTAACTTAGTTCTTTTTTATTTTTTGTACTTTAGTTAGTTTATGTAATTGTAGTTATTTGTAGAAATTGTATTTAATTTATTTATTGATAGTGTAGTGTTAGGTTTTATTGTAGGTAATTGTAGGTATTTTATTTAATTAATTTATTGATAGGGTAGTGTTAGGTTTAATTATATCTTAGGTTAGGACTTATTTTACAGGTAATTTTGTTATTATTTTAACTAGGTAACTATTAAATAGTTCTTAACTATTTAATAGCTATTGTACCTGGTTAAAATAATTACAAATTTGCCTGTAAAATAAATATTAATCCTAAAATAGCTACAATGTAATTATAATTTATATTGTAGCTATATTAGGATTTATTTTACAGGTAAGTATTTAGCTTTAAATAGGAATAATTTATTTAATAAGAGTTAATTAATTTCGTTAGATTAAAATTATATTTAACTTAGGGGGGTGTTAGTATTAGGGTTAGACTTAGCTTTAGGGGTTAATCCATTTATTATAGTAGCGGTGAGCTCCGGTCGTCAGATTAGGGGTTAATAATTGAAGTTAGGTGTCGGCGATGTTAGGGAGGGCAGATTAGGGGTTAATACTATTTATGATAGGGTTAGTGAGGCGGATTAGGGGTTAATAACTTTATTATAGTAGCGCTCAGGTCCGCTCGGCAGATTAGGGGTTAATAAGTGTAGGCAGGTGTCGGCGACGTTGAGGGGGGCAGATTAGGGGTTAATAAATATAATATAGGGGTCGGCGGTGTTAGGGGCAGCATATTAGGGGTACATAAGGATAACGTAGGTGGCGGCGCTTTGCGGTCGGCAGATTAGGGGTTAATTATTGTAAGTAGCTGGCGGCGACGTTGTGGGGGGCAGGTTAGGGGTTAATAAATATAATATAGGGGTCGGCGGTGTTAGGGGCAGCAGATTGGGGGTACATAGGGATAATGTAAGTTGCGGCGGTTTACGGAGCGGCAGATTAGGGGTTAATAATAATATGCAGGGGTCAGCGATAGCGGGGGCGGCAGATTAGGGGTTAATAAGTGTAAGGGTAGGGGTGTTTAGACTCGGGGTACATGTTAGAGTGTTAGGTGCAGACGTAGGAAGTGTTTGCCCATAGGAAACAATGGGGCTTTGTTAGGAGCTGAACGCTGCTTTTTTGCAGGTGTTAGGTTTTTTTTCAGCTCAAACAGCCCCATTGTTTCCTATGGGAGAATCGTGCACGAGCACGTTTTTGAGGCTGGCCGCGTCCGTAAGCAACTCTGGTATCGAGAGTTGCATTTGCGGTAAAAATGCTCTACGCTCCTTTTTTGGAGCCTAACGCAGCATTTGTTTGAACTCTCGATACCAGAGTTAATTTTATGGTGCGGCCAGAAAAAAGCCCGCGTAGCGTTAACAGCCCATCTACTGCCAAACTCCAAATCTAGGCCCTAGATATTTAATAGCATCAACCAATTTAAATGGGGTAACGAGGCCCTCCAACTGAGAAGTATTTATGCACATTAATTCGCTCTTTTCCAAGTTTATCTTATAACCTGAAAAGGAGCTGAAGACTTCTAACACCTGTAGAATCATAGGAATAGATTGCTGGACATTGGTAAGAAAGATCAACACATCGTCTGCATAAAGCAACATTTTCAGACGATATATACCGAATGGGACTCCAATCAAAATATCTCTGCATCGGATCGCAAAAGGTTCCAAAGCTATATTAAAAAGTAAAGGAGAAAGAGGACACCCTTGCCGAGTGCCTCTTTGTAATATTATTTTAGAAGATAAAGACCCATTAATAAGTAAAAAGGAAATTGGTTTGTGATATAATCTAATAATAAATTGTAGGAATTCCCCTTTTAAGCCAAACTTCTCCATCGCCCTAAAGAGATATTCCCAGACAATTGAATCAAAGGCTTTGATCGCATCCAGGGAAAGTATGGCAGTCCCTTGCCATAATGGCTCCTTCCTCTCCTTATCCACATTCCAGGCATAGTCTAAAAAATTAATCAATTTGCGAGTATTCTTAGCTGGATTTCTAGCTACCATAAATCCAGTCTGATCTGGATGAATGATTTTATGTATATGAGAAGAAAGCCTTGAAGCAATAATAGCCATTAAGATCTTATAATCTGTGTTCAGAACCGAAATCGGCCTATAAGAGGCCGGGTCTTCGGGATTTTTGCCTTTCTTTAAGATAAGCGAAATATTGGCCGCAGAGAAGTAGCTAGAAATCACATTATTAGACATATAATAATAATTAAAGAGTTTTTCTAAGGTAGGCAAAAGGACCTCACCAAGACATTTATAAAGCTCCGCGGGAAACCCATCTGGTCCAGGAGCCTTATTCATCTTCAAATGATCTATGGCTTTTCTGATTTCATCAATAGATATTGAGGCATTGATCGATATTAAGTCCTCACTACTTAATTGAGGCAACTTTAACATGGACCAAAAAGTATCTTGGTTAATAGTATCTGTCTCTACTCCCGAGTATAATTGTTGATAATAGGCAAGAAATGCTTCCATAATACCCTTCGTCTCCGTATATCTTCCCTTTTCAGTTTGAATCGCAGGTATAATATTTCTCTTTTTTCTAACCTTAGTGAGTCTCGCTAGATATTTAGCGGAGGAGCCGTGCAATGCTTTAAATTGAAGATTTATTCTTCCTTCCTCCTCCAAAAGTTTTTGTTTTAAGAACAAATCTCTTTCCTTCCTATTGTCTTGATATTTCTTCCAGTTTCCTGAAGTGCGCCTCAAGCAGTATTTTCTATATGAGTTCCTAATTTTATTCATGATTTGGATTTCCCATGCTTTACTCTTTTTCTTCGCTATACTAATGTATGATTGTATTTCTCCCCGCATTACAGCTTTAAAAGCATCCCAAAAAATTTCCGGTTTATTAGCATAGCTTATATTATCAGAGTAGTATCGTTGCCAGAGGGATCTCAAGAAATTAACAATCTAGGATTAGTATGCAAATATCGAGGGAAATAAAAACTAGGCGTTTGTGTCCTGTTCTTTAGCCCAGAAAGAAGTGACAAAGAAATAATTGCATGATCTGAAATAATGATATCTCCGATTCCTGCCTCTAATTCCTGATTGGCCAAGCTCTCCGTAATTAAAAATAGGTCAATTCTCGAAAAGGTACAGTGTGCTTTAGATTCGCAAGAAAATACCTGTTTATCTGGGTTTTTTAAACGCCATATATCCAATAATTTTAGCTTTGCACATAATAGTGATAGATATTTTGCATTCTTTGCGTTAGCTAATCTGTTTTTGTTAGAGAATCTATCAAGTGTTGGAGATAAGGTGGCATTAAAATCCCCCCCTAGAATTAAATTTTCAGCACTAAAAGGAAATAATTTGATTTGTATTTTCTCCCAAAATTCTCTGGAGAACTTATTTGGGGCATATATGTTGCAAATTATCAATTTAAAATTCTTTATAGACACATGAATTAAGATGTATCTTGCAGCCGGATCTATTTCTACCTTATCTATTTTATATTCTAACTCTTTGTGAAACAGAATAGCAACCCCGCATTTTCTAGCACGACCGGTTGTGGAGACTACTTCCCCTACCCATTTTATCTTCAATTTAGCCGCTTCCTGCTCATTAAGATGTGTCTCCTGAAGGAGAACAATATCTGGTTTATAGCTAGCCAAAGTTTTAATAATCAATTTACGTTTAATGGGGGAAGATATCCCTCCTATATTCCAAGATAAAATCTTAATACCTTCCGCCATCTAAAATCCAGCTAATTTAGCCATTTTACAAGAAATAAACCGCTCGGGGTGGGTTGAAGGCCTGAGGCGAGGGAGGTAGGGGAGGGGCGGCGGCGGAGAGGGGCGAGAGAGAGAGAGAGAGAGAGAGAGAGAGAGAGGAAAAAAAAAAAAAAAAAGGGGGGAAGGAGGGGGAAAGGGGAAAGACATAATACATAAAAGGTACAAAAACAACAGCCTCACAACTTCTATTGACATATGTTCCTTATTATCTGGGAGAGAGAAACACATTTCCACATAAGACAGCCAACTTTACCCTGTCTCTATAAATTTTTTAACATCTGCTACCTCTTCAAAAGAAAGTTTAGTACCTTTGTCCTCAATAATTATACGTGCTGGATATACCAGACGAGCTTTAATCCCTTTATTTATCAACTGCGAACAATATGGGGCCATCAATTTCCTTTTGGCAGATGTCTCATATGAAAAGTCTTGAAACAACAGAATCCGATTCTTTCCAAATATAGGAGGATCATTATTTTTAAAAAGTTTCAAAATTTCAACTTTATCTTGAAATTTTAGTAATTTAAAAATACAGATTCTGTTCCTCGAGACTCCATCTGAAGAGGATTTCTTTTGGCCCAACCTATGTGCCCGTTCTATCGCCAGGGGTAACAACTCAGGGGCAATCCCTAACGTTTGTGGTAATGTAATTGAGGTGAATTTTAATAAATCCTCAAATTCTGGTGTTTCTGGGAGACCCACTATCCTAATATTGTTCCGCCTGGATCGATCCTCCAGATCCTCCAGGCGTGACTGCATACTTTTAATTTTAGCATCCTGTTTCTGAATTAAGTCCCCATGAATATGAGTTATATCTTCAACCTCAGAGATTCTGGTCTCAGCCTCAGTTAGTCTGTTTGAAAACTGTCTGATTTCAGAGGACAATGAAACTAATTCAGCAGAGATAGTCCCTAGTTCTTTCTTAATTACCTCAAACTGAGGAGAAAATATCTCTGTTAACTGTGCAATCAGTGTATGTGAATCAGAGGACATTTTACTAATTTCTGAAGAGCTATCCAAACTGGAATCTGATATTTTACTTTTTTTATCTTTTACTTTTACAGGCATTTTGGGTGAATTCGACTTCACCTGAGTGATAAATCTATCCATAAAGGATAGAGCAACAAAAAAAATAAAAATAAATCAAGTGCACTTAAAGTGAAAACCCATACAAAAAAAAAATCACAAAAACCCCCCTCCCAACCGTTCCCCCTGTATATAATCTCAAACTTATTGTATAGCAATTATACTAGTGTTGCTACATAGTGCTTAATAGTGCAAAGTGGTGCGTATAGCCTGAAAGTCTCTACTACCTTATCCAGATGGTATTAGCTTTTTTCCTTTTATTCCCTTCTTTTATTTTTCCTCTTTTTTCCCCCCTTCCTTTTTGTTCCTTTTCCTTCCCCTTTTTTTCTCTTGCTATCCTTTTCTTTTTTGTATTTCTATGAGCTTGCCTCCTTCCAGGTAGAACTGCACAGGGCTTTTAACAGATCCCTTATAGCTCAGTTTTGTCTCAGATTTGTAGGGGCTTATATAACACTTCAGTCCTGGTTTACACACCCAGTTTAATTACCTGCAGCTAGAAAAAACACAGGACATTTTTTTTTTTTTTTTTAAATTAAACTGAGGCGTTTCGGGGTAGTTAACCCCTTCCTCCGACAGAAATATATATATATATATATATATATATAGACACGCAGATAAAATGCAATATATATTCTTATAGACTATTCCCCTAAACCCTCTCCTTAACCCATTCCAATATGTGACCAAAATAGTGTGTATCAAAAATAGATCCCCAACAGGTGGGAGGTCTCTAGCGAGTCACCACACAATGAATGGGCTGAGTAAAAAACAATTGGGGTGGAGGACTAAGTACAGTCAAATTAAGGCAAACAGAGAGGGGCTTATTACATAGTTGTTACACCACTGTTTGTTCACAGAAAGCTTCCATAAGCCTGGATCTAATTGTTAACTCCTCTAAGAGCCAGAGAGTATACAGAAAATGTATAGGAGATTAGAAAAATACACAGCACCTATAGCAAACCTTATTACACATTACTATGTAAATATAGGCAGACAACCTCAATTTAACACATTCAGGATCTCCCTGTGAATGATGAGGTTTGACCAAACTTGTCTTAACAGGTTAATACATAATTAAACATATTAGCTATCCCCTCAAATCTCAATTTACATAATGCATCCCTGGAAATACATTTCTAACATTTCTTTGTTCACACATAGAATTAGCCACTTTCATATATTGCCAATATTGTCCTCCACATCTATGTGGCAATCTAGCAGTTCGAAAGTCTCACATATAGGGATAGCGCTATTAGGGCAAAAGAATCAGTATCCACCCTGACGTGGCAAAACCAGTTCACTGTAAAGATATCCCCTTTTCTTTTCTTGTGGTCTAACAGTAGGAAAAGGTACAGACACTATGTCTATTAGCTAGAGAGTCAGCCTCTCTCCTACAGCTAATATCTAATGGCTCCCGTTAGCTAGCGGGCTTCTCAGTTCTGTGGTAGCAAGGCAGGCGATGGGAGATTTTAACTTACGTGCCCCACTCTGGACTTCTCCTCTGTGTCCAATTATGGCCGCAAGTACCTAGCAGCCCGTTCCTCTGCCTGTGTAACCCGGGCACTGCTCCGATACTCAAAGTAGAAACTGTCTGGGCACAAGGCGTGACTTGATTGAGAGATCTTCACACACCTTCACTTCTCATTGGAAGAATTAAAGGGCTCGACCGCAGGGTGGCTTCCAGATTGGTCGGCTCCCTTCTTCTGCTGCGTCGCTGTTCTCACAGCTGTCCGATATGACATACACCTAGAGAAGGGAGAATCCTTCACCTTGAGCGAATCCTAGGAGGTGTAACCACCCCACAACGGGTACCGCTCTCCTTCCCTGGTCACAGCTCGGTCCTCTGCAGGCGCTCTGCTCCAGCCACCCTGTAGTGCCTCAGTGCCGCTGTAACTGTGCCGGACCAAGTGCACCCCAGCCCCGCCAGCTGAATCCTTACGGTTTGCGGAATAGATATGTCCACAGGCTTCAGTTAACCGGTATAAACGGTATTATTTAATTTGTTTCTCTCAAGTCCCGTTTTTATTTTTAAGGGTGAGGTTGCGGCTCGGACTAGAAGCCGTAGAAAACAGTCCTTGGAGGTTTTCCAGCCTGGGCCAGATTTTATTCAGCCGACTCCCTAGGATGCAGCAAAGCACCAGCAGCGGGAGAAATGGCCACAGGAGTTCGTTGTGCACAGCTGCTCAATCTCCATGCACCACGCCAGACTCAGCGTGTGCTGCTGAACAGCTCCTCCCACCGGAAAAACCTGTTTAGTCAAACCTCGGTATTAACCCCTAAACCACGTTCCCTGACATCGCCAACACTAACTAAACCATTTAACCCCTAAACCACCGTCCCAAAACATCGCCGCCACAAACTAAACCTATTGACCCCTTAACCGCATCCCCCCACATCGCCAACACGAACTAAACCTATTAACCCCTAAACCGCCCCCCCCCACATTGCCAACATGAACTAAACCTATTAACCCCTAAACCGCCGTTCCAAAACATCGCCAATACTAACTAAACCTATTGACCCCTAAACCGCCAGCGCCCACATCACAACAGCCTAAATTAAACTATATTAACCCCTAAACCTAACACCCCCTAACTTTAAACCTAACCCTAAACCTAACACCCCCTTTACTTTAAGATAATTAAAATATAACTTAATTAAAGTTACAATTATTAACTAATAATACCTATTTCAATCTAAATACAAAGTATCTTACCTATATTAACCACTAAACCTAAAACCCCCTAACTTTAAACTTAACCCTAACACCCCCTAACTTTAACATAATTAAAATATAACTAAATTAAAGTTACAATTATTAACTAAATAATACATATTTATATCTAAATACAAAGTAACTTACCTGTGAAATAAAACCTAAGCTAGCTACAATATAACTAATAATTATATTGTAGCTAGCTTAGGTTTTACTTTTATTTCACAGGTAAGTTTGTATTTATTTTAACTAGGTAGACTACTTAGTAAATAGTTATTAACTATGTACTAGCTACCTAGTTATAATAAATACAAACTTACCTGTGAAATAAAAATAAAGCCTAAGCTGCCTTACTCTAAACCCTTCAATTACAAAATAAAAAACTACCATTACAAAAAATAAAAAACACTAAAATTACCCTATAATAAAAAAACCTACCATTACAAAAAATAACAAAAGAAATGATCCAAAACAATAAAAATTATTTCTATTCTAATACCCCTTTGTAAAAAAGTAAAACACACCCCAAAATAAAAAAAATCCCTAATCTATAATAAGTGAAATAAATGTGATATGATGAGATAAACACAAAAAAAAAAAAAGTTTTTTTTTTGTGGTGCCACTAATATATGTTAAACCATAAAAAATTATTATTTGATATAAAGTTCATATAAGGATATGTATATTCTTCCTGGCACTCTTCAGTCTTCTGTTAAATTTCCCTTGATCCTCATATCAAATCTAACAGAAGACTGAAGAGTGCCAGGAAGAATATACATATCCTTATATGAACTTTATATCAAATAATAATTTTTTATGGTTTAACATATATTAGTGGCACCACAAAAAAAAAATAAAAAAAAAATTATATATATATTTTTTTTTTGTGTGTTTATCTCATCATATCACATTTATTTCACTTATTTCCTTTTTTTGTGATACTTTGGTATTTGTTACCTAATCTATAATAAACTACCAAGGGCCCTCAAAAGGGCCTTTTGTAGGGCATTACCCTAAAGTTATCAGCTCTTTTACTAAAAAAGAAAAACACAAAGACCCACTAACATTACAAATCCTCACCCCGGCCCCCAACCCACAAAATAAAAATAAAGTTAAACCTAATCTACCCATTGCCCTCAAAAGGACATTTGTATGGGCATTGTCCTTAAAAGGGCATCCATCCTAATCTAAAAAAACCCCACCCCAAAACGAAAAAAAAAATTACACAAAATAACAAACAAATTATCAAAAATAATAAAAATTATTCCTTTTCCAATACCCATTTACAAAAAAAAACCCCATCCCAAAATAAAAAAAACAAATCTAGAAAAAACTATCAATAGCCCTTAAAAGGGCCTTTTATAGGGCATTGCCCTAAGTTAAACAGCTCTTTTGCTCAGAAATAAATACAAAGTCCCACTAACATTACAAACCCCCCCCCCAAACCCACAAAATAAAAAATAAAACTATCTAAAAAACCTATTCTACCCATTGCCCTGAAAAGGGCATTTGTGTGGGCATTGCCCTGAAAAGGGCATTCAGCTCTTTTAAGAGTGCCCACCCTAATCTAAAATAAAAAAAAACCCACCCCAAAAAACCTTAAAAACAAACAAACACTAACCCCTCTTTAGGTACTCACAGTTGTTGAAGTCCCGCTTGAACGGTCTTCATCCCGGCGGCTCCATCTTCATCCAGGTGGCTTCATCTTCATCCAGGCAGCTCCATCTTTATCCATTGCGGGACCGCCATCTTCTTCATCCCTGCGGAGGCGGAGCAGCGATGCGCGGAGGTCGAGGTCCAGGCGAAGGTCCAATGCGGAAGTCAAATCAGCCAATAGGATTTAAGCAGCTCTCATTCCATTGGCTGATTTGAATAGGTTTAGGTAGTGTTAGTGATGTGGGGGGATGGTGATTTAGGGGTTAATAGCTTTATTTAGTAACGGCATGGGTGGCAGCGGCAGAGGTTTAACATAATTTTGTTTTGGCAATCGTTGGAACATTAGTTAGAAATATTGATTCAGTCTGTAATAAAGATTCGGTCCGACATTAATAATAATTCGGTAATGGCTTCAAATGCATCTAAATTTCAAAATTATCGACTTATACCGAATTATTACGAATGTCTCAAACCAAATTCTTTATGTCCCGAATCGAAACAAAACAAAACAAATTTTTCGTTTGCGCACAAGTCTAATAAATAAAGAGTTGGAATATATTGATAACATCAGCTGTACAAACATTGCATTGAAAGTCATTAGTTGATAAAGTTATATTGGTACAATCTTAGTGACATTAGTTAGAATGTTATTATCTAAACCAGTGACTGCCAACTTCCTAACACATGGGGGCCATAGATTAATATTTTAGAAGCCTTAAAGGCAGCATTATTTTATGGATATTAATCACACAAATAATATATTTACCAAAAATGTCTACTGCCAAAGGGCCAGATTTAAGTAATGTTGCATGGTAGCCTCAATCATTTCTATTTGTATATTAGATGGAGATTAGATATATTAGATATATTAGATATATTAGATATATGTCTGTCTGTTTAAATACTTGTGTAATAAATTATTATTGATTAATTAAGCTGAATCCCACCTTAAATAGACAGTAAACACCTTAAGATTTTTATATACCATGTTTAGTTGCATTATGTGCACAGGTTCATTTCCACTTGAAATCATTTTTACAATAAACTTCCATTAGCAAAAATGTTCTGACTGTTTTTCTGTGGCATACACACATATCTGTGAGGGCCAGTGCACCAGTAGTTAAACACCACGCCTGCTCAGCAGTGGCCTGTATGGCACAAATGATGTCTTTAGACGCAATACACACCGCAGCTCTCTGAGCAGGCATGGTGTATGAGTACTGGTGCACAGGCCCTTGCAGCATATGTGCGTATGTTGCTGAAATGCAGTAATAACTTTTACTAAAAGCATTTTTGCTAATGGAAGTAAATCGCAAGCCTGCTTCTATTTCACATTGAAATGAACCCATGCACACTTCAGTTTTGACCTTTCTATCCCTTTAACACAGAACAACTGGTGTGAATATGAATAGGAATAATTATCTATGATATCATGTCTGTACTTCATGTCTCCCTCTTCATGCATTTTATTAATGTATTTCAATAGTCTCTTTGTGCCCAAAATTTGCCCCTTCCACCTTGTGTTTAAAGGGACAGTCAACACAAAAATTGTTTTTGTTTAAAGTCAAAGTAAATCCTAGCGTTGTACAAACGCTAGGATTGACTATTAAAACAAATAAAGGGGATTTTCATTCATGAAGTATAAGATACTTCATGTAGAAAGCTCCTTTATTTGTTTCAACCGATCGCCGCTTTTAGCTCCTACAGCAGCCCACGGCTAAAATATTTTTTTGCTAATAGGTGACGTTTTCACCTCTTAGCCAATAGCCGTGCTGTAAATACGGCTCCCATGCCATGGGCGTAAAGCCGGATTTACCGCACGGCTATTGGCTAAGAGGTGAAAACGTCACCTCTTAGCAAAAAAATATTTTAGCCGTGGGCTGCTGTAGGAGCTAAGAACGGCGATTGATTGAAACAAATAAAGAAGCTTTCTACATGAAGTATCTTATACTTCATGAATTAAAGTCCCCTTTATTTGTTTCAAAAATTAATCCTAGCATTTGTAAAATGCTAGGATTGACTTTCACTTTAAGAAGATAGATAACGCCTTTACTACCTATTCCCCAGCTTTGTACAACCAACATGGTTATATTAATATACTTTATAACCTTTAAACCTCTAAATATCTGTCTGTTTCTAAGTCTCTAAAGACAGCCTGTTATCACGTTTTTTTTTATTAGCTTTTCACCCCAGGGGGGTGCTAGTTCATGTGAGCCATATAGATAACACTGTTACACCCATGGGTTCTAACAACACAGCAGTAATTGGCTTAACTGCAAGTCAATAGATAATAAATAAAAAGTCATGTGATCAAGGTAATCACAGAGGTTAAAAGTTTATTATATAACCATGTTCTCTGTTCAAAACTGGGGAATGGGTAATAAAGGGATTATCTATCTTTTAAAACAATAAAAATGTTTGAGTTGGCTGTCCCTTTAAACGGTCATTAAACAGTAAATAAATGCTAGCAATAATGATACATTCATAGCAATATTGAAGTGTAACATTTTAGTTTCAGAAAGTTACTTACATTTCTATAAAGTAGTTGGTGGCCACCTTATTTCACCTTATTTTATCTCTTTTGCTGAGGACAGTTAGAAACAGATATAAAAAAGTAAATAAAGTGTCTGAACACTAAACTGTGACTGTGTGGAATATGACAATGTTAAAGTACTTATTTAACAGGGGTTCCCCTGTCAGTATTTATACAGTTGGGGGTCCATCCGATAAAAATCGTCGCCCGCAAAAGCCGGCGACGCCAATATTTGCGCGGGTTTGGTATCACATATACGGCGTAACCTAGAAGTTACGCACGTATATTTCTGCCGTCGCCCGTAGTTTTTTGGGCTATAGGCAGGTATACCAAACCCGCGCAGTTTGGTATCCAATATGCAGCGTAAGGACTTACGTGGCGAAAATGGAGAAAACTTACTCCATTTTCACCTCGCCACAAAAAGCAGCCGTAAGAAGCCTTACGCTGACTATTGGAGCCCCGTAACTCCCTAAACTGGCTGCTAAAATAAACCTAACACCTAACGCATGCGCAATGTCTATCTCCCTGTCAACCGCGATCTTCTAAAATAAACCTAACACCTAACGCATGCGCAATGTCTATCTACCTGTCAACCGCGATCCCCCCCCCCCCCCGAAATCCCTAATAAATTTATTAACCCCTAAACCGCCGCTCCCGGACCCCGCCGCCATCTACATAAACTAACCCCCTACTGTGAGCCCCTAAAACCGCCGCCATCTACCTTATCTATCCCCTAATTAGAACCCCTTACACCGCTGTCATCTACCTTATCTATCCCCTAATCTGACCCCTTACACCGCCGCCACCTATATAAAAATTATTAACCCCGAATCTAATCCCCCTATACCGCCGCCAGCTATATTAATATTAATTACCCCTAATGTAAGCCCCTTACACCGCCGCCATCTCTATTAAAATGATTAACCCCTTATTTAATCTACCTACCCCGCCGCCAGCTATATTATCTATATTAACCCTAAGTATATTATAGTTAATATAGGTATTACATTATATATATTAACTATATTAACCCTAATTATATTAGGGTTAATATAGTTAATATAGTTACTATAGTATTTATATTAACTATATTAACTCTATCTAACCCTAACACCCCTAACTAAATTTATATTAAATTAATCTAATTCATTTATAAACTAAAATATTCCTATTTAAATCTAAATACTTACCTATAAAATAAACCCTAAGATAGCTACAATATAATTAATAATTACATTGTAGCTATGTTAGGGTTAATATTTATTTTACAGGTAAATTGTTAATTATTTTAAGTAGGTATAATAGCTATTAAATAGTTATTAACTATTTAATATCTACCTAGTTAAAATAATTACCCAATTACCTGTAAAATAAATCCTAACCTAAGTTACAAATACACCTACACTATCAATAAATTAAATAAACTACAAACATCTATCTAAAAATACAATTAAATTAACTAAACTAAATTACAAAAAACAAACAAACACTAAATTACAAAAAATAAAAAAGATTACAAGATTTTTAAGCTAATTACACCTATTCTAAGCCCCCTAATAAAATAATAAACCCCCAAAATAAAAAAAATTCCCTGCCCTATTCTAAATTAAACAAATTTCAAAGCTCTTTACCTTACCAGCCCTTAAAAGGGCCTTTTTGTGGGGCATGCCCCAAAGAATTCAGCTCTTTTGCATAAAAATACAATACACCCCCCCCCATTACAACCCACCACCCACATACCCCTATTCTAAAACCACCCAAACCCCCCTTAAAAAAGCCTAACACTACCCCCCTGAAGATCTCCCTACCTTGTCTTCACCACACCGGGCCGAACTCCTGATCCGATCCGGGCGATGTCTTCCTCCAAGCGGCAAAGAAGAATTCTTCCTCCGGCGATGTCTTCCTCCAAGCGGCAAAGAAGAATTCTTCCTCCGGCGATGTCTTCCTCCAAGCGGCAAAGAAGAATTCTTCCTCCGGCGACGTCTTCCTCCAAGCGGCAGCAAAGTCTTCATTCTTCCGGCGGCATCTTCAATCTTCTTTCTTCGCTCCGCCGCCGCGGAGCATCCATCCCGGACGACTACTGAACTTGGAATGAGGTACCTTTAAATGACGTCATCCAAGATGGCGTCCGCCGAATTCCGATTGGCTGATAGGATTCTATCAGCCAATCGGAATTAAGTTAGAAAAATCTGATTGGCTGATTGAATCAGCCAATCAGATTCAAGTTCAATCCGATTGGCTGATCCAATCAGCCAATCAGATTGAGCTTGCATTCTATTGGCTGTACCGGGATGGATGCTCCGCGGCGGCGGAGCGAAGAAAGAAGATTGAAGATGCCGCCGGAAGAATGAAGACTTTGCTGCCGCTTGGAGGAAGACGTCGCCGGAGGAAGAATTCTTCTTTGCCGCTTGGAGGAAGACATCGCCGGAGGAAGAATTCTTCTTTGCCGCTTGGAGGAAGACATCGCCGGAGGAAGAATTCTTCTTTGCCGCTTGGAGGAAGACATCGCCCGGATCGGATCAGGAGTTCGGCCCGGTGTGGTGAAGACAAGGTAGGGAGATCTTCAGGGGGGTAGTGTTAGGCTTTTTTAAGGGGGGTTTGGGTGGGTTTTAGAATAGGGGTATGTGGGTGGTGGGTTGTAATGGGGGGGGGGTATTGTATTTGTATGCAAAAGAGCTGAATTCTTTGGGGCATGCCCCACAAAAGGCCCTTTTAAGGGCTGGTAAGGTAAAGAGCTTTGAAATTTGTTTAATTTAGAATAGGGCAGGGAATTTTTTTTTATTTTGGGGGTTTATTATTTATTAGGGGGCTTAGAATAGGTGTAATTAGCTTAAAAATCTTGTAATCTTTTTTTATTTTTTGTAATTTTAGTGTTTGTTTTTTTTTGTAATTTTAGTTTAGTTAATTTAATTGTATTTTTAGATAGATGTTTGTAGTTTATTTAATTTATTGATAGTGTAGGTGTATTTGTAACTTAGGTTAGGATTTATTTTACAGGTAATTGGGTAATTATTTTAACTAGGTAGATATTAAATAGTTAATAACTATTTAATAGCTATTATACCTACTTAAAATAATTAACAATTTACCTGTAAAATAAATATTAACCCTAACATAGCTACAATGTAATTATTAATTATATTGTAGCTATCTTAGGGTTTATTTTTAGGTAAGTATTTAGAATTTAAATAGGAATATTTTAGTTTATAAATGAATTAGATTAATTTAATATAAATTTAGTTAGGGGGTGTTAGGGTTAGATAGAGTTAATATAGTTAATATAAATACTATAGTAACTATATTAACTATATTAACCCTAATATAATAAGAGTTAATATAGTTAATATATATAATGTAATACCTATATTAACTATAAAATACTTAGGGTTAATATAGATAATATAGCTGGCGGCGGGGTAGGTAGATTAAATAAGGGGTTAATCATTTTAATAGAGATGGCGGCGGTGTAAGGGGCTTACATTAGGGGTTAATAATTTTAATATAGATGGCGGCGGTGTTAGGGGCTCACTTTAGGGGGTTATAGATATAATATAGCTGGCGGCGGGGTACGGGGAGCGGCGGTGTTTAGGGGTTAATAACTTTATTAGGGTGCGGCGGGGGTACGGGAGCGGCGGTTTAGGGGTTAATAGCTTTTTTATTGTTAGGATAGTGGGGGGGGATAGCGGATAGAGGGTTAGACGTGTCGGGCTATGTTAGGGAGGCGTGTTAGACAGTGCGGGTGTTTTAGACTTTAATCAGGTTTTATAGGCGCCGGCAGTTTCTAACGTGCCGCAAGTCACTGGCGACGCCAGAAATTTGTACTTGCGCAGATTTCTGGACATCGCTGGTTTGTCAGACTTACGGCACGTTAGCATCTGACGGCGACTTATATGGGATAGCTCGAGTTGCGAGCTGAAACTACGGGCGACGCCGGTTCCCTCGCTTGCGCCGTTGATTGTGTGGAAATGTCATTTCCTGGTTTATACCAGTTCCTAGCTGTCCTCAGCAAATGCAATTAGATTAGGGAAAATTTACGTCTTAACATGGGGGTGCTCATTATTTTACGTAAACTAATTGGATCTGGAAAGTGTTACATTATGGGAAACTTTTTTTACTACACATAATTAAACATTTTATATTACAAATAGGAATGGGCGAATGTGGCTAAACCGAAATTCAAATGGTAGAACGAATATTTCTTTGAATATTCATTTTACAAAATCAGAATATCGATAGGGAACGAAAATTCTTTAAAATTAAAGAATGGAATGTTATTTTTGATTTTCGAATGTTATTTTCAAAATTTAAAGTTATTTTCGATATGAATGTTGCTTTCAAATTTTAATGTTTCTTTCAAATTCGGATGTTGGAATGTGTATATTCAATATATTATGAACATTTAAAATGGATTTGCATTATTTTGAATTAGCTTTTTTAAAATTCAATTTATATTCGAAAATAAACCTAAAAAATTGAATATTTGAATGAATATTACTCAATGTTAATTAAAATTCAAATACCAATATCTGAAATTAAAATGTTAAAATGTTTGATAAACATTAAAAATTCAATTAAAATGGACGAACGTATAAAAATTTGTTCTAAATTTCAAATGTTGCAGAATATTCGCCCATCCCTAATTACAAACTGAAACCGTTTAATGTCCCTTTAAATTAGCAGCTAGAACTAATCCCACCCATCCCATCTCACTTGTCACATCCATAGTTATATTCTGTCCTTGTATTTTAGAAGTTAACTAGCACCCATGACTAGAGCCATCCCTCCTGCAATGCACTGTCAGCTTCTTTCAACTCACAGGTTTACATCTCTATAAATATATACAGATATAGATATATATCATATATGTATAAGAAGGACCCTTATTGTTTTATTGCAGGGTCCATTGGAGCACAAAAATACAACGTTTCAAGCCTGCTATAGGTCCTTAGTCATGTATAGTTAATTATACGTTTGTGTCTATTATACTTTGAATTACTACACAAGTTCACTTCCTGCAATACAATAGTGCCATCAAGTGGCCAAAAGCTAGTATAGCATGTTTCATTTTATATTATTTTTTTTTGCAGGGTATACATTTAAAAATCATTTATAATACATAAACAATTTAAAATCTATATGTACAAAATTAAAAAAGGAGAAATAGAAACAGAACTGTCTATCCTATCAAAACAACAGAGACCAATCAAAATCCCAATTTAGGCCTTTGGTGGTTAATTACTCTGATTTATAAATCCAGAACATCTCTCTTATTTTTAATTGGTTTCCCTGGCACCTCTTCTCCTTGGATTGGATATCCTCTCAATAATCTGAAACCTCAATTGGCTAATATTTTGACCCGCAGAGAGGAAGTGAGAGGCAACTGGTGCTTCGTTAGTCTTTCATCTGATGTTGGATTTATGTTCTGCTATTCTCTCCCTGACTTCTCTGGAGGTCTCACCTATGTAAATTAACCCTCAGGAAACCCTTAATCTATGCAGAGATATAGAAAATGCTGGTATATATACAGTTTTGCCCTTGAATAAGCCAACTGTTAATGGCTATAAAGTCACTGGATTATTGGATACGTTGGTTATATATTCTGATCAGATAAGGACTTATCTCATCAAGGTGTTAATAATATAATGCCTAATGGTAAAGCCCCTAAAGTTGCTGCCAAAAACTTTGATCAGATATAAATGCACAAAGCCTTAATATTTGCCATTAAAAAGCTGACACATTTGCACAAAAACAAGGGACATATCTTAATGTTATTGATATGAGACATTTGAATCACAATCAAAACAAGGATGACACAAATTTTGGTGCACAATATTTCTGAATATGTATTGAGTAAAAATGAGTATGATGTATTAAATAGAGGTTTGTCATATTGTTTGGATGATTGTAACAAATATTTGCTCTACAACAAGATTTACAAAACATTTTTAGAAAATTTACACTAAAAGCACATTTTGCAATGTTAAAAAATACTAATTCTAGTAATGACACAAATAAAATTACTGACACTAGTGATAAATTTACATCAGGCAATGTACACAGCATATCCACTTCCATGGATTTAGTGCAAAAAGATGTGTATACATTATTGGTGAAATAAAATAAAAGGAAGATGGTATTACAAAAGAAACATGATAAAAAGGCAGTACAGACTGTGAAAAATAACAAAAGGCATTATCATAAAGGAGGCAGATATAAGACAAGTCAGAATATATAAATAAAATAAAAAACACAGTTGTCAGATTCCAAGTTTACCAGGAACTTTCTAGAGATCCTACCTTTCAAATCAACAAAGAGATCAAACAACATAACAACAGTGAGCATAAAAATAACAACTTAATAGTTTAAAAATTCCCTTATGATTAAAACCCCCATTAGGCCCGTGCTATATGTCCTTCCAAAGTTACACAAGGATACATAAAAACCTCCAGGCTGGCCTATAGTGGCAGGTGCTGGCCCTGTCTTTTCAAAAAGATTAGTCTTTTTGGATACAGTATTATAACCCATGATAATAAGGTCCGCATTGTATTTAAAAGACACTAATGATTTATTGGCTAAATTGCATAATCTAGATTATTTTGTATACTATTTACTTTTTAATAATAATAATAATAATATAAAGTACATTATTTTCTAGGTGACGAACATAGGAATGTAAAATATGCATAAAGAACTTCTGGGTTTGCATTTTAGGACTAACGCGGTCGGGTTAGCTCAAATGAGAATTGCAATATTCAATGCGCATTATTTGAAATAAAGAATATTAAATAATTAAAACTATTAAACATACTGTAAAATATATAGATATATTCTATGGGTTATTTATAATATTTTACAGTATGTATAATTATTTTAATATTTCAATAACGTGCATTGAAGATAGCAATTCTTCATGTGTTCTAACCAGACCCGCACTAGTCCTAACTTGCAAACCCTGATGTGCGTTACACATATTTTACATTACTATGTTCTTCACATAAAAAAATAATGTCCTTGTTATTAATATTATTATTATTGTTATTGGTTATTTGTAGAGTGCCAACAGATTCTGCAGTGCTAATATATATACATAGTAACATATTAACATAGTAGATGAGGTTGAAAAAAGACCAAATATATTTATATAAAGTAAAATCATGTCACCTCTCAAGCACCTTTTTTCTAGAGAAAACAGACCCAGTTTGGCTAACCTCTCCTCATAGCTTAAATTCTCCATTCCCCTTATTAGCTTTGTGGCCTTTCTCTGAAATTTTCTAGGTCCTGCAATGTTTTTTTTTTTTAGATCAGTCCTCAGAACTGCACTCCATACTCAAGGTGAGGTCTTACCAGGGATTTATATAGTGACAGAATTATGCTTTTCTCCCTTGAATCAATACCTCTTTTAATACATGCTAGTATCTTATTAGCCTTAGAAGCCGCTGCACTGCATTGTGCACCATCTTTAGCTTTTTTTCTATTACTACTCCCAAATCCCTTTCCTCCTCTGTTTTGGCTAAATTAAATAATATATTGCCTGCTTATATTTACTTCCAAAATGTAGAACCTTGCATTTTCCCGTATTAAATCTAATTTTCCATTTACCTGCACATACTTCTAATTTTTTGCAGAATCCCCTTGTAAAGAAAGTTCATCCTGATGACCTTACATAAATTTCTATCAACTGCAAAAATAGAGATGTTGCTATTTAATCCTTGCTCCAAGTCATTAATAAAAAATATTAAAAAGAACAGGGCCCAGTATTGATCCCTGGGGGACTCCACTGATTACCTTTGTCCACTGTAAGTATAATTAATTTACTACTACTCATTGCTCCCTATCTTTTATCCAGTTATTTATCCATGAGCTAACATTTTCAGGTATTCCCAGTCCCTTAATTTTGTATATTAATCTCTCATGTGGCACTGTATCAAATGCCTTTGCAAAATCACATCAACTGATTCCTCTTTATCTATATGTTTACTTACTTCCTCGTAGAATCTAATTAGATTAGTTTGACATGATCTATTTCTCATAAAACCATGCTGATTTGAACTCATAATCTTGTTTACACGAATATGATCATCAATATAATCCCTTCAAGTATCTTCCCCACTATGGATGTCAGACTAACTGGTCTATAGCTTCCTGGATCAGCCCTGCTTCCCTTTTTGAAGAGTGGCTTTACGCCAGTCCTGGGGTACTATGCCTGAGGATAATGAGTCTTGAAAAATGAAGAGTTGAGGTTTGTCTATAACAGTGCTAAGTTCTCGTAAAACCCTTGGGTGTATTCCATCTGGGCCTAGAGTTTTATTTACCTTAATATTATCCTGATATACTCTAGACATAACCCAGTTAATGGTATGGGTTGGCATGTTTAAGTTTGTTCCAAAGTATCCTCCACTGGTTCCTCTCTTGTGTATACCGAAGAAAAGAATTGGTTTAGTACCTCAGCCTTCTCTGTCACTGTTAATCATGCGACCCTCCATGCATTTTAATGTACCTATAATTTTCTTCTTAGCTATTTATATACTTAGAAAACCTTTTAGGGTTTGACTTAGAATCCTTTACAATTAATCTTTCATTTTAAATTTTGACTAATTTGATTGTTTTTTTTACGTGCTTTTTTACATTCCTTATAAATTTGGTATGTTTTGTCTATACTATTTTCTTTGAATAATTTAAATGCTCTACGTTTTAACCTAATTTGTCTTAGCACATTTTTATTTAGCCACATTGGCTTGGATTTATTTATTTTACTTTTATAACCATATGGTATGTGTTGATATGTATATTTATTTAACAAAGTTTTAAATGTTATCCATTTATCCTCTGTATTTTTATTAGATAATACTTTGTTCCGATTTATTTTATTAAGTGATTTCCTTAAAGGGACACTGAACCCAAATTTTTTCTTTTGTGATTCAGATAGAGCATGCAATTTTAAGCAACTTTCTAATTGCCTCCTATTATCAAATTGTCTTCATTCTCTTGGTATCTTTATTTGAAATGCAAGAATGTAAGTATAGATGCCGGGCCATTTTTGATGATTGGTGGATAAATTCACCCACCAATAAACAAGTGCTTTCCATGGTCCTGAACCAAAAAAAATAGCTTAAATGCCTTCTTTTTCAAATAAAGAAAACAAAGAGAACGAAAAAAACATACTGGTATTACAGGGATCTCAGTAAGAAAATGGATGTAAATAACAACCGGGCAGATCACGATGATTAGGCTGTAACAGGAGACTGCCAGTCACCCACTAACCCCACAATCACACATGACCCATGCGGTCTGGCAGATAGACCTACAAACTTGGAGAAAAATATACTGCAGATGTGGCTCAGTGACACCTCATACGGAACTGATTCCCTATGTGGCGGCCAGGAAGTGAGATCTGATCACTCGGCGAGGATGTAGACTAACCTTATCCGATATGCTGTATATTGCAGACCTGTGCTGCTTAAAAATTTGAGACCTAAACCTATGATGGAAACTATGAGACACCATCAAGCCTGGCGATTAGTTGTAGGCTGACTTATATTGATCGTTGATATCTTATACCACTACTTTACTGAACTCTCTTGCCACAATCCTTTCCAGAGTACACTACAGATATATTTAATTTGTTATAGTTGGCTTATATTTAATACTTGATGGGGTATCATGCCTTTACACTTTGGTTAAAATGTTTCACGGTGTCTACTATAGATGCATTTATTTTGTTACAGGTGGGTGAATTTTGAACAAAGCACTACTGACTTAAGTCCTTATGACATTCACTGACCCGACATCCTTCTTTAGTGGTATGTGACTCTGCTCCCCTTCACCCATGGATCAGGTTGGATTTTATTCTAAGGTTTACTGAGATAAAAACAAGCTTACTAATGCTTCTTCTAGCGAAGTCTCTTGCCTGTAATACAGCTAATTTTATTGGGACACTCTTGAATTGCTAGACCTTATGCATCCCACTTTGTACAATTTTAGGTCCATATGGTTGTGCTTATTTAAAGCCTCTTTCCCTAATAGATATCATCAACCTAGTATATGTTTTATAAGCCCCCAAAGGTTTTCAGGGTACCCCTATAGGTTTGAGAGGCATTCCAACACAGAAGCCCTATTATCCACTGTCCCTACTACTCATGACACTTACATCTCCCTTACTTTTATCCCCAGCTTTCTAATAACTTGAAGGTGACTATCTTCATCTTGTTGGGACACAGTCTTGAGAGGTAATACACTATCAATTAGGTTACTGGTCAGAAACTTCCCTAATCATTGGGTTTCGCCTCTAGCGGCCGAAGAGGTGAGACTATATGACTTAATTAACCAAATAGATTGCCCCAACTTATGTTAAGTTAACCCCACAGGTGGGTGACTTTCCTCTCCTTGCAGCTACTAAAGTTATAGACAATAAGGGACACAACTTATGTTAAATTGTATATTACTAGCTTTTAGAGAAAATATTTATTTGACAGGGGTGATACTAAAAGACACTTTTAGAAACAGGAAAATTTTACAGACAAGATAACGTTGGGATAATGCTGGGCATATAAATATTTATTTATTACATACCATCTATGCTTTACCAGGCTGGCTCCGACTATCTGGATGTACATGGTTATCATAAGCTGAGTTGCAGTTAATGTGGGGCCCAAAAGTTTCTAGTAGTTGTTTTGCTGTGTTATATCAGTTTAGGACGATAATATTATTGTTTAAGAGTTTACTACCTATATTATATAAATAAAAGGTGGTTCACCTAATGAGGCCCAAGAGTGGTCTTCTTTTGATCAAGACTATCACATGTTGCTTTTATTTTTTATTTACCGGGAGGTCCAAGAGTGGCCTCATATATCAGCTAGAAGGTATATAGCTTTGATATAAATTTTTACTGTATATTCTCTTTTCCTATTGTTTATATGCTTTGTAATAATTTTTACTATGTATCCTACGACATAGATCTGTATATATGCCTTGAATGAACCGAACCGAACCTCAAAAAAAAATTACTTAAAAAAAAAAAGAAGAAAAGATTCTCTAAAGCGTGCTACCATTCTCTCCCCCAACCACACCTGCACCCATGGTCATTTCAGGTGCAATCCATTCTTACAGTACATAATGCACCCAAGTGAAATGTCAGCCCGGTGCTCTAAAAAGTCAAACCCCTCATTTTTTACACCATGTTATTAACCATGAATTAACTTGATCGTAGCTCCTTCTGCCTTACTGAGTTAGCACATGGCACTGGTAATATCTCCAAAAATATTACATTGGAGAATATATATATATATATATATATATATATATATATACTGTTCATGTAAAATATATATCTATATATGTATTTATAATAAAAAAGGACATTATCCACTAAGTGAAGAACATTGGAATGTAAAATATATGTACAGTACATATACAATAAAACACATAAAGACATAAATACACATGTATATGTGTATATATGTGTGTGTGCATATGCGTGTGTGTATATATATATATATATATATAAATATATATATACTGTACCTACATATATACATACAAAAATATTCCATTTAGCGTAGTTTACGCTCAAGCAGGAATGCTAATTTGCACTCCACTCGTAATCTAGCCCTTACTTTTTTTGTTGTTTCAATGTTTTTTCCAGAAGATCTCCAGCTTTGTTGCTGTAATTTATTTGATAGTTTTGGGCGTTGTGCCCAGAATACTTCTCTGTTATCAGTTTCAGTTATTTTAAGCAGCATAACAATACACATTGTCTATTTAATAGATAACACATAAGAGTAGACAATGTGAAATTATCAGATATTATTTGCTTAAATACTGTTTTCTAATGACATATTTTAGCTACAAAAAGTAACCTTGACACTTTCTCAACTATCTGACATTTCCTTTGGTTGTTGAGATTAAAACTAATGGGGTGAACATAAAGGCAACATATTAAAGGGACAATGTACTTAGACAAGTAACTTTTATAACCACACAAAGAAATCTTCAAATAAAATGTATGGATTATTATATAGTTGTTTAACCAATAAAAAACACAAATATATATCCTATACACAATAACATCTTGCATCATATGGCATCAGTATATACCTATTTCTTCACAAGTCCTTCATCATCTTATGAAATAATGCAATACCCAATGCTACTTGTAGAGTTTAGCTGAAGTAATAATGCTTTGCTGCTTGTGAACAAAACTAGAGAACGCTGCTTGTGAACAATGCAATGCTTAAAAGCTTCTCCTCAGAAATTGTGGGGGGTAGTTATCAAGCCGTCAACCTCAAATACGCTGGAATTCCATAGCGTATTTGTGGCGAGGCTGATTCGCCTTAGTTATCAAAGGCTACAGACCGGCAAAAGTAGAATTTTGTGACGTAAACTTCGATCCGCCGGACTCCGTCCGACACAGATCGATTCTTACATTACTCCAGATGTTCCGCACACAAGTACGGCACAATCTCACTACTTTTGCTAGTTATCAAAAAACTAGCAGGTACGCTCTGCACTTTTACGGCCCAGCGTACCTGGTTTTCAAACCGCCAGCCTGGAGGCGGCAGATCCCATAGGAATCAATGGGAGTCTGACCATAGCGAAAGTACAAGTTCGCTGCTGACAGACATCCCATTCATTCCTATGGGAGCTGTCTGCACCTAACACCCTAACATGTACCCCGAGTCTAAACACCACTAATCTGTCCCCCCTACACCGCCGCAAGTAAATAAAGTTATTACCCCCTAAACCGCCGCTCCCGGAGCCCACCGCAAGCTACTCTATACATATTAACCCCTAAACCGCTGCTCCCGGAGCCCACCGCCAACTACATTATACCTAGTAACCCCTATCCTGCCCCCCCCTATACCGCCGCCCTCTATAATAAATTTATTAACCCCTATCCTGCCCCCCACTACACCGCCGCCACTGTAATAAAATTATTAACCCCTAAACCTAAGTCTAACACTAACCCTAACACCCCCTAACTTAAATATTAATTAAATAAATCTAAATCATATTTCTATTATGAACTAAATGAATCCTATTTAAAACTAAATACTTACCTTTAAAATAAACCCTAATATAGCTACAATATAAATAATAATTATATTGTAGCTATCTTAGGATTTATTTTTATTTTACAGGTACCTTTCAATTTATTTTAACTAGGTACAATAGCTATTAAATAGTTATTAACTATTTAATAGCTTACCTAGCTAAAATAAAGAGAAATTTACCTGTGAAATAAAAACTAACCTAAGTTACAATTACACCTAACACTACACTATACTTTAATAAATTATTCCTATTTAAAACTAAATACTTACCTGTAAAATAAACCCTAATACAGCTACAATATAATTAATAATTACATTGTAGCTATCTTAGGATTTATATTTATTTTACAGGTAACTTTGTATTTATTTTAGCTAGTTAGAATAGTTATTAGAAATACAAAATTACCTGTAAAATAAATCCTAACCTAAGTTACAATTAAACATAACACTGCACTATCATTAAATAAATTAAATAAACTGCCTACAAATAACTACAATTAAATACAATTACATAAACTAACTAAAGTACAAAAAATAAAAAAAGCTAAGTTACAAAAAATAAAAAAAATAAGTTACAAACATTTAAAAACATATTACAACAATTTTAAGCTACTTACACCTAATCTAAGCCCCCTAATAAAATAACAAACCCCCCCAAAATAAAAAAATGCCCTACCCTATTCTACATTAAAAAAGTTCAAAGCTCTTTTACCTTACCAGCCCTTAAAAGGGCCTTTTGTGGGGGCATGCCCCAAAGAGTTCAGCTCTTTTGCCTGTAAAAGAAAAATACAACCCCCCCAACATTAAAACCCACCACCCACATACCCCTAATCTAACCCAAACCCCCCTTAAAATAACCTAACACTAATCCCCTGAAGATCATCCTACCTTTAGTCGTCTTTACTCAGCCGAGCAGCGATGGAACTGAAGAGGACATCCGGACCGGCAGAAGTTATCCTCCAAGGGACGCTGAAGAAATCTTCCATCCGATGAAGTGATCCTCCAAGCTGCGCTGAAGAAATCTTCCATCCGGGCGAGGTCATCTTCCAAGAGGCGCTGAAGAAGTCTTCTATCCGGGCGAGGTCATCTTAGAAGCCGGGTCTTGAATCTTCATCCCACCGACGTGGAACATCCTTTTTTCCCGACGAACTACTGACGAATGAAGGCTCGGATCGGAACAGCCAATAGAATGCGAGCTCAATCTGATTGGCTGATTGGATCAGCCAATCGGATTGAACTTGAATCTGATTGGCTGATTCCATCAGCCAATCAGATTTTTCCTACCTTAATTCCGATTGGCTGATAGAATCCTATCAGCCAATCGGAATTGAAGGGACGCCATCTTGGATGACGTCCCTTAAAGGAGCCTTCATTCGTCGGTAGTTCGTCAGGAAAGAAGGATGTTCCGCTTCGGCGGGATGAAGATTCAAGACCCGGCTTCTAAGATGACCTCGCCCGGATAGAAGACTTCTTCAGCGCCTCTTGGAAGATGACCTCGCCCGGATGGAAGATTTCTTCAGCGCCGCTTGGAGGATCACTTCATCGGATGGAAGATTTCTTCAGCGCCCCTTGGAGGATAAGTTCTGCCGGTCCGGATGTCCTCTTCAGTTCCATCGCTGCTCGGCTGAGTGAAGACGACTAAAGGTAGGATGATCTTCAGGGGATTAGTGTTAGGTTATTTTAAGGGGGGGTTGGGTTAGATTAGGGGGTATGTGGGTGGTGGGTTTTAATGTTGGGGGGGTTGTATTTTCTTTACAGGCAAAAGAGCTGAACTCTTGGGGCATGCCCCCACAAAAGGCCCTTTTAAGGGCTGGTAAGGTAAAAGAGCTTTGACTTTTTAATGTAGAATAGGGTAGGGCATTTTTTTATTTTGGGGGGTTTGTTATTTTATTAGGGGGCTTAGATTAGGTGTAAGTAGCTAAAAATTGTTGTAATATGTTTTTAAATGTTTGTAACTTATTTTTTTTATTTTTTGTAACTTAGCTTTTTTATTTTTTGTACTTTAGTTAGTTTATGTAATTGTATTTCATTGTAGTTTTTTGTAGGTAGTTTCTTTAATTTATTTAATGAATAGTGTTAGTGTTAGGTTTAATTGTAACATGTTTAGGATTTATTTTTACAGGTAATTTTGTATTTCTTTTAGCTAGGTAGTTATTAAATAATTAATAACTATTTAATAACTATTCTAACTAGCTAAAATAAATACAAAGTTACCTGTAAAATAAATATAAATCCTAAGATAGCTACAATGTAATTATTAATTATATTGTAGCTGTATTAGGGGTTTATACTTACAGGTAAGTATTTAGTTTTAAATAGGAATAATTTATTAAAGTATAGTGTAGTGTTAGGTGTAATTGTAACTTAGTGTTAGTTTTTAGTTTACAGGTACATTCTCTTTTATTTTAGCTAGGTTAAGCTATTAAATAGTTTAATAACTATTTAATAGCTATTGTAACCTAGTTAAAATAAATTGAAAGGTACCTGTAAAATAAAAATAAATCCTAAGATAGCTACAATATATTATTATTTATATTGTAGCTATATTAGGGTTTATTTTATAGGTAAGTATTTAGTTTTAAATAGGATTAACTTAGTTAATAATATAAATATTATTTAGATTTATTTAATTAATATTTAAGTTAGGGTGGTGTTAGGGTTATGTTAGACTTAGGTTTAGGGGTTAATAATTTTATTACAGTGGCGCGGTGTAGTGGGGGGGCAGATAGGGGGTTAATAAATTTATTATAGGGGCGACGGTGTAGGGGGGGCAGGATAGGGGTTGATAAATTTAATATAGGTTGCGGCTGGGTCAGGGAGCGGCGGTTTAGGGGTTAAACTATTTATTTAGTTGCGGCGAGGTGCGGGAATCAGCAGGATAGGGTTAATAACTTTATTATAGAGGGCGACGGGTATAGGGGGGAGCAGGATAGGGGGTTACTAGGTATAATGTAGTGGCAGCGGTGTCCGGAGCGGCGGTTTAGGGGTTAATACATTTATAAGACTTGCAGCAGGTCTAGGAGCGGCGTTTTAGGGGTTAATACATTTATAAGACTTGCGGCAGGGTCTAGGAGCGGCGGTTTAGGGGTTAGTAACTTTATTTAGTTGCGGGGGGGCTCTGGGGGCGCCGTATAGGGGGGTAGAACAGTGTAGTTTAGTGTGAGTGATTAGTGACAGGCAGCAAGAAAGCTGTCAAACAGCCGTAGAGCAGCGAGATCGGATGAGTGATAACTCTCACAGTCCGCTGCTCATCGCCCCACGGCTTTTTGACAGCTTTTTTGATAACTGAGGCGTATTTTTTTCAGGGTCCGCGGCGGCGAAGGTAGGCGAGCTTAGGCGGTGCGTATTGGGGCCGGCAAAGGCAGGAAAGTTAACACGTTGATAACTACCCCCCACTGAATAAACTGTCACTCAATTAATTTCAGCAATACACTTGTCTCATACTGCAAAGCCAGTCACTTCCTTTACTACAGTTGCACAAAACTCACAAGTTGTTCCTTCTGTAATTCAGCTGTGCAAAATAGTTAGTGTATTTTTAGCAAACTGTTGAGACAGAGGAAACTGCTAGAATATTCTCTGTGTTATCTCTTTAAAATGCAACATACTCTGCAGCACATTAAATATAAACAATCTAGCTGTATTTTCATACACTACACATACAATAGCTTTGCAATAATTGGTCTTTCTGAAATAGAAAAGGGTAATGGGAAATGTAATTATAAGCCACTCCTGATGATAATAGCTACATTTGTCAAAATAGAACCATCTGTACATTTTTCACAAAAAAAACAAACAAACCCCACACAAAAAAAGTTTTTTAAGCTGGTACAACTATTTTGAGTAAAACTGATTTAGAGTGGAAGATAATGGACATAGTTTAATATAGATCACAATGTATAACTACACAAATGCTAATTTAAATTTCTATTATAAAATTCATAAGAGGATAAGGGAATTCCACGAATTATTTCTTTTTTTTAGTTCTGGAAGATTGTGTGTTTTCTTATTATAAAAAATTCCCCAACTCTGAGGATTGTTTTTTTCTCCCGCAGGACAATGCTCCATGCCACACAGCCAGGGGTCAATGTAAAGGTGTGGATGATGTGAGGACCAACCGATCAAGACCCTTTCATTGCCAACCCAATCTCCAGACCTGAACCCCAGTGAAAACCTCTGGAATGTGATCAGAGAGAAATGTATGGCAATCCTGATTGGCCTACCAGGATACCAGGAGATTTCCCAGTGGGCTGCAGCAGCTGGGGGCTGGAAATCTACAACTTAAATGGGTAATTAATGGATGCAATTGGGTTGTAGGGTTTCCTATATTTTTTTGGGGAGGTAGTATCACAGTAATCTCCTATAAGAAAATGGGGCATGTGCATTTCTACTGACTCAGAAAATAGGGCTGCTCCTCCAAATTTTTCAAGGGGTTGCTTTTTTATTACCCAGTCCGGGTCTTAGATGGTCACAAGCCATCAATCAAAGTCGAGCTGCTTCAATTTTTGCACCAAGCGTGGCATTAAGTCACCCAACAGCAATGTGAAAGGACTGGTGAGAGCATGCCAGACCCATGAGAGCTGTGATTGATAATCAGGGTTATTCCATCAAATATTAATTACTGAACTCTAGCTAAGTTAAAACATTAGTATTGTTGTTTGTTAAAAACAAATACGAACTTGTTTTCTTTGCGTTATTTGAGGTCTGAAAACACTGCATTTTTTTTGTTGTTATTTTTGACCAGATGTCATCTGCAACTACCCTGTCAATCTGCAACTATTCACTGCTCTCTGTTTTTTGTTTTTTTACTCTCCTGTAACTCTCTTCTGGGTACGTGAATAGAGACCCTGTCAATCTGCAAACTATTCACTGCTCTGTTTTTGTTTTTTACTCTCCTGTAACTCTCTTCTGGTACGTGAAAAGAGAACCCTGTCAATCTGCAACTATTCACTGCTCTCTGGTGTTTTTTTTTTTTACTCTCCTGTAACTCTCTTCTGTACGTGAATAGAGACCCTGCCAATCTGCAACTATTCACTGCTCTCTGGTGTTTTTTTTTACTCTCCTGTAACTCTCTTCTGGTACGTGAATAGAGACCCTGTCAATCTGCAACTATTCACTGCTCTCTGGTGTTTTTTTTTTTACTCTCCTGTAACTCTCTTCTGGTACATGAATAGAGACCCCTGTCAATCTGCAACTATTCACTGCTCTCTGGTGTTTTTTTTTTTACTCTCCTGTAACTCTCTTCTGGTACGTGAATAGAGACCCTGTCCAATCTGCAACTATTCACTGCGCTCTGGTGTTTTTTTTTTTACTCTCCTGTAACTCTCTTCTGGTACATGAATATTTACATAGAGCAAATGATTTTGGTTTGTTAATTTAGGTCGTACATTTGTTGTACTGTTATCCACTTGTTATTTCTAATGTTCATGTTAATTGCCATGTGATGTTCAATCCTCTTTATCAATACTTGCTATTATTCTAAAATGTATAGCTGTCTTATTCCATAGTATTAACCTCCCCCAATTTTATTGTCTGTTTACTTAACATCCTCACCCTGACCAGACAGAGATCTAAGTTTCCAATTGCCTTTCCAATTGTCTTTGATTAGCAATCAACTACATTTATTGGACTCAGCTGACTGCCCTTCCTGCATATATTTCACACCAGTCTGATATGTGCATTGCACAGTGATGTGCATTGCTATAACATATGTTCACATTTTCAAAGTGAACATTTTATAAGTGAGGCACTTGCAATAGAATTATACAAGAATTGGGCAAGGTGCAAGAAAAAGGCAGGTACTTTTGTAATATTATGTTTGATATACCTTACTGTTTTCAAATGCAATTGCTACTGTAATACTGTGTCTTATGTGTTTAACTGGTTCCCTCTTTTGTAAAAATGCCTAATACCTTCTTATTCCTTTTTGCTGCCTTTTGTCTCTATAACAAACTACTTTATTCAATTACTCCTTCTCCCTCTCCACCTGCACTGTTCATTAGCCCATCTCTCTTAAACTCACATTATTTTTATACTCATGAACTTTACCTATTCCTAAACACTCTCTCTCCCCCCTGCACCTTGTCTCAAAAGCAGTCTCACTACTGCAAATCTGTATCTCATCTTATGTCACTCTCCCTCTTGCTTCTACTAACTGCTGGTGACATCTCCCCTAATCCTGGTCCCCAACAACTGGCTAGCCATGCACATCCATGTATACCATCCCACAGACTCAAAAAACAAAACTCTGACAGCCTTATTCACATTCCTCTTGCATCAAAAGCCACTTCCCCTTTCACTTGTGCACTTTGGAACTCTCGCTTTGTTTGCAAACAAACATCACGTTCTATACATGACCTCTTTATCTCCCACTACCTCAACCTTCTGGGCCCTTCTGCCCTAACAGAAACCTGGCCTCTCTCCCCTAGACACAGCATCCACTGCTGCTCTGTCACATGGGGGTCTCCACATTCAGCCACACTCCTAGGTCTGGTAATAGACAAGGAGGTGGTGTAGGTATTTTACTTTCCTCTCGTTGCACCTTTCAACAAATACATCCCATCTCTTCCCTCACATTTTCTCATTCGAAACCCACATGATTCGCTTATTCTCTCCTCTTTCTATACGTGTCGCAGTCATATACCATCCTCCTGGCTCCTCAACTCAATTTCTAGATCACTTGGCTGCATGTCTACCTTATTTCCTTTCCTCAGACACCCCTTCCCTCATTCTTGGTGACTTCAACATCCCTCTTGACAATCCCACTGCCTCCTCTGCAAAACAACTTTTACAACTCACTTCCTCTTTTGGTTGTCACAATGGACTGATTCTCCCACTCACAAAGATGGTCACTCCCTTGACCTGATCTTAGCTATCGATGCACCCTCTCAAACTTCACAAACTCCCCCTTTCCTCTTTCTGACCACCATCTCCTACTTGCTACATATCATCCCTCCCTACAACTCTCCCCTCCTTCTGCTCCTCACACCAAACTTCACAGAAGCATTACGTCATTAGATCAACAACCAGCTTTCTAATTCCCTCAAACCTCTCCTCTCATCCTTCTCCTCCTTTTCATGCCCTGACCAATCTATCTGCCACTATAATTCCACCCTTACATCCGTCCTTGACAATCTCGCCCCTCTTACCACAGCTCGGAAATCAAACACTCATCCTCAGCCCTGGCATACTCCTCTGACACGATACCTACGCAGATGTTCCCGTACTGCTGAGCGCGGCACTGGAGAAAATCTAGGAGTTCAGCTGATTTTCAACATTACAAATTTATCTTGAACTCCTACTACTCTGTCCTTAATTTCCATAAGCAACACTACTTCTCTACTCTTATCTCTAATCTATCTTCAAACCCAAAACGTTTGTTCTCCACTTTCAATACTCTTCTCCGCCCTCCCCCACCTCCTAATACAACTTCTCTGTCAGCTCAGCACTTTGCCAACCACTTCAATAACAAAATCAACTCCATCAGAAATGAAATCACTCTCAACATAATTCCATTCTCTCACCCCCTTAAATGCTCTCAATCAACCACAACACAATATAACCTTAAACTTAGCTCATTCTCCCTGTTACTGAGAAAGAGGTTTCGACACTTATACTGTGCTCTCACCTCACTACCTGTCCCCTTGACCCTATCCCCTCACAGCTACTCCCCTCCCTCTCTGCCACCCTTAAACCTATACTCACACACAACTTTCAACCTCTCCTTCAGCACTGGTATATTTCCCTCATCGCTGAAACATGCACTGGTCACACCTATCCTCAAAAAAACCTACCTCCCCATTCAACTACTGCCCTATTTCCCCTCCTCCCTCTTGAATCAAAGCTTCTCGAAAAACTAGCTTATGCACGCCTATCCCATTTCCTTACAATAATATTCCCTCCTTGACCCACTGCAATCTGGATTTCGTCCCCATCACTCCACAGAAAACAGCAATTTTCTAAGGTTTACCAACGACCTACTTACAGCAAAATCAAAAGGCCACTTCTCTCTGCTTATTCTCCTTGATCTGTCCGCAGCCTTTGACACTGTTGACCACCCACTCTTGCTCCAAACCCTCCAATCCTTCGGCATATGTGACACAGCCCTCTCATGGCTCTCTTCCTACCTGTCAAACCGTACCTTTAGTGTAGCCTTCTCTGGGGCCTCCTCTGCCCCATCACCACTTTCTGTCGGAGTACCGCAAGGCTCTGTCCTTGGTCCCCTTCTCTTCTCAATCTACATGTCATCACTAGGTTCCCTAATAAAGTCCCACGGTTTACAATATCATTTGTATGCCGATGACACCCAAAT
The DNA here is from genome assembly GCF_027579735.1 of Bombina bombina. Taxonomy (NCBI): domain Eukaryota; kingdom Metazoa; phylum Chordata; class Amphibia; order Anura; family Bombinatoridae; genus Bombina; species Bombina bombina. Next base: position 709,608,034 of record NC_069500.1, read on the forward strand.
CTACTTCTCTGCACCAGACCTTTCTCCTTCCTTGCTAACCCATGTCACTAACTGTCTTTCTCACATCTCCAACTGGATGTCCTCTGCACTACCTCAAGCTAAATCTCTCCAAAACTGAGCTCCTTATTCCCCCCCTTCTTCAAAACTCTCCACCCCCAATCTCTCTATAACTGTCGACAACTCCATCATTACCCCTACCCCGTATGCCCGATGTCTCGGGGTCACATTTGACTCAGATATTTCTTTCACTCCTCACATTCAGTCTTTGGCTAAAGCCTGCCACTTCCACCTTAAAAACATCTTTAAAATTAGACACTTGCTTACAAAAGACACAACTAAGATTTTAATCCACTCTCTCATCCTCTCTCGCATTGATTACTGCAACTCTGTCCTCTCTGGTCTCCCCACCTACCGCCTAGCTCCTTTACAATCCTTAATGAATGCCTCTGCTAGACTCATCTTCCTTACAAGTCGCTCTTCATCTGCTGCACCTCTCTGCCAATCTCTTCACTGGCTTCCTCTTGCCTCTAGATCAAACACAAAATTCTCACTCTGGACATACAAAGCCCTCAACTGCACTGCTGCCCCCTATATCTCAGACCTTTTTTACAGATACTCTCCCTCCCGTCCCCTTCGCTCTGCTCACAACCTCCTACTCTCCTCCTCTCTTGTCACCTCATCACACTCCCGTTTACAGGACTTCTCCAGACTGGCTCCCATCTTGTGGAACTCTCTGCTTCGCTCCACAAGACTCTCTTCTAGTTTTAAAAGCTTCAAGTGCTCCCTAAAGACTCTAACTGTTCAGGGATGCATACACCTACGCTAACCTTTCTTTATTACCAGTTCCTCTCCTCCATTGTTATCCCCTGAACCCCCTTAGCATGTAAGCTTAAGAGTCCAGCTGTTTGTTGATCACCTTCTCAAGAGCTGACTACAACAGAGCAAATCTTGACAGGGCCCTCTACCCATTTGATCCCTATAACTGTTTTTTTTGTACTCCGCCTTTGTTAATAGCGCTGCGGAATCTGTTGGTGCTCTACAAATAACCAATAATAATAATAATCTGCAAATAAATGCTCTAAAGGTTCTGTCCTCGGTCCCCTTCTCTTCTCAATCTACAACTTTCTCTTTAGGATCCTTAATAAAGTCCCACGGGGTTTCACTATCATCTGTATGCCGACGATACCCTAATCTACCTCTCTGCACCAGAAACTATCTCCTTCGTTGCTAACCCCGTGTCACTAACTGTCTCTCTCATATCTTATCTTGGATGTCCTCATCACTACCTCAAGCTAAATCTCTCTAAAACTGAGCTCCTTATTTCCCCCTTCTTCAAAAATCTCCACACCCCATGTCTCTATAACTGTTGATAACTTCATAATTACCCCAACCGTCACATGCTCCCGATGTTTTGGGTCACACTTGACTCTGATCTTTCTTTCACTTCTCACATTCTGTCCTTGGCTAAATGCCTGCTTGGCTACCCATCCTTAAAAACATTGGCTTAAAATCAGACATTAACTTACGCAAGACACAGACCTACTAAGATTTTAATCCAGTTCTCATCCTTTCCTGCCATCGACTACCTGCAACTCCATACTCTCGGGTCTCCCTAAATGCTGCCTAGCTCCTTTACAATCCAGAATGAATGCCTCTGCCAGGCACACTTCTTCCTGACACGTTGGCTCTTCATCTGCCACTCGCTCTCTGCCAATCTTCTTCACTGCTTCCTCTTGCCTCCAGATTTAAACACAAAATTCTCACTTCTGACTTATAAGAGCCCTCAATTGCATTGCTCCCCCTACTTCTCAGACCTTGGGGGGGCCTATTATCAAAGGTCTTGGCGGACCTGATCCGACAGTGCGGATCAGGTCCCCAAGACCTCGCTGAATGAGGAGGGCAATACGCTCTCCGTATTCAGCATTGCACTAGCAGCTCACAAGAGCTGCTGGTGCAACGCCGCCCCCTGCAGACTCGCGGCCGCCTCATCAGAGCAGGTGGACAGGGTTATGGAGCAGCGGTCTTTAGATACGGGCCCACAAGCTCCGTTCGGAGCTTGATAAATGGGCCACCTTGTCTCTAGATACTCTCCCGACCCCTTCTCTCCACTCATGATCTCCTACTCTCCTCCTCTCTTGTTACCTCCTCATATTCCCGTTTACAAGATTTCTCCAGACTGGCTCCCATCTTATGGAACTCTCTGCCTCGCTCCACAAGACTCTCTTCTAGTTTTAAAAGCTTCAAGTGCTCCCTAAAGACTTTACTATTCAGGGATGTATACAACCTACACTAACTTTCCTATCTCCACTGCTATCCCCTTAAACCCCATAGCATGTAAGCCTATGAGCCCAGTTGTTTGTAGTCCACCTTCATAAGAGCCGACTACAACAGTGCAACTATCGGCAGGGCCCTCTACCCATTTCATCCCTGTAATTGTTTTTATATACCACCTATGTTCATAGCGCTGCAGAACCTGTTAGCGCTCTACAAATACCTGATAATAATAAATAATAATAGCCGTGATTGGAAGATGCCGTATTCGTCATTGCTGACGTAAGAAGAGACGAGCGGCAGGAGGGGGAATCGCTTCTCTGGCTTCAAGAAGAAAAGGTAAATATTTTAACAAAACCGGTGAAATGTAAACTTTCATGAATGAAAGTGCCCCTGTTTTTAATAGTATCTTTAAAAACCGGGCACTCATTCTTGAAAGTTGACATTCACTTTAACTTTCAAGTAATCAAGTTAATATGGGCAACATTTAGCTCAGTTGCAATAATCCATTGAAAGTATAGGGTGCTAAAGTGATGTCAGTCAAGCTAAACCTTCGCTGGTAAATTTGTTTTACCATGGACTTGTAATATCAATTTGGGCGCTAATATTAGTGCGTTTCAGCAATATTGCAATCGCAACCCAGTCCCCTATTATGAGCGCTACACTTGGTCATTAAGGAGAAATATTTTTTACAGTAGGAAGAATATTTTTCTGCTGGCAGTTTAAGGTAATGACCTCTGGTGTTCAATAAATGAGTATAAATAATAATAAAGTAGTAAAATTGTTTTTAATTCTTGGGGTGATTACATGTTTTTAGTTAAGAAGGGAATACACTATGGAAGAATAACATTGTAGGCAGTATGATTTGTACAACAGCTTGTAGCTGTTTCTATCAAAAAGATATTTGTCATACGTATTTGTTTTTTCATATGGTGTGAGATGGAACATTTTTTAGCTTGATGCGCCTAGGAAATACAGCCTATACAGACTATGCACTTTTACACATAATTATGTGCAGTACTGCAATCTAGCCATATGGTGCAGTATACAATTATAAATTTCTTTATAAAAAATATATTCCAACAACTAAGAAATAAACGATGAAATGGGAAAAATAAAAGTCTTACCACTTTACAATCTTTCTGATTATTGTTTAAATCCATTAACTTTTAAATACTTTATGAATATTTAAAAATTACATAATTTTGTTCTGATTTTGTATTTTTTCACAAAAAACCTGTGACAAATAAACTAAATCTACAAAGGCAATTATCCTGAGATTTGTATCTTGTCACCTGAAAGACAACACATATCAGTGTCATAAATTATATATTTGTATTCAAGCAGATCATTTAGGTGAGAAGAAACAAGTGTGCATGGCTGGTCTGTTTTTTGCACTTTTCATAATGAACACAAAACATATTTTAATCCAAAATATTATTAAAAAATAATGACATACTTGTTCTGTCAAAACACTGTAAATATGTTATATTGTAAGCCCTATATAAAGGTATATGCCAAGCTAATGAAATAGAATAGAGTGTACAATGAATTCAATTTTAAATTGTAGTGCTAAAGCCAGCTTTAATTTATATCTAAAGTACACAATTCTGTTGTTTATTACCTCGTTAATGGAAATCCTGAAATGAAACTTTGTGGTACTGGCCAACATCATTATTTAAATCTAAATGTTCAGCCAGTTTAATTCTAAATTGAAGACTTCACAGCTAAGAATGTGCAGTTATCCTGGCATGCAATTTCCATTTATTGTTTCCCAAAAGACCACAGTTTAACACTAGATTGGATAAAAGGTGTGCTAAAGCCCAGAACGTTACTTTTTATATTAAGTACAAAATGCTTGGGGTTTTCCTAGGTTTTCTCTACCTCAGTTTCCCTAAAGAAACACAGTTTAAAAACCACTAGAATTTCAGCTTTTCTTGGGACTAATGTCAGTGATTTTAACATGTTTATACAATGAACAGACATTAAATTAGGAGATGTATTTTGTGTTTGTTTGTTTATTTTGAAAATGTATGTGTTTTGGAAGCAGAAAAATACATTTTAAAAATAAAATACTTCTACTGGTGGCATGAATCATGCAGCCAATCAAGTGATGCCCGCTAGGAGTTATCGTTTTCATTTAAAAAGAAATACTTCTACTGGTGGGCAATGATCATTGCAGCCAATCAAGTGATGCCCGCTAGGAGTTATGGGTTGTGAGCTATGTTGCGCTTCCGCTCTTGTGTTTACTTCGTTAGATGGATGCTTTTTTGTGCACATCATGTTGCACACATATTACAAGTTGAAAGTAAAAAGATTAGCGTACAAGCAAAAACCAGACGTGCGGAAAAAGTTGAACTTTGAATATCAATGAGATGCGTTAATGTATTCTCCCCTAGGACTTCAATGGAGCGTGCAAACTGCAAAAAAAAAAACATAACACCCAGACTTGTGTGCTAACTTGACAGGGGCCGGATTTATAAATAGGCAGAGTAGGCATGTGCCTATATGTGCCCTGCATAGAGGGGTGCCTGTCTTTGCCTATTATAAATACAAACCTTAACTAAAACAACCATACTGAAAGGGACAGTCAAGAAAAAATAAACTTCATGACTGAGATAGGGCATGCAATTTTCATATTTAATATTGTCATCACATTTGCTTTGTTCTCTTGGGTATTCTTTGTCAAAAGCTAAACCTAGGTAGGGTACATAAACTGATTTCCGCCTCTTATCTCAGTGCATTTTATAACAGTTTTTCACAGTTAGACATTGCTAATTTTTATGTCAAATAAGATAACATTGTGCTCACTCCTGTGGGAGGTTTATTTATGAATCAGCTCTAAATGGCTAAAATGCATGCCTGTCAAAAGCACTGGTATAAAGGGGCAGTCTGCAAAGGCTTAGATACAAGGTAATCAAGGAGGTAAAAAGTGCATTAATATAAGTTACAGGGTATATGCAAAACTGTGGGAAAGGGTAGATAAAGGGATTATCTATCTTTTTAAACAATGACAATTTTCAAGTAGACTGTCCCTTTAAAGGGACAGTATACACTCATTTTCATATAACTGCATGTAATAGACACTACTATAAAGAATAAGATACACAGATACAGATATAAAAATCCAGTATAAAACTGTTTAAAAACTTACTTAGAAGCTCTGTTTAGCTCTGTTAAAAAATAGCTGGAAAGCCCACTGCAAGTGGGAAATAAGACACTCCCCCTCCCCCTTCTTTTGCATATGTAAAGACCCTTTACACAAACAGGAGCAAGCTGGGGTAGGTAGCTGACGGTATACTATTAAAATTTGGGGCTTGGTTAGGAGTCTGAAAATCAGAGCAATGTTATTTAAACCCCTTAATGACCGAGGACGTGCAGGGTACGTCCTCAGAAAAAAGGCAGTTAATGCCTGACAACGTACCCTGCACGTCCTCGGTGTGGAAAGCAGCTGGAAGCGATCCTGCTCGCTTCCAGCTGCTTTCCCGGTTATTGCAGGTGATGCCTCGATATGGAGGCATCCTGCAATAACCTTAGATGGCCATCCGATGCAAGAGAGAGCCACTCTGTGGCCCTCTCTGCACCGGACATCGATGGCCGGTATCGTTGGTGGGGTGGGAGCCGGTGTGGGAGGTGGGTGGCGGCCATCGATGGCCCTGGTCATGTGGAGGGGGGCGGGATCGTGGGCGTGCAAGTCCGGGCGCGCGCGGGGGCGCACGCACGTGCACGAGGGGGCGCCGCGCGGCGCGCGCCGGGGCAGGGACCGGTGTGGGGACCGCTGCACTACAGAAAAAAATGTGTCCCAAAAATAAAAGTGGGACCAGTAATTTTTTAAAAAAAACCTTATTCGTTATTTAGGTGGTGGGGGGTTGGTCCGTGGGGGGGGGGGGAAGCTACACTACAGAAAAAATAAAAATAAATAAAAAGAAATAAACATTTGATTGTGCAAAATGGGTACTGGCAGACAGCTGCCAGTACCCAAGATGGCCCCCAATAAGGCAGAGGGGGAGGCTTAGAGAGCTGTTTTGGGGGGGATCAGGGAGGTTGGGGGCTAAGGGGGGATCCTAAACACAGCATATGTAAATATGCTTTTTTTTTTTTTCTTTAAAAAAAAAAAAATAATCTTTTATTTTAGTACTGGCAGACTTTCTGCCAGTACTTAAGATGGCGGGGACAATAGTGGGGTGGGGGAGGGAAGGGAGCTGTTTTGGGAGGGATCAGGGGGTGGGATGTGTCAGGTGGGAGGCTGAACTCTACACTAAAGCTAAAATTAACCCTGCAAGCTCCCTACACACTACCTAATTAAACCCCTTCACTGCTAGCCATAATACACGTGTGATGCGCAGCAGCATTTAGGCGACTTTCTAATTACCAAAAAGCAACGCCAAAGTCATATATGTCTGCTATTTCTGAACAAAGGGCATCCCAGAGAAGCTTTTACAACCATTTGTTGCCATAATTGCACAAGCTGTTTGTAAATAATTTCAGTGAGAAACCTAAAATTGTGAAAAAATTAACGTTTTTTTTAATTTGATCGCATTTGGCGGTGAAATGGTGGCATGAAATATACCAAAAATGGGCCTATATCAATACTTGGGGTTGTCTACTACACTACACTAAAGCTAAAATTAACCCTAGAAGCTCCCTACATGCTCCTAATTAACCCCCTTCACTGCTGGGCATAATATCGCGTATTTTGCGCAGGGGCATTTAGCAGCCTTCTAATTACCAAAAAGCAAAGCCAAAGCCATATATGTCTGCTATTTCTGAACAAAGGGGATCCAGAGAAGCTATTTACAACCATTTATGCTATAATTGCATAAGTTGTTTGTAAATAATTTCAGTGAGAACCCTAAAGTTTGTGAAAATATTTGTGGAAAAGTGAAAAAATTTTTTTATTTGATCGCATTTGGCGTGAAATGGTGGCATAAAATATACCAAAATGGGCCTAGATCAATACTTTGGGATGTCTTCTAAAAAAAAATATATACATGTCAATGGATATTCAGGGATTCCTGAAAGATATTAGTGTTCCAATGTAACTAGCGCTAATTTTGAAAAAAAGTGGTTTGGAAATAGCAAAGGTGCTACATGTATTTATGGCCCTATAACTTGCAAAAAAGCAAAGAACATGTAAACATTGGGTATTTCTAAACTCAGGACAAAATTTAGAAACTATTTAGCATGGGTGTTTTTTGGTGGTTGTAGATGTGTAACAGATTTTGGGGGTCAAAGTTAGAAAAAATGTGTTTTTTTCCATTTTTTCCTCATATTTTATAATGTTTTTTATAGTAAATTATAAGATATGATGAAAATTATGGTATTTTTTGAAAGTCAATTTAATGGCAAGAAAAACGGTATATAATATGTGTGGGTACAGTAAATGAGTAAGAGGAAAATTACAGCTAAACACAAACACCGCAAAAATGTAAAAATAGCCTTGGTCCCAAACGGACAGAAAATGGAAAAGTGCTGCGGTCATTAAGGGGTTTAAAATAAAGCAAAAACTATACATTTTAAAAAAAAAATCTTTATGGGCTATATAAATAGATCATCTACAAAACATTTATGCAAAGAAAAAATGAGTGTATAATGTCCCTTTAACTAATCACATCACTTGGTGTCTGAGTAGGAGTGGTTGGTAAATAGTACTTGCTCCTGATTTGTTTAATATTAACTCCAGGCTTTCAATAGGATTGGTGATGTAGTTGGCATCCCTTTCCCATTACTGCAGAGGTCAAGCAATCTCAACACATCATTTGGTATACTTCTGAATGGGCATGGTTTTGTGAATGGCAGCTGTCGTTGTTGTGTTTAATGTGTATACAAACTTCATTACAGGTTAGTGTTAGCTTTTTGTAAATTTGTAAAAGAGCACAAATTTACCTAAAACTGTGTGTAGTGTTACCTAGTGTATGTAACTGTGTTTTCAGGTTATGTGAATCATGTACACGTTCATGCTGATAGTCTGCAGGCTATGTGAGTGCAAGTTCCAGCTTACCTGTCAGCACTTTACCTGTGCCTACCAAGCTGCAGGGGACCTACTTCCACTAGAAGAGCCCATCTTGTGTAGTGTGCACTTACATAGGATTTAAGGAAGTATAACTCCAAAGATATTAACAGGAGGAGGCTGCAGGACCAGTCCCAGCAACACCTGTGGCAGGCAAATGACAAACTCCCGCAGAGAAAAATTACCTACCTCACTGCCAATGTACTCCTTTACACTATTATGTCCTATTCCTTGCTTTCAGAAGAGGATATTCTCACATCAGTTTAAGAACCTCTTTCAATTAATGTAACTTGCCAGAAAAAATAAGAGAGGATCAAAAGGCAGCCAAATCCAATGTCTCTTTCTTTTCACCTCATCTTTGGCTGAAAGCTAAGCACTGGTAAATTCTCTTATTAAATTTGCTTAACCCCCATAAGGGTTCTTATGTGTCTTGTTGGTGATCTCCCCAGATGGACAGAAACTGCCAGTAGTCTTCTTGCTAGCACCATGACTTCTTTCAGCAGCATGCAGCTCCCACCTTACAGGAGACTACAAAAGCTGCAGTACTTTTGTTTCTTTTTGGGCTGTCATCTATTACAACAATAGATGGCTTGGGAATTTACATTTCCTAGACGTATAAGTCTATCTACATCCCTCCTATCACTTCTAACAGTAAATGACTGCCTGCCTAGGCTCAGATAAAGCTAAAAGATACCTTGTCAGCATTGTCATCAACAACAATGCCAGAACTGTTGGGAAATATTCTATGTATGTTCCTTCCTAACTGATTGGAGTCTATTCAACTGTGTACAAAATGCAAGGTGAGGATGTTGCCAATAAAGGTGCAGGTAAATCACCTTAACCCCAGAACCAAATGCTGGCAATGCCCAGGATTACACTAACCAACCAATACCAATATTGTTGTCACTAATTCCCAGGTTTCAAAAAACATGAAGGGTATCCTACACACCAAAGTAAAAGAAAAAAACGTAGGACACGACGAGGTAGGAGGGGTAGGCAGAGGTCATCAGGTAGGCCAGGGGAGGACACACCGTTATCCCAGGAGACAAACGGAGGTCTCAGAGCAGAAATATGTTTAGAATCCAAAAATGTAATTAATCTATCATCTGCTAAATTGACCCACAATCAGATAAAAGTGCTATCATTGGGATTGAGTTTTGCACCAAGTTCACACTTTGATTTGTTCCAGACCATTGTTGACATTAATAAATTTGTACGATCTCTTACCCTTAAGAAATATTTTTTTGAAACAATGGGTAATAACAACGATGCTTTGGATATATCGGAGGATGGTGATCAAATTGATGAGGTAGCACAGGATGATGGGATTCTATCTTTTGTTGATATATGTGCTGAAATGGATTTAACAGACCTACATAGGGCAGCAGGGGGAGATATCCATAGCTTAAAGAGTAGTGAAAATTCCTCTAAAAAAAGTTCAAAAGTAGATCTGACTTTTATCCAGCACATTTAAGAAACAATAGTATAGAAATTTTTCATAGAACAGTTGAAAAAGAAGTGATAGAATTACATAAGAAAAACATGGACAAATGTAACAGTTTTAAGAATGACAATATGAGTAAACAGGATAGGATTGCGATAAAACAACTTAAGAATAATTCATCTATTGTAATACGCAATTCTGACAAAGGGGGGTAATGTTGTTGTCCTTAACAGGACTGATTATATAAAGGAGGCTTTTCGACAGTTACAGGATGAGGAGGTCTATGAAAAACTCTCCCTTAATCCTACTTTTAGGTACAGGAGGATACTTCATGATCTTTTGGATTGGGCGGTAATGATTGGTGCTATAACGAAATCGAATTTTGAGTTTTTGTTAGTTGAACACTCTATTGTACCAATTTTTCATTACCTCCCAAAGATCCATAAGAGTATGACCTCACCCCCAGGACGCCCCATAGTGGCGGGTATTGGTTCATTGAATGAACCATTAAGCGCCATGATTGACACTCTACTACAACCCATTGTATTGAGCCTTAGGAGCTATATCAGGGACACAACAGAATTCATTAAACAGATTGAACAAGTGGAATGGTTGGATGAGCATTGCATTGTCACCATTGATGTTGTGTCCCTCTATACCTCCATCCCTCATGACAAGGGTATTGTGGCAATACAATCATGTCTAGAGAGGTTTACTGATTATGATGTTAATCTTAGAGAATTCATCTTAAAATCCCTTGAATTTTTGCTTTCGCATAACTTTTTTCTATTTGAGGGGAATTACTATCGCCAAAGACAGGGACAGCCATGGGGGCGAAATTTGCCCCCACATATGCCAACCTATTTTTAGGTTGGTGGGAGCTGTCCCGTGTCTTTGGTGATGGTAATCCCTTCAAAGAACGGATTGCATATTACGGCCGTTATATAGACGACCTTGTGTTTATATTTGATGGCGATGATTCGATGGTGAATGACTTTTTTGGTTATTTATCTGATAACCAACAGAATTTGCAGTTCACTATGAATGCAAGTAGAAAAGAAATGCCTTTCCTTGATGTACTAATTAAACCTAATATTGACACACATAGTGTAGAAGTAGAGCTGTATAGGAAGGAGAGTGCAGGCAATACCCTTTTGATGGCTAAATCTAGCCATCCAAGACATGTTATAAAGGCCATACCAAAAGGCCAGTACATGAGGACAAAAAGAAACTGTAGCACCATAGAGGCATATGAAGCACATTCAGTAAAAACTACAGAACGTTTTCTGGAAAGGGGATACAAAATACAGGATCTAAGAGAGGCTAAGAAACAAGTAGATTCTATGGCTAGACAAGACATGATCAAAGGTAAATCAAGGAAAAAGGCTGATTACCAGCATAAACCTGTATTTACAACAATGTACAGTAAGGAATATAATGACATCTGTCAAATTATCAAAAAGTCTCTCCCTATTCTTAGAGTTGATGAAACTATGGATAAGATTATAGAAGGAGGTTGCAAATATGTGACACGTAAATCAAAAACGCTGGCTAACATTCTTTCCCCCTCTATGCTACCTACTAGTACTACAGACAATTGGCTTACACCAAAAAATGGTTTTTTTCACTGTGGAAGTAGGAAGTGTACATCATGTTCATATGCCCAATTGGGTGATACTTTTAAATCCACGGGTGATGAAAAGTCCTTTAAAATTAAAGAGTACATAAATTGCAATACTTCCTATGTGATATATTTACTCACGTGTAAACTTTGCAATATAAAGTATGTTGGTCAAACGACCAGACCCCTAAAAACTAGATTTTTGGAGCACTTGAGGTCTATTGGAGATGAGGATTCGGACACTCCAGTTGCCCTGCATTTTAAGAATGAACATAATGGAAATAAAAATCTACTAAGTTTTCAGGGTATACAACATGTAAAGAGACCCAAAAGGGGGGGAAATAGACTTAAACTTTTGAGTCAGAAGGAAGTATATTGGATTTTCCAATTAAATACAAGGGTCCCGAAGGGACTTAATTCTGATTGGGACATTAAACTTTATGTAGAGTAATTAGACCTAGGTCATAGTGGGTAATTTATGTTCATTTTTCATTCCATTAGAATGTATTATAAAAATGTGGTATGTATCCCATTTATTGGGTGTTTCTTAAAGTACATTTTTTGAGAGCATTTTCTAGTGCATTTTTTAGTGCATTTTTTAGTGCATTTTTTAGTGCATTTTTTTTTTTTTTTTCCACACATGACCAGTCATAAGAATGTTCACTAATTATATCTATATATTTTTGATTATAGTAATGATAGAGAAAGTTGGGAAGTGTCTAGGTTCACAACAATTTTATTTACTCCTTTCTACAATTAGGTGATAGTTACAAATACTTCCAAAATCAGTCAGCTTTCGTGCATAATGATCTGATATATTCACACTAGAGCAGTTCATATGAAACTATTACAAAGTACCTCTTGATATTTAAAATTGTGGATAAATCAGGTTTGGTCATTAATTAGGAACTTGTTGTGAGAAATAAAGTTAAGTCTCTTTAAAATTTAAAATGTAACATCTAAATTAAATTCTACAGAAAATAAATGTTAATATTTTAAAATGAAATTATATCTTACTTAACTCTCTGTAACTATGTAAATATGCTTATCTGTTAGAAATTACACTATACATATGTTAAATGTGATTGCCCTCCTTTTTCTGTGATACACCTGAACCAATGTTTTGCACCTGTAATGGGGGAGTGGTTAATACCTTTATTAAGGATGAGTTTTCAGGTGTTGGTATAGGTCACTGAAGAAGTTAGAACTATGAAACGCGTTTGACCTTGTTACCTTGCTGGCGTGTATGCCTTTTTAGTGTATTTCAAAATAAAGGAGCTTTCTACTTTTAAGCCTTTGGACTGACGGTACTTTATTTATATTCACCCTAACCTATCTACCCCTTTTGAGTGCGAGGATTCCAGTTGTTCAATTACACTAACCAACCTAACCACTGCTGGATCAGCAACTTGAGATTCAAGGTCCCCCCCACCAGCCATGCCTCTCTCCTGCATATCACTACTTCTTTTAATCAAAGAGATTATTTCTAACATTTCTCCAGGAATGGAGCAAAGCAATTGTCTTCATAGAGAATGCTCTACCTCAGCTATCCTGGCTGCTCCGGTAAATACAGAACTACCCAACTCAACCCAGCAATAGCCTAGTGCACCCTGTCCTCATCTCCTACCTTTCCTGATTTTTCCTTACACTAGGCCAGGGGTCAGCAACCTTCGGCTCCCAGATGTTTTGGAACTACATTTCCCACGATGCTGAGACACTCTTTAGGCTATCTGAGCATCATGGGAAATGTAGTTACAAAACATCTGGGAGCCGAAGGTTGCTGACCCCTGCACTAGGGCCATCCTGCTCTTGCCCAAGTTCTCTGTACCTTCTCTACACCCCAAGATGGAACAGCATGTTAAATATAAAAAATAATTAAATGGTCATTAAATACAGTAGAATTGCATAACCAACAAGTACATAATAAAAAGACAATGCAATAGCACTACATTTTGAGTGGTAGATTTTTTTCTGACAAATTTCTAAATTTACTTAATTAAGTTAGCCCCATGTATCATGTGGCAGCCATCAGCCAATCACAGACTCATATACGTTTACACTGTGAACTCTTGCACATGCTCAGTAGGAGCTGGTGCCTCATAAAAAGACTGAACAATTTTAGAATAGAAATACAATGGAAAGTCTCTTAAAACTGCATGCTCTTTCTGAATCATTAAAGTTTAATTTTGACTTTAGTGTTAAAGTTATTGAAATTGTTATTGAAACTGAGTGGGAAAGACTGATACTCAAGGTCAGCTGCTCATTGGATAAAATTCACTAAGTTACGTACAACGGGTTCACTAAAGCTCACTGATCTCTTCATTGTTTAATGTGTGAGCACTCCAGAATAACATGAAAATGGAGAGACTGCAGAGGGCTCTTAGCAGTGGCTTATTATTTTGGCCTAGGCCTATAAAGACCACTCACATGTCTGTTGGTTTACAGAGGATCTCCCAACTGTCCCTTTTTGAGAGGGACAGTTTCTAATTCTGAGCTCTGTCCCTCTGAGACAGCCATATGTCCCTATTTGTAGAATTTCCCTTAGACTTGCCCATAGACTTCCCAGATATGCCCAATAACCAAACCGAAAGGAAAAATGATATAAAGAATACCAAAATTCCAAAAGTATGCACTTGTAGCACTCTGGGCCCTAAACTAAAGGGCAGGTGGTCCCACCAGGGTTTAAAAATATAACTTTTATTATTGAAATTAAAAAACCAAATTGTTGGTTAAAATACACACACAATTAAAATACACTCCAGTACCAAATTCTAGTGGTATTACGTTTATTTGATCACAAAATATTGAGATTAGGCCTATATATGTTCACAGTTATGAGTGATCTAAAAAGTAACAAATAATGTCCGCTAAATACTGTTGCATTATTATTATTATTATTATTATTATTATTATTATTATTATTATTAATATATTGCAACAGTATTTAGCGGACATTATTTGTTACTTTTTAGATCACTCATAACTGTGAACATATATAGGCCTAATCTCAATATTTTGTGATCAAATAAACGTAATACCACTAGAATTTGGTACTGGAGTGTATTTTAATTGTGTGTGTATTTTAACCAACAATTTGGTTTTTTAATTTCAATAATAAAAGTTATATTTTTAAACCCTGGTGGGACCACCTGCCCTTTAGTTTAGGGCCCAGAGTGCTACAAGTGCATACTTTTGGAATTTTGGTATTCTTTATATCATTTTTCCTTTCGGTTTGATTGATTTTGTGCACAAGCACCATTTCCTCTATATACTAACACAGTTACTATATATTAATCAGTTGAATATACAGGTAAATAAAATTAATGAGGAAAAGCCAGAGTAGTGCCACTATTCATTTTTGTGTGTTTATGCCCAATAACCACCCAGACATGCCCATCAACTAACAGAAAAGTAAGAGAAGTGTGGCGCTAAACTACACACTCACTGCCCCTTCCAAATATCTCCTTCCCAAAGATAAAAGCAATCAATCAAACAAAGTGTGGATGGGCGCTAAAAGCAGAGTCAAACCAGTCAAATAATTAAACACTTTCAAAATGTTAACTTACAATTACAATTTAATAAAAATAAAAAAAAAAATAAAGTAAAAAATAAAAAACAGTTGTAAGAAATATATTTCTATATATAGTAAAACTCCTTATAGCATAAGTACAACAACAATAACTATTTGCAGAGGTATAGAATTAAATCTATTAGCTGTTAAGCAAAAAAAAAAAAAATTCAATAAAAGACTTCCAGCATTTATATAAAAACACATGAAATTAGCTCTTTGAGGCTACCCAAATGGTAAAGGTGAATAATATAGTCCTGGGATGTCTCCCAATATGTAAACAATTAGGCTTAGATGGTACACTTTTGGCCTATATGTACTTAGCCGTGTACTGCAGACAAAATACAGGTAGCCCTCAGTTTACGCCGGGGTTAGGTTCCAGAAGGAATGGTTGTAAATCGAAACCGTTGTAAATTGAAACCCAGTTTATAATGTAAGTCAATGGGAAGTGAGGGAGATAGGTTCCAGGCCCCTCTCAAAATTGTCATAAGTAACATCTAATACATTATTTTTAAAGCTTTGAAATTAAGTCTTTAAATGCTAAAGAGCATTATAAACCTAATAAAATAATCACACAACACAGAATATATAATTAAACTAAGTTAAATGAACAAAAACATTTGCTAAACAGCATTATAAACCTAATAAAATAATCACACAACACAGACTTCACTTGCATTTTTCTGTAAACAGTTCTTTCTATGCATTCCAATCTGGACTGATTTATAGACAGGAAGGTCTTGTTCCTTTGAAATCTGATCGATAGCTCAGGTCTGGTTAAACTGATTAATTTCAGCTTGCTTGGCTTTGCTGCAACACAAGCGGACAGCTCCACCTACTGGCTATTTTAATAAATGCACTACTTCTCAATGCTTTTCAATAGCATTCACATGACTGGAAAAAAAGGTTGTTATTCTGAAATGGTGTAAATTGAACTGTTGTAAAACGAGGGCCACCGGTATTCCTTATTAGTTTGGTGATAGGCCTAATAAAGCAGATGGATCAGATATAGGTATAGTCAGTACTTGACTTTATATCTTCAATATGTGTAATGCCTTCCTGCTTGGTGGTAGCCTGCCGTGGCTAGTGCAAAAAATACATTTTACATTACCTCTGTAGTCGGTGATTCTGTGCAAATCTTTTATCTCTCAAAGGTGAGAGCAGCCGCAAAGGGAGCCTCCTTACTCCAGTGATATTTCTCAGTAGCAATTTCCACGATAACGTCACACGCCAAATACCACCTATTTAGGAGTTCACCTGCCAAGATGGATGTAAGAAATCTAGTTATTGCTGTTGTTCTTATGCTATAAGGAGTTTTACTATATATAGAAATATATTTCTTACAACTGTTTTTTATTTTTTACTTTTATTTTAATTAAATTGTAATTGTAAGTTAACATTTTGAGTGAGTGTTTAATTATTTGACTGGTTTGACTCCGCTTTTAGTGCCCATCCACACTTTGTTTGTTTCATCAACTAACAGACACATCCATAACCCCACACACTATCTATGACCACACCCCTCCAAAATGGCCCCTCCCACAAAATGATGAATTCCTCCTTGAACCTTTCGAGTCTTTAATACCTAGTCACAAATGTTGGGATGTATGATACAGGGTGCCTCCATAAGTACAAAAATAAAACCATTTAAAGTAAAATAAAAGCTATAATCCATTTTTAAGATACCCTCATTTATATACAACAAATAGAAAAAAAATCTTTAACATCCCTTTAAAACAATAGCTTGTGCTGCATGTTTATCTGTCAAAGATGTACAGTCACTGGATTCTGTTCCCATTCCTAAAACTAGTATATTTTATTATGACAGAATTATATTTCTTTCTAAAAATTGTGTTTTCCCTGAGGATACAGTTTGGCAGCAAAAGTCAAATCTACCCAGTAGGCCCAGAAAGAGATAAAATGTTCTGATTTTTATGTAGCAATCTGCACGGAAAGGGCACATAAGGTAACAAGACAGAGCCTGCATTAGAAGAGATATTAAAGTAATTTAGGACTAACTAAGGCTTTGTTACCAATTATTAAAAAGAACAAGATAAGCAAACAATACAAAATTACAGAAAAGGGTTGTTAATAATTTTTCTTTAACATTTATTTGATTTTCTTCTTTTGCTAAAGCTTGTGTGTGTGTTTATGTATGTATTTGTGAATTTTTTGTGTTTGAGTGCGTATATATTTGTGTATATATCTTAGTGGTGCACCAAAATAGAAATTCTAGACCGAAACCGAACCCCAAAATTCCAGGATGCACTTGGCCAGAAACCGAAAATGTATTTTTTTCAAATTATTTTAAATATTTTTTTTGTTTTGTTTTGCATAATTAGACTATTTAATGAATGAATCTGAATTGGAAAAACATCAAGCCAATAAAATAACCACACTTTTATTGAAAGTAACAAACTAAAATGGGACAAAAAATATCTTAAAGCAATATTATGCTACACAATAATTTTACCAAGAAAAAAAGAAAAAAAAAAAAACAGGCAAAAAAAAAAACTGAGAAAAACAAAACCGAAAAAACCCTGATAATGCAATTTTTGGCCAAAAAGTTTCTGCATCCCTACTTAAAACAATATTAAATATCAATATACTGTATTATTCTGTATTTAGTTTGGTGAAACAGAATCAGATTTAACAGTTTTTTTTACCAATTATCCAAAAAGGTATAGTCCTAGAAAACTATTATTATATGCAAAACAGTAAGTCAAGTAATGAACTCAAACAGCAGCTCTAGGCTAGCATCAAATTTGACATATGCAACACAATAATTTTACCTAAAATAACAGGCAAAAAAACCCTGAAAAACGAAATAACCGAAAATGCAATTTTCAGCCAAAAAGTTTCTGTGTCAGAAATTTTGGTGCATCCCTAAGACTTAAGATGGAGAGAATCCTATTGGATCCATAATATGGGGACATTGGTTCCATATCGTCTCAACAAAGATATAGATCTCGCAGCAATTCTTATTTAGTTACATATATAGAAGTCCAGGTTTAATTGATATTTTGTTAACCAGTTAACAGCAAATAATTTAGTTATAAATATAGCTGAGAGTTATTATTGAGAATAAATATATAAATAATATTGTAGTTACAGGGAGGGTATATAAAAATAATTATTAATATAAGCAACCCAATAATAGAATTATGGCTGTTTTGGGAATACAGATCAGGGCTTTTGATATTTCTATTAGAATACAAATACAAATACAGTATATATTTTGTTTTCCATTTATCTGATAGTACCTTGAACTCTGCATAGTATGCAATAGGACTTGTAAGAACATATATTTATATCTACGTGTATATATTTTTAAAGTATATATGTCTTTTTTTAAAGTATTTATTAATTGTTTTAATTACTATTGTCCCCTTTTTAGAATATATTATAATATATTCAGATTGACTAATAATCTCCAATATGAATTAAAAGTTGATCTTCGTCAAATACTATTTGTGTCCATAAGAGTGACTGGATAACAATAATAATACACACCGCAACTTTTTAAGCGTTGGTTACAAGATTAGCATTTCTGTGTTTTTAACTTTTTTTACTAGAGCAGTTCCAGTTTAGACATCTTAGCTTTTAATCATTGTAACTTGTATGTACTGTATAAGTATTTTAAATTGTATCACATAGAAGGAATGTACCTATTTAGCTCAGCTATGTACAAAGTACTGCACTGACTATGTGCTAAAAGAAGGGGGAGGTGAGATCCAATGGAAGAGAAGGCATATCAGCATTTAACAATTACATTATATTTGTGGCTCAAAGAATCAGCCAAAGATATATCATTTGCTATCATTATCTAGTACCAAATTGTATAGAGTTGGGACACTTTGCATCACTCCCCGTGAATCTTCTGGCCTTGGCGACGTATTGAAGTAATGTCAACTTCCTCTACCAGGCATTAAAGGGACACTGTACCCAAATTTTTTCTTTCGTGATTCAGATAGAGCATGATATTTTAAGCAACTTTCTAATTTACTCCTATTATCAAATTTTCTTCATTCTTTTTGTATCTTTATTTGAAATGCAAGAAAGTAGATGCCGGCCCATTTTTGATGATCAACCTGGGTTGTCCTTGCTGATTGGTGGATAAATTCATCCACCAATAAAAAAGTGCTGTCCATAGTTCTGAAATTAAAGCTTAGATATCTTCTTTTTAAAATAAAGATAGCAAGAGAATGAAGAAAAATTGATAATTGGAATAAATTAGAAAGTGGTTTAAAATTGCATGCTCTATCTGAATCATGAAAGAAAAAATTTGGGTTCAGTGTCCCTTTAAGAAGGGGGCATGTCACTGTTTGGCTTTAAAAGGCGGGGCGAATCCAGTAAACAGCAATATTACCTCTGATGAAGAAGGCAGAATAATATAGCCCTTCGAAACGCGTAAGGTGTAAATGTACTGATTGTACAAACTATTGTTGTATCCAACTCTTCCGTTGAAGCACTGACAGCAGAGACAGCAAGTGTAGTCCACTTCGAATGTTTTTCTTCATTGAACTTCTATGACAGGGTTATTTGTTACCTCATAGCATTGAGGTTAACTATTGTAAGTGTGAATTTTACTTACTCTTTTAACCTATTTAATAAAACGGAGTTGTGCTATTATTGTGTATATATTGTATCCTTTATACTCATGTTTAAACATTTATACACAGGGTAACCACCATCTATCATATTGGTACAAGACCTTTCTAAAAAAAGAAGGAGAAGAAAACATCCAAACCTTAGCATAAAAGTGGCAAGATATATCTTATTTAAATATAGATAGTAATATGATTAGTTTAAGTATCTCTAAGGCTGTATCTACCTCACTGTCAATTATCTGGAGAAAGTCACATCTTAAAATTCTCCACAAAGCTTATTTGACTCCGCTAATACTCTCCAAATGTGGCTTCCCTAGAGCTGATATTTTAAATTATTTCTGGTCATGTCCTAAAGTTAATTCCTTCTGGCTGAAAGTAGCCTTCTGGCTTTCTTGTAGACTAAGTCATAGGATATAATTTGATTTCTTTAAGGTAATTTTTCTTGCTGATAAAGTACCTAACAGTCAGCTAGATTACGAGTTTTGCGTTATGACTCAAATAGCATCGTTATGGCCCATAACGCTGCTTTTTCCCTAACGCCGCTATTACAAGTCTTGTCAGAATAGGTGTACAGCACATCTTTTTGGCCGTCAGGCAATGTAAGTACCGGCTAAAAAGTGAGCGGTACACCCTAAAATGACAAGATCCGTACCGTCATCTAATGTCAGTAGTTATGAGTTTTATGCTACAAAGCTGTACCATAAAACTCATAACTAAACTGTCACAAAGTACACTAACACCCATAAACTAACTATTAACCCCTAAACCAAGGCCCTCCCACATCGCAAACACTATAATAAAATTATTAACCCCTAATCTGCCGCTCCGGACCTCGCCACTATTAAAATGTATTAACCCCTCTTCTGCCACTCCCCGACATCGTCGCGACTATAATAAAACCTATTAACCCCTAAACCGCCGCCCTCCCACATCACAAACACTATTTAAAAATTATTAACCCCTAATCTGCTGTCCGCCCACACCGCAGCTATAATAAACCTATTAACCACTAAACCGCAAGCCCCCCACAACAAAATATACTAAATAAAACTATTAACCCCTAAACCTCTGGCCTCCCACATCACTACATAAATATATTATTCCCTAAACCTAACCCTAACGTAACCCTAAGGCTAAGTCTAACCCTAACCCTAACACCCCCTAACTTAAAATAAATCTAAATAAAACTTACAATTATTAACTAAATAATTCCTATTTAAAACTAAATACAAACTTACCTGTGAAATAAAACCTAAGATAGCTACAATATAACTAATAGCTATATTGTAGCTAGCTTAGGTTTTATTTTTATTTCACAGGTAAGTTTGTATTTATTTTAACTAGGTAGACTAGTTAGTAAATAGTTATTAACTATTTAATAACTACCTAGTTAAAGTAAATACAAACTTACCTGTAAAATAAAACCTAACCTGCCTTATACTAAAACCTAACATTACAATAAAATAAAATAAATTAAATTAATATAATACAATTATCTAAATTACAAAAAAATAAACACTAAATTACACAAAATAAAAACAAAATTATCAAAAATAAAAAAAACGAATTACTCCTAATCTAATAGCCCTATCAAAATAAAAAAGCCCCCCCAAAATATAAATAACCCTGGCCTACACTAAACTGCCAATAGCCCTTAAAAGGGCCTTTTGCGAGGCATTGCCGCAAAGAAAACAGCCCTTTTACCTGTAAAAAAAAATACAAACAACACCCCAACAGTAAAACCCACCACCCACACAACCAAACTCCCCAAATAAAATTCTATCTAAATAAACCTAAGCTAACCATTGCCCTGAAAAGGGCATTAAGCTCCTTTACGGTGCCCAAACCCTAATCTAAAAATAAAACCCACCCAATAAACCCTTAAAAGAACCTAACACTAACCCCCAACGATCCACTTACAGTTTACGAAGACCGGACATCCATCCTCATCCAGGCAGCAGAAGTCTTCATCCAAGTTAGTTAAAATGAATACAAACTTACCTGTAAAATAAAATCTAACCTCCCTTACACTAAACTGCCAATAGCCCTTAAAAAGGCCTTTTTGGGGGCATTGCCCCAAAGAAATCAGCTCTTTTACCTGTAAAAGAAAATACAAACAACCCCCCAACAGTAAAACCCACCACCCACATAACCAAACCCCCCAAATAAAATTCTATCTAAATAAACCTAAGCTAACCATTGCCCTGAAAAGGGCATTTGGATGGGCATTGACCTTAAAAGGGTATTTAGCTCTTTTACGGTGCCCAAACCCTAATCTAAAAATAAAACCCACCCAATAAACCCTTAAAAAAACCTAACACTAACCCCGACGATCCACTTACAGTTTTCGAAGACCCTTTTACGTGATGTCATCCAAGATAGCTTCCCTTACATTCCGATTGGCTGATTGGATGAGCCAATAGGATTAAAGCTCAATCCTATTGGCTGATTGCAACAGCCAATATGATTTTTTCCCCTTTAATTCCTATTAGCTGATTGAATTCTCTCAGCCAATCGGAATGTAAGGGATGCCATCTTGGATGACGTCACTTAAAGGGAACCTTCATTTTCCAGCGGCGACCATAAGAAGAGGATGCTACGCGCCGGATGTCTTGAAGATGGACCCGCTCCGCACAAGATGGATGAAGATAGAAGATGCCGTCTGGATGAAGACTTCTGCCTGCTTGGATGAAGACTTCTGCTGCCTGGATGAGGATGGATGTCCGGTCTTTGTAAACTGTAAGTGGATCGTCGGGGGTTAGTGTTAGGTTCTTTTAAGGGTTTATTGGGTGGGTTTTATTTTTAGATTAGGGTTTGGGCACCGTAAAGGAGCTTAATGCCCTTTTCAGGGCAATGGTTAGCTTAGGTTTATTTAGATAGAATTTTATTTGGGGAGTTTGGTTGTGTGGGTGGTGGGTTTTACTGTTGGGGTGTTGTTTGTATTTTTTTTACAGGTAAAAGAGCTGTTTTCTTTGCGGCAATGCCTCGCAAAAGGCCCTTTTAAGGGCTATTGGCAGTTTAGTGTAGGCCAGGGTTTTTTATATTTTGGGGGGGGCTTTTTTATTTTGATAGGGCTATTAGATTAGGAGTAATTCATTTTTTTATTTTTGATAATTTTGTTTTTATTTTGTGTAATTTAGTGTTTATTTTGTTTGTAATTTAGATAATTGTATTATATTAATTTAATTTATTTTATTTTATTGTAATGTTAGGTTTTAGTATAAGGCAGGTTAGGTTTTATTTTACAGGTAAGTTTGTATTTACTTTAACTAGGTAGTTATTAAATAGTTAATAACTATTTACTAACTAGTCTACCTAGTTAAAATAAATACAAACTTACCTGTGAAATAAAAATAAAACCTAAGCTAGCTACAATATAGCTATTAGTTATATTGTAGCTAGAATAGGTTTTATTTTACAGGTAAGTTTGTATTTAGATATTTTAGGTATTATTAAGGTAATAATTGTAAGTTATATTTAGATTTATTTTAATTATATTTAAGTTAGGGAGTGTTAGGGTTAGGTTCAGGGTTACGTTAGGGTTATGCTTAGCATTAGGGTTACGCTAGGGTTAGGTTTAGGGGTTAATATATTTATGTAGTGTCAGTGATGTGGGAGGCCAGAGGTTTAGGGGTTAATAACTTTAGTATAGTGGCGGCGACATTGGGGGCAGCAGATTAGGGGCTAATAAGTGTAGGTAGGTGGTGGCGATGTTAGGGCCAGCAGATTTGGGGTTAATAACTGTAATGTAGTTGGCGGCGATGTTAGGGGCGGCAGATTAGGGGTTAATAAGTGTGTTTAGGTGGTGGCAATATCGGGAGTGGCAGATTAGGCGCTAATAGTTTTATGTAGGTTGCGGCGATGTTAGGGGCAGCAGATTAGGGGTTTATAACATTATGTAGGTTGCGGCGATATCAGGGGCGGCAGATTAGGGGTGTTTAGACCTGGTTTTTATGTCAGGGTGTTAGGTTTAAACATAACTTTTTCTTTCCCCATAGACATCAATGGGGCTGCGTTACGGAGCTTTTGTTTCCGCGATCGCAAGTGTTAGGCTTTTTTTTAGCTGACTCTCCCCAATTGATGTCTATGGGGAAATCGTGCACGAGCATGTCAAAACACCGCTTGTATTTGGGTGAGGTATGGAGCTCAATGCCACCATATCGCCCGCACAAGCCGGGTTTTTAAAAACCTGTAATAGCAGCACTATAGGGAGGTGAAAACAAGGCTTTTGTGGCGGTCGTTAATTTCCCTATAGCGCTGAAAACTCATAATCTAGCTGAGTATTAATTACAATTGTATTAACACAGTAATCTTTCTAGTTAGACATCAAATCCTGAAGAACTGGAAATACTGAAAATCACTCAGACTCAAGGAGTATCTAAGTAAAATTTATCACCATATTACTCTAGAACAAAATCTAGTTGTTACGCAATCAGACGCGAGTGTCCAAATTTTTATTTTAAAATGGGAAGATATAATTAAAGCATTCTCCCCCAACATTAAAAAACATATCCTCTACCCTTTTAGAAACCATATTATCGTAACTGATTCAGAACCCTTTTCTTGTTTGAAAGTGAAGGAAGTACTGCCAAGGGAAGGACTAGTAGTTAGTCCCTTGTTGTTCAAGTTAAAAAAAAAGGGAAAGAGAGATGGAAAATTCCTTTTTTTTCTTTTTTTTTCTTGTTTTGTCCTCCCATCCTTGTTTGAATCTTTGTGCGTGTCAGACCCTAGATGGCCCCCTCAGCTTAAACCCTGTTTGGCTTGCATTCTGTTCTTAAGCCATTACGGAAATAGTATTCTGTTACAGATGAAAGCTGATATACACAAGATAGATATATACTTCAGAAAAATGTTTGAAATGATTTATACAATTTTGCTAATCTCACTTGCAAAGTGAAAACTGAATCAAAGTCATAGGGGTCTTTATAAGAAGCAGCAGATGCTGCTTCCGACCCTCTCCGCTTCAGTTCCGACTGAAGCGGAAGTTAAGAAGCAGCTGTCCTAAGACCATGGTGGACAGCAATCAACCTGATCAAATACAATCGGGTTGATTGACACCCCCTGCTAGTGGCCGATTGGCCGTGAATCTGCAGGGGGCGGTATTGCACTAGCAGTTCACCAGAACTGCTGGTGCAATGATAAATGCCGACAGCGTATGCTGTGTGTGTGTATATATATATATATATGTTTGTATATATGTGTGTATATGAGTGTATCAGTGGCATATTGAGGTTTTGTGCTGCCCTAGGCACTCAAAATTGTGCTGCCCCCCCCCCCAAAAAAAAAAGAAAAGGTTTTAGGCCTTTTTTCTCCTTAATATTTTTTGGGGGTAAGTGTGCAAAATGGCTAGCAAAACGCATACAGGTGGGTTGAATTTCATGCATCTCATACCATTTTCTCCCTGAGAGAAGGGAGAGAAAAGAAGGGGGGGGGGGGAGAAAAGGGAGGGAAAGGAAAGAAGGAAGGGAGAGAGAGAGAGAGAGAGAGAGAGAGAGAAGAGAAAAGTGGGGAGGGAAAGGAGAAAATCGGGAAAGGAAAGAAAGGAGGGAAAGAAGGGAGTGAAAGAAGGGAGCGAGGAAGGGAGTTGAAAGGCAGGGAGGCAAAGAAGGGAGGGGGGGAAAGGAGAGAGGGAGGGAATTGAGGGAGGAGGGGAGTGAGGAAGGGAAAGAAGGGAGAGAAGAAGGGAAGAAAAGAAGGATACACTTTGAAACAATCACTGCCCTTCACATGCAACAACATTCAGTAATTACCATCATTCAAGTAATGAAACTTTAAGTGTCCGTTTACTATTTACACCATGTATTAATGAATGCAGAGAAAGCTAGTTATTAGTAGCTAACATACATTAGCGCTGAGAGTTTAATATTAGACATCACAAGCTGATCTAAACAGTGCACAGACGCATCCAGTCTGTTAGTTACTAAGACCTGCAATAAGCACTGCGCTCACAGACCCACCACAGCTGATAAGGGGAGGCAGCATATCAGCACAAGGTCTTCTTCTCCTCCAGCCTCACCTTGGAAGCATATCCCCCGGTCAAGTTTCTAACCAAGAACGTTTCCACTGCAAAAATGCCAGCGGCTCTAAATGAAGCAACGGTTTAAAGGAGCACTGCCTGTGAAGAGTGACCTTAATCAGCGCACGTGCCTTGACTTCTGTGTAAAAGTCTGCACTTTATCACTCACTGTACTGTGTGCTGGATTTTAGAGAAAGGATATGGCAGATGTGCTGCCCCTCCCAAATCTGCCTCCCTAAGCGCCGGCCTTGTTGACCTAGGCCATAATACGCCCCTGGAGTGTATATATTTTGTATATATGTGTGTATTTATGTTTGTATATATGTGTGTATATCTTTGTGTATATATGTGTGTATATATCTATATATATATGTGTGTTTATATGTGTGCATATATGTTTGTATATACAGTATGTGTGTATATATAAATTTGTGTATATATGTGTGTATTTATGTTTGTATATATGTGTGTATATATGTGTATATATTTGTGTATATACTCCACAACAATTGCAGCGTCGCGCTCTATCACCTCCTCCTTACACGCTGCACGCTCTCTTACGGCACTTCTCGGAGCTCCAAGGGGGGGGAGGAATGACGTCACCAAATCTGCTGGATATGCTGCCGAGTAGTTACTGCTTGTCCCACAGTATAGGTATGTAGAAAGATACAAAAGTAACTCAGGCACCTCCAGTAGAATTAGATAAAACGAAAGCTTTATTGAAATCCAAGTGATAAAAACAGACGTAAAGCTTAGTCTTTGCTGACACAGCCTTAATTCTTAACATACAGTGAATAAGGACTGTTGGGTTCCTGCTGCAGACATGTTTCGTGCTAGGATAGCACTTGTTCACTGCTTACAGGATACCCAAACTCCTCCATGTTTAAATAGGGAATTTCTTAAAGGGACATGTATAATAATTCAATCATCCTAATTGTTAATTATTTCCTTA
This sequence comes from Bombina bombina, assembly GCF_027579735.1. Lineage (NCBI taxonomy): Eukaryota > Metazoa > Chordata > Amphibia > Anura > Bombinatoridae > Bombina > Bombina bombina. The sequence goes on from NC_069500.1 coordinate 709,634,526, forward strand.
TTGATTTTTACAATTCTATGTGAGCTTGGATACCAAAGTTTTGATACACTATCTCTAATTACTACTATTAAATTTTAACTTATAAATTATCAAATTTTGTTAAGATTTAGTAAACACAGTATTATTAAAGAGAATTATTTTTATGTATTTAGCAATATTATATTTAATACAAACTGTTATTCAACATATTGCTTCCAAAAAATATATTGCTAATTCTCTCAACAATGGTACCATGCATGGTTTAAAACCCTATTTATATAATTATTCACCTCTTTAATCTGCACTTAATAGTCATACCTACTTTATTTAGAGACACCTAAATCAATGAAATGGGGATTCATTTAGAGGAATTTTTAGAAATTGAATTTAAGATTATAGTTAAATTAGGAAGATTTAGGTAGAATTAAAGGGGTATATATTAGGTTAGACACATAAATCAATGTCTCTTCTAAAATTCAACCCATTGGGGATAGAGGTACCAGCTGTAAAAATCCAAAAGACCTCTCTTAGGTCCAGTTTCTCCTCCCTACTACCCCCTCTCCTCCATTGTGGAACATGGTCTATTGCTTGAACTGAAAATAATTTTATATCTGAATTATGGTTATCTCTAAAGTGCCGTGCAATTGGGGTGTCAGATTCAGGATCTTCAATAGATCTTAGATGTGCCAAAAATCTATCCTTTAAGGATCTTTTAGTTTTCCCAATATACTGTTTTTGGCACCCCCTACAGGTCAACATGTAAACTACATGAGTTGTAGTACAACTGAGATAAAAGTTTATCTTATGTGTTTTATTTGTAGTAGTTGAAATAAATGTGTCACCCTCCGTTACATAGTCACAGGTCTTACAAATTTTCTTTCTGCATTTAAAAAAACCTTTTCGTCGCTGTAACCAACATGTATTGCCTGATTTCCTTGTGCAATCTGAAGGTGACACATAATTTCCAATTGTTTTCCCCTTTCTTGAAACACAATCACATCCCTCTCTGACAATGTCTTTTAGTCCTGGATCCGTTTGTAGTATTGGAATATTGCGTCTAATAATTTTACATATTTCAGGATATTCCATACTATATGTTGTAATAAATTTTGGCTTGCATTTTTTATTATCAGTGTTACTACGTTTAGCTTTGTACACTAATAACATATCTCTGGACATCAGATCAACCTCATTACGGGCTTTTTTCAGTATACTACTCTCATAGCCCCTAGCCATTAATCTTTCGGTTATAATGTCTGCCTGTTTGTTATAGTCTTCAAGACTAGAGCAGTTACGCTTAGCTCGAATGTACTGCCCTTTTGGTATACCATGTATTGTATGTCTTGGATGACAAGAGTTGAATTCTAAGGTAGTGTTACCTGATGTTTGTTTCCTCTATAATCTAGTTTCTAGAGAGCCTGACCTCACAAAGATGTCTATATCTAAGAAACTTATTTGTGTTGTGTTTTGTTCCCCTACAAATTTTATATCACAATGATTCATATTTAGATAATCACAAAAATTCTCAACTCCTTTTTCATCGCTGTCAATGATAAAAATCAGGTCATCTATATACCTAGCATATAGTATGACATTTTGCTTGAGGGGGTTACCATCTCCAAAGACGTGGAACCGCTCCCACCATCCCATAAAGAGATTGGCATAGCAGGGGGCAAACTTTGCCCCCATAGCGGTTCCACGCCTCTGGAGATAGAAGCTCCCCTCAAACATAAAAAAATTGTGTGTCAGCAAATATTCAATTGAGTATATAATAAATTGTTTAGTGTTGTCATCATAATTACTTTGGCTTGTTAACATATACTCTATAGCTTTAAGCCCTTGTTCATGAGTTATAGAGGTATATAGAGAGGTTACATCTGTCACTAAGAACCTATAGCTCTCTTTCCATTTAATATGTCTCAATTTCAACAATAGGTCTGTGGTATCCCTAATGTAGCTAGGCAATTTGTTAACTAGGGGTTGCAGATAGGTATCCATGAGATCTGACAGGGGCTCGTTAACTGAGTTAATGCCCGCAATAATGGGGCGCCCAGGGGGATTGCTCATGCTTTTGTGGATTTTGGGGAAGTAATGGTATATTGGGATAGTGGTATTCTCCGGTAATAATGCTTCCACCATTGTTGCTGTTATTACATTATTATTTCTTGCCCTATTAACAATTTTACTCAGAATTTCCTTGTACTTGATAGATGGATTTTCCTTTAGCCGGCTATATACCTCGACATCCTGTAGCTGTCGTTTTGCCTCAGCTATATAATCTGATCTATTTAATATTACGACATTTCCGCCCTTATCTGAGGGTCGAATTATGATTTTATCATTGCTAGAGATATTATGTAATGCCTCTTTCTCTTTAATCGTCGTATTGTGTTTGGTTTTTTTTGAGTTTTCACTAAGTTCCCTAAGCTGTCCTTCTACCACTTTTTGAAAGGTCTCTACAGGATGTGTTCTGGAATTCACAGGGTAAAAATTACTCTTTTTTCTAAATTTAGAAAAATCTAGATCTCTTTTTGTAATATATTGTTGTTCTATACCTATTTCTGATAATTCCTGTAAATCTACTATTGAACACTCTTCAGAGAAGGTTAAACCTTCCTCAGTAGATGTACTTACTACTCCTGTCTCTCTTTGTGCCTCCACAGCATTTGCGAAGTGTTTCCGCAGCATCAGTTTTCTAACAAAGCGATTTACATCTAGCACTGTGTTGAATAAATTAAAATGCTGTGTAGGTACAAAGCCGAGACCTTTTGACAAAACTCTCATTTCTTCATTTGTAAGTGACACATCAGATAGGTTTATCACATCATTATTATTCATGCATATTTCTTTCTGTGAACTTCTGATCTCGTTGGATAGACCCTCTGTTGTTCTTTCTTCTTCTTTTGTTGTTTCTTGGGTGCCAATTTCTCCTTTTCTTCTTTTTCCTTTCCCCCTCTTTCCTCTGTGTATTTTTTTCTTCCTGGATTCAGTGTCCCTGTCTGTCCATTTTTTGACTGTGTTTCTTTTGGCTCTTCAAATGTGGCCTGCAATACTGTTGGTTCTTCTTCCTCTGTGTTTGTTTCCCCTTCAGATGACTCCACTTCATATTCTGTATCAGAGAACGTGACATGCTTGATCTTTTTATTTCGATTTCTAAACCATCTTCTTCCACTTTTGGGTTCTCTTCCAAAGTATTTGTGTATATATGTGTAAGTTTATTTATATACATGAATGTATACACACACACATATATATACACAATCACAGAAATACATATACATATACATACATACACAAACATATAAGCACTTACATATACATACAATTACATGCACACAAAAACACATATAATTGTATTCACAATATGCTGAGGTTTGTAGTTTCTTTTATGTAAAATAAAATGCAAAACTAAGAGAAAAAATATATCAAAGGAATGGGAAAATATTTTTTTTCTATTTGTAAATTAAATTACTTAAAAGGTGACTTTGAGGATATTGCAATAGCACATTCAGGAAATCTTTTTGTTCCCTTGGGATTTTATTGAAGATGAAACCTTTTGATACCATTGATGCCATCTCTAGACGGCTTATCAGAGCAGATCCGACATGACGCTGATTCAGGAAATCACTCTCTATGCAAGCTATTCAAGTAGCAAATTGCAGGTCGCTGCCATCTCTGCTACTTGTATAAGTTGGTGGCATCTAGTTCCAAACGATGTAAGAGGAATAAGATGCAAATTGCAGCTGTTAAAGTGTCAGCAGTTATCTTTTATAGAAATATTCTGCATTCATTTCAAGGCAGCTGCTTGGTTTTTAGAGAATGCATTAACATATGCATATTGCCCGAAACCTCACTTCCAAAGTAGTAATAGTGATAAAATAGCACGTACACTAGCATGAATATCATGTGCAGACAACACTACTGTCTTCAAAATCCTATTTTATAAAGAGTAGGTGGTGGTACCTGGGGTTTAGTGGGAACTACAGTCCAAAAAGTGCTTACAGTTATTCGTGTAGAGACCAGTTAACTCTGTCTAGTGTGCATTTGTGTGTGTTGCATGTGTATGTAGTAAATGTGTATGTGTGTATTTGTGTAGTAAGTGTTTTTGTGTATGTATGTAGCATGTGTGTATGTATATGTGTGTATTTGTATAGTGGGTCTTTGTGTGTGTGTATGTATGTATATATTTGTGTGTGTATATATATATAATATATATATATATATATATATATATATATATATATATATATATATATATATATGCAACCTTCACTTGTTCCCAGTTTGTTGGATTGAGAGCTTGCATTGTGTGGCTGTTTAAGGACCCAGGTTTTTGGAAGGGACCTTGACGTGGTACCTGGGCTTGTCCCATTTGGTCAGATGCGGTAACTAACCCTTCCATTTTTGCTTTTAATCTTAGCTGAGAGCTTGTAAGTGAGTGCTGGACTTTCTCTGTGTGTTGTATTATTATGTTTTGTAATTTTCCCTATGGGCCTTGCACCCATACCTGCCTGGGGTTAACTGCCTGTGACTCTGGGGATAGCACAGCTTCCTGTGAGTGCCATTGAGCACCCAGAGCTGAGCATATTGCAGGGTCATGGGATGTGTACCCAGTCCAGTCTGAGAGTGCAGTCCCCTTCCGTGTTTATATATATATATATATATATATATATATATATATATATATATATACATACACACACACATACAGAGAGAAGTGCACTCACAGGAACGAACAACTGGCTCAATAACATTGTTAGCCTGTTCTATGGCGATTTACCACCTGGGTGCAACTTTTTAGCCCAGTAATGCTTTTCACAGAGTAGAACTTTCCTGTAGTATATCAGTCTGATCCCACCTATTACGGTCAGTCCAGCCCCGAAATACCAGGAAATTCCTCTCTGAACAAGGAACACAGCAACCCCAGACAATCGTTTCGGCCTTCATTGGGCCTCGTCAGTGAGGTGTAGCTATATTCCTCTAAGCACACTGAGCAAGGAGTCCCTTTTTCCCATAGGGAGACTAAATACATACAGAGAGAAGTGCTTGTATTAGAAGTGTTTGTATTAATATGTGTGTGTATGCGTGTGTGTATATATATATATATATATACACATATATTTTTGGTGTATGTATGTATATATGCGTGTATGTATATGTGTGTGTATGCATATGCGTGTGTATGTATATATTTTTGGTGTGTATGTACACTCACCGTCCACTTTATTAGGTACACACGTTCAATTACTTGGTAACACAAATTGCTAATCAGCCAATCACATGCCAGCAACTCAATGCCTTTAGGCATCTAAACGTGGTGAAGACGACTTGCTGAAGTTCAAACCGAGCATCAGAATGGAGAAGAAAGGGGATGTAAGTGACTTTGAACGTGGCATGGTTGTTGGTGCCAGACGGGTGGGTCTTAATATTTTAAAAACTGCTGATCTACTGGATTTTCATGCACAACCATCTCTAGGGTTTACAGAGAATAATCAGAAAAAAAAGAAAATATCCAGTGAGTGGCAGTTGTGTGGATGACAATGCTTTGCTGATGTCAGAGGTCAGAGGAGAATGGGCAGACTGGATTGAGATGATAGAAAGGCAACAGTAACTCAAATAACCACTCGTTTCAACCAAGGTATGCAGAATACCATCTCTGAATGCACAACACTTCGAACCTTGAAGCAGATGGGCTACAGCAGCAGAAGACCACACCGGTGCCACTCATGTCAGATAAGAACAGGAAACTGAGGCTAAAATTCACACAGGCTCACCAAAATTGGACAATAGAAGATTGGAAAAATGTTGCCTGGTCTGATGAGTCTCGATTTCAGCTGCAATATTCAGATGGTAGGGTCAGAATTTGGCTTAAACAACATGAAAGCATGGATTTATCCTTCCATGTATCAACAATAAATACACAGTATAACACTTTATTAAATATTAATATTGCATAAATATGTTTGTACATGTATTCCTCTACTTAAAGGACCACGAAATTTAGTAGTATTACATAAATAACAAGTGCATAGTAAAAATACAATGCAATAACACTTACTCTGAAGTTTAAAAAAGCAGTAGATTTTTTTCTGGCAAATTGATTTTTTCTCCCATTTGCCAGCCCCATGTATCATGTGATAGACATCAGCCAATCACACATTAGTATACATATACCATGTTAGCTTAGTAGGATCTTGTTCCCCAGAAAGTGTGAATATAAAAATACTGTGCAAAATGTGATAATGGAAGTAATTTAGAAAGTATCTTAAAACTGCATGCTCTTTCTGAATCATAAAAGTTTATTTTGACTTTAGTGTCCCTTTAACTGCAAAGGACTCCAATGCACTTCTATATATGTCTATATGTGTACATATGTATTTATGTGTTTTTATGTGTATAAATGTCTGTAAATACATATATACACATATAAATACATAAATTCATAAATAATTGGGCGTTTGGATCAGCAATTTAATTTTGATCTATCAAATAACTGAAGGACACAGTAATATTTCAGTAGTGAAATGAGGTTTATTGGGTTAGCAAAAAATGTGCACTATACTTCAAAACAAAATTAGACAGGTGCATAAATTTGGGCACCCTTGTCATTTTGTTGATTTGAATACCTGTAACTACCTAGCACTGATTAATTGGAACATACAATTGGTTTGGTGAGCCCATTAAGCCTTGAACTTCATAGACAGGTGCATTCAATCATGAGAAAATGTATTTAAGGTGGTCAATTGCAAGTTGTTGTTCTCTTTGACTCTCATCTGAAGAGTGGCAACATGGGGGCCTCAAAACAACTCTCAAATGACCTGAAAACAAAGATTGTTCAACATTATGGTTTAGGGGAAGGCTACAAAAAGCTATCGCAGAGATTTAAGCTGTCAGTGTCCACTGTGAGGACCATAGTGAGAAAATGGAAGACCACAGGCACAGTTCTTGTTAAGGCCAGAAGTGGCAGGCCAAGTAAAATATCGGAGAGGCAAAGGCAAAGGATGGTAAGAACGGTCTAAAATAGCCCACAGACCACCTCTTAAGACCTACAACATCATCTTGCTGCAGATGGTGTCACTGTGCATCGTGCAACAATTCAGCGCACTTTGCACAAGGAGAAGCTGTATGGGAGAGTGATGCAGAAGAAGCCTTTTCTGCACACACAACACAAACAGAATCGCTTGAGGTATGCAAACACACATTTGGACAAGCCAGCTTCATTATGGAAGAAGGTGCTGTGGACTGATGAAACAAAGATTGAGTTATTTGGTCATAACAAGGGGCGTTATACATGGCGGCAAAAGAACACAGCGTTCAAAGACAAACACTTGCTACCCACAGTAAAATTTGGTGGATGTTCCATCATGCCGTGGGGCTGTGTGGCCAGTGCCGGTACTGGGAATCTTGTTACAGTTGAGGGTCGCATGGATTCCACTCAATGTCAGCAGATACTTGAGAATAATGTTGAGGAATCAGTCACAAACTTGAAGTTACGCTGGGGCTGGATATTTCAAAAAGACAACGACCCAAAACACTGCTAAAAATCTACCCTGGCATTTATGCAGAGGAACAAGTACAATGTTCTGGAATGGCCATCCCAGTCCCCAGACCTGAATATCATTGAAAATCTGTGGGGTGATTTGAAGCGGGGTCCATGCTCGGCAACCATCAAATCTAACTGAACTGGGGATGTTTTGCAAGGAGTAATGGTCCAAAATACCTTCATCCAGAATCCAGACACTCATTACAGGCTATAGGAAGCGTCTAGAGGCTGTTATTTCTGCTAAAGGAGGCTCTACTAAATATTGATGCAATATTTCTGTTGGGGTGCCCAAATTTATGCACCTGTCTAATTTCATTTTGATGCATATTGCACATTTTCTGTCAATCCAATAAAACTAATTTCACTACTGAAATATTACTGTGTCCTTCAGTTATTTGATAGATCAAAATGAAATTGCTGATCCAAACACCCAATTATTTATAAATTAATATCATGAATATCATGAAAATTGTCAGGGGTGCCTAAACTTTTGCATACGACTGTATATATATATATATATATATATATATATACATACATACATACATAGACATGTTTAGACATCTTCAAGCCTTTATAATTGTTGTGTGAAATATTTTTTTAAAATATTTTTTTATTAGATGGTGTTATGAGTGTAACTGTACTTTGTAATGTATTTTTTATTTGTTTTGCGACAATTTTTTGTTTTGCGAAACAGTCAACCAGAGCTCTGAGGACGCAGTAATCAATCTAGCTGCAATTGCTTTTGTGCTCAAACGATTGAGTTTACTTTCAACATGTAATACCAGCGGTAAACCCGACAAGCGCAAACACCCGCGATAAACCCCTTATCACTCGTGCGCAAACATTAGCATTCCACTCGTGATCTGACCCGAAATGTTTATTATACAGTGAAAAATTATCCTGAATCATAATTTGCCTGCTTTCCAGTAGTCTACTTTTAAAAATGTTGCTTTTAAAGAATTCTATGTTAACGGTTAGCTAACACCTTGAGATTTTGTGGGATATTTTACAAGTGGAGCTCAATCGATAGTGCTGGATGTATTATCTTGTGCTTGGTCCTGCACTACGAATAGCACAAATCAGGTATTAAAAGTGGATGATAAAAATGTTAACCAGATGTCATTTTTTTTCGCACGCTCTCTACCTTTAATTGAGAGCCCAGGGTGCGCTATTAGCACTTGTCTTACAAGTGGTGAGTTATGTGTTGCTCTTGACCTCAAATACAAAATACCACTAAAAAAAATATTGTTCTTTTGGAGACCTGAAATTTGCAGAACAAAACACTTGTAAATTATATGGAAATAAATTGTTTAAATTATATTTATGCTTTTCAACAAAGGATAACAAGAAAACAAATAAAATTTTATAATAGAAGTACATTGGAAAGTTGTTTAACATTGTATATTGTATCTGAATCATAAAAGAAAAAATGGGGTTTATGTCCCTTTAAATTTCAATGCAATACCAAATTATATGTCTAAGTGAAGAACTCTACAACTTGAGCAGAGGTTTAGCGCAAACTATAGCTGACATGAGTTTTTCACTAGTACTAATAGCGCAAAATTAAAAGCGCTATTGATTTAACTTGAGTGATGTTAACGCACAGTAGAACTAATATTTTTTTACTCCATTTGTAATGTAGCCCAAACGGTTTAGTTATGCATGGTAAAACAACTTTATAATTCACTTTCATTATTTATTTTACCCCTTTTTTAGGTTTTCAGGTGGATTTTCTAATTCTCAGAAATGGAAAAAAGCACACTGAAGACTAAGTAAAACTAACCCTGCTGTACAGCTTTCCCTAATTTGCTTCAGAAGATTAAAGCTGCAAAACAATAAACTTTATTCTACCATAATAACTGTCGCTAGCCTTGTCAGCTGCAGGCTCAAGCCCAGATTGACTCTTCATATATTGCAAGTGGTGAGTGGAGTTTGGCTGTTGAAAACATCTGAAGCAAATAAGATGTTAATTTATTTAAAAATGGTTAAACTTAGCTAATGGTATTTTTAGCGTTTAGTGTCTCTTACTACTAATATATACTATATATACATAAGTAACATTGATATCCTGTAAAGGGAAATTAAAAGAAAAAGCACTTACCTCTTCAAGGGCGCGATTAAATATACAGCGCAGGCTTCGGCATAAGCGTGGAAACCCGCGCCGCCCGTAATTTCACCTCTCACATCGGGGTATTACATATACTGCACCGTTAGATGCTAAACTGGCGTAAGTAGGACAAACTGGCGATCTTCTGAAATGTGTGCACATACACATTTCAGTCGTCGCAAGTAACTTACGCCAGTATTTTGTCTATGGAAAGTGTCAATAAAGAGTAGCTTTATGCAAATTAGGCTAACACTGGTAAAAATGAACCGCGATTTCAAATAAAAATGTGACACGTAATTACGCTATTCAAAATTCATATATAAACCCAGCGCAGCCGCCATTTTCTTCAGTGTGTTTGGATTGTTCGTTGAGCTACAACACACTACACGGGAGTGGAGGATTAGTCAGAGTAGAGAGAGAAAGGCGCAAACAGAGGAGTTAGGTTGCATTGTTGTTTCATTAAGCTTGTACACTTACACATATTTTTACATATTGCACACATTTGCATACATACATACATATATACAAATACACCATACTTTTTTTTTTATAACACCTCACACATTTTATTTGAATTTTACAGTGTGATAGGCTGAGTGTTTGGTTGTGATTGTGTGTGATTAAACTGGGAGTGAGTGTGTGTAGTGTGATTTAGTGTGAGGATGGCAGGGAGAGGTAGGGAGGAGGGGAGGAGGGGAGGAGGGGAGAGGAGTGGCATGGAGAGGAGTATAGGAGAGGACAGGAGGAGCAGTGGGCCCCCCGTCAGGGAGTAAGTGGAGTGGGAGAGCCAGAAGGGATGATGGGAGGGGAGATACCCAAGAGCCCCAGAGAGCAGGTGTATCTAGGAGAGGGACAGAGGGTGCACATGGGGACAGAAGGGGGGAGGAGGGAGAGGATAGGGAGGAACCCACATCAGGGACATCACAGGGAGGAAGCCAAGTGTCCATGGAGGATGAGAGGCTGAGATGTCCCAACTTCTCATTTGATGAAAATGTTGCCCTTGCCCAGGCCTCATGGACAATTACAGTGCCCTCTTCAGCAGGAGAAGGGCAAAGGCATTGCCAAAGAGCGAAAAACGGCATGGTTGGCGGTAGAGGATGCCGTCAACAGTGTGGCCCCGCAGAATAGAACTGTTGAGGGCCTTAAAAAATGCTGGAATGACTGCTAGAGGCGGGTCAAAGAAAAGATGGGGCAGGAAGCTATGCACCAGAAGGGAACAAGTGGTGGTCCATCCCTGGATATAGAGTATAACACCTGGCAAGAGATGATACGCAGGTCCCTGAGTATCACAGCAGTCGGTGGACTTCCAGGGGCTCGTGACTTAGGGGCTGCAACCACAGCACATCATGCTGGTGAGTAAAATCCCACACACCAGTATTATATGTATTTAAGATATAAAATCCTTGAATATAACACATCCATGTACACAATGAGGAGCATGGTATTTGGCATACTAACAAAAACATTTACAATTATACTTGACATTACTGCTACTTAACACATTGCAATTCATGATATAAGGTTGAATAGTGCAATACTAACATGTCTCAGAGTAACACAGGCCACAAGCCACATGTAGAGTTTTCAGTAAATGGACACTATATCTATCCCAATACATTTAGCTCAATAAAGCAGGTTCTGTGCCTACATCAGGCTAAAGTAAATTGTGTGACCATAGTGTCCCTTAAAGAACACATTTTTTCCATCATTGACATGTACACATAACTATTGTATGAAACACATACCTGTATACTGCTCATATTAAAATCCCTCAAAGACCAACTCACAATGTGCACATGCATATTTAAGAGTTTGACATGAGAATCAGTATAGGCCCTAGCATGTATCAATGTACATTGTATTCCCACATGGACATATATCTGACTGTACTAATCCCTCTCATCCTTTGACTCCTCCACAGAACCTCCTGTCACGAGGATACCAACAGCCATGCCACCACCACCACCAGTCTTCAGACAACCGCATGAACAGTATGCTCCCAGGCATGAGCATGGTTGGATGGCTTCAGTTGAGGACCCGGGAGTGATGCCACCACCATTGACATATGACCCCTGGCAAGATTCCTGGCCAGATGAATATTCTTCTTTTGGCTTTGAGGGGGAGCCAAGACAGCCACAAAGGGTCCATGTATTTACCCCCCAAACACAATCTCATGGCAGTCATGGCTTTTACCCATAGACTATGTCACAATAAGTGCCAATTGGACAGGCTGAGTGGTCACACACTGGTCATCAGTGGGACTATCAATCAACCATGAGGACTCTACCATCCTCATCACTTGGGCAAGCTCCTCCATCCTCATCACTTGGGCGAGCTCCACCATCCTCATCACTTGGGCGAGCTCCACCATCCTCATCACTTGGGCAAGCTCCACCATCTGCAGATGTAAATATAGCAGAAACTACTCAAGCACCATCAGATGCAGCTGAACCTGCCCCACCAGAACCAGCAGATGCAGGTGACCCTGCACTTTAAGCACCAGCAGTTGCAGGTGACCCTGCCCCACAAGCAACTAGAAGCCCTGCTACTCAAGAGCCTTTGGATGCATTGTATTCTCCCCTGGGTGAGGAATACATTGCACTCCAGAGGAGGCTCATAAAAAGCACAGAGAGCATACAAAGAGGCAAAGAGAGGTTCTCCAGGAGCCAAGAGAGGTTACACAAACATAGCATAGAGCTGCAGAGAGACATGGCAGCATCATTAAGTGCAAGTGTTCAAAATCAATCACAAATTATGTGAATTCTGTCTGATATGCAGATGCAGATGGACAATAGATGGAGAGAACAAAATTAACTCTTGGGTGTGTTGGTTGAGCACTTTATACACCAGCAGGACATTACCTCCAGCCTATCATCTGTTGCCAGCACACCAGCAGAAACACCAGAATCTGCTAGAACAAAGAGAACAAGGCAATCCACTACAGGCACCTCAGCTCCCTCATCCAAAAAAAACAAGAAAAATAAATAATTTTATAGTTCACCATAAACATTGTCCTTTGTTATTTACCATGTAATTGTCATACATATCAATATGATGTGTGTTTTTTACACTAATATTGTTAAAACATGATAATATAACCTGTGTTGAAAAAAAAACACAGGTGAGATTATCATGTTTATGTCATATTCATGTACTATAACCAACATCACATAGTTGTGTATGAAGGGTACATATAGTAATATTCACTTATAAGATGTAAATCTAGGTTTCTCACACCCAATATAAATTGACACATGGGTATATATATAAATAATAATGTATTTACAGAAGGTGTGAGCATAAGGTATAAACATCCATTTTCATTCCTCTTAATAATGATAGTCCAGAAATCATTGTGACCTAAACATGAATTAAACAATGAGACATTTTCAGTAATTAGGGTGGTTAAGGGAAGGGGGTGGGATGTAGTAGTTTAACTTACATGCAGTGGAAAATCCGCAGTATGTAATTCTGCAAAACATGATATATACACATGCAATGGTTGGTGAGGTACAGTCAAACATCATAATACATGTGAATGTTACGGTTTACTGTACTTATGAACAACTAACTTACAGGTGAAGTATTCACGGATGACAAAGTCCCTCACTTCACTCCCCCTCAGTGTCCCCTTGTCAACACCCTCAGGTACAGGAACCAGCTTCTGATCTTGGTCTGGTTCTATGTCCCCCAATATACGTGTGTCCACAACAATGTTATGTAGAATACAACATGCATTGACAATGGAACACACTTTGTTGGGGTTATACTGTAAAGCTCCACTTGTCAAATCCAGACACCTGAATCTGGTTTTGAGTAGGCCAAAGCTTCTTTCTATTACATTTCGGGTACGTATGTGGGCCTCCTGGTACCTGAGTTATGGCTCTGTAAGGGAGTATGCCAAGGGGGTTAACAGCCGTGGTCTGCAGCCGTACCCTGCGTCACCTGTCATGTAACATATGTATTCTGATTACTACAGGTTCATCATGTGCTTAAAGGGACATAACATGGATTTAATTTAAAATATATGTTTTTCAAAAACATTAAATTGGTGCATTGTAAGCAATATACTTTGATGCCAGGATTAGTCTAGACAAAATTCTATTTTCATGATTCAGATAGAACTTGCGATTTTAAGAAAATGTCCTTTTAAGTGAAAAACTATTTATAGTATACTGTCCCTTTAAAGGGACATGAAACACACATTTCTTCTTTCATAAGTTAGAAAGAACCTTCAACTTTATTCAACTTTATAATTTACTTCTATTTTATAATTTGCTCCATTCTCTTGATATCATTTGCTGACAAGCATATTAGATATGCTCAGTAGCTGCTGACTGGTGGCTGCACATAGATGCCTCATATGATTGGCTCATATATGTGCATTGCTATTTCTTCAACAAAGGATATCTTAAGAATGAATCAAATTAGATAATAGAAGTAAATTGTAATGTTGTTTATCATTGTATTCTCTATCTGAAACATGACATAATTATTTTGTGTTTAGTGTCCCTTACATAAAACATGAAACATACAGACAGAATGAAGGTAGTGCATACTCACCAAGCAGCCAACCTCCCGAGAGTGTTCCAGAATAAAAAAGTTAGAATATGGAGGTCTGGCGCAGGATGTAGGAATTATGGGCACTCCCTGGAAAGCCTGCATACACATGTGTGAATTTCAGAGTGGTATCACAGACCATCTAGCAATTCAAGGAGTAAAACCCTTTCCTGTTAATATAGAGGAATAGCTCCTCATGTGGGGCGACGATACGCACATGTGTGCAATCAATTGCCCCCATGACATTGGGAATACCCCCCCCCAGTCAATAGAAGCCTTGCTTAAGACTGTTCCATTCCTGGGGGGTACGGGGGAAATGAATGTATCGCTGTGTCTGGGTATCTAGAGCAGTCAAAACCTCCCCTGAGAGCCTGGAGAAGGTGGACTGCGCTAGGCCAGACACAAAGCCCTCTGTTGACTGGGATGAGCCGGATGCCAGGAAGTGCCCAACACACAACAGCTTCTGCATACCAGACAGAGCTCGGTTCCTATTCACTTGAGGGTCAATATCATCCTTAAAGACCTCATATAGGTTAATGAGGCTTGCAGAAGTCAAGCGATACTTTTCCCTGACCTCCCCTTCTGTCATTCCAAACAGGGTGACCCTAACCCTGTGTATCCTTGGTGCCCTTGCTCTGCCCCTCTGCTGATGCCGACGTCTTATAGGCCATGCCAGCCTATGACCAGCTGCAGCAACAACAGCAGCAGGGACAGCAGGAGCAGGGACAGCAGCAGCAGGAGCAGGGACAGCAGCAGCAGCAGGAGCAGGGACAGCAGCACCATGACCAGGGACCTCAGCAGCAAGTAGATCAGCAGCAGCAATTATATAAACAGCAGGGAGAGCATCCACAGCAGCACCAGGTATATCCTCCACAACAGGGGCTTGTAGGGCTTCCAGCACCCCTTGTGCCCCACAATGCGGTCTCTCTAGATATTGTAGGTAAAGCAGGGGAAACATGGTGGCTAATGAGGGTGTACATTGACAGGTGTTTTAAGACTGCAGGTGAGAGGTTGTGCTGTTTGTGATTGGTTTGACACACTTGCAGGGGCAGGAATAATAAATGCTTAGAAGAGGTTTAACTGTTTGAGATTTGCGGCTGATATGTATGTGATTGTGCATGCGTTTGTTAGGCCTTCAGGGAGTTACGTTGCTTTTTTAGTCAGTGCAAGGGTTACTGCGCCTGCCATGTGTGGCGAGATGAGAATGGAGTAGATTTTCAGAATTCTGCACGCGTAAGTCCTTACGCTGTATATTGGATACCAAATTGCGCGGCTGTTGTCTATGGGGGGAAAAAAAATACGGCCGAAGGGTGAAATATACGTGCGTAACTTGTATGCTACGCCGTACATGTAATACCAAAATCGCATAAAATCCGGCGGCGTAGGATTTTGTGGGCGACGCTGCATATGTAATGGAGCCCCAAATATATTCTTAAATCCCCTGAGACACTACTGCCTCCAAAAGCACTTTCCCTCTTGTGGCAGAAAAAAAGGCACACACATTATTATTATGTATATAATTAATATATAGATAGATAATAAATATATGTTTATATATATATATATATATATATATATATTTATATATATATAATATATATAAGTATTTAATAATATATGTATAATATAATATTATGTACATATATATATATGTACATAATATTATATTATACATATAATATTAAATATACTTATATAAATTGTATATGTACCTATGTGTGTATATATATATATATATATATATATATATATATATATATAATAAATATATAGATAGATAATAAATACACATATATAGAGAGAGAGAGATAATAAATATACATATATATATATATATATATATATATATATATATATATACATATATATAAATTGTGTGGGTGATGGAATAGTGATATAAATAAAAATAATTTAAAAAACTGAGAGAGTGACTGAGACATACCTCATTGTTTTATTAGGGTTAACTGAGTCTCAGTCCCTGCTTCAACGCAAGCAACAAGTGGCACTATTGAATCTCACAGTCTATTCCCTTGGCTGGTCACTATTTTTATTTCTGGCTCGGCTCAGCACAGCGGTCATGAGCGACACTCACTCTGGCCGCACTAAGCATAGACTGAAAGAGCGGGTCTTCTTGCTGCTGTGACGTCACGCACGTGATCACGTGACATCCGACAGTCTTACACACACTCACAGGCAGTCGCAGATAGCACGTCAGAGGGGTCCGACCGCAACTCCGCTCTGACAGTCACTGTCCGGGCTGCAGGCGGCTACCACTGCCAGCAGGGCTAGGCTTGGGTAATCAGTGGTGCTGGGTAGGTAGGGACTGGACTGGCCCAAAAGCAGCTTGGACTCAATGGTCGAGGTCTAAAGCAAACTACCTAAGGCTATGTCCGGTATTTTTCAAATAAAATTACCGGGCAGTAGCCTGAAATATCGGACAGTCCGGTCTAATACCGGACACCTGGCAACCCTAGTGCTGAACCAAAAATGGGCCTGCTCCTTAGTTTATATTCCTGCTTTTTCAAATAAAGATAGCAAGAGAATGAAGAAAAATTGATAATAGAAGTAAATTAGAAATGTGTTTAAAAGTGGGTTTAGTATCTCTTTAACTACTTATTTATTATGCACAGATACTGATCTTATCTTTTAAAAACTTACTTAGAAGCTCCCAGTTTAGCACTGTTGATGAGGTTAGGCTGGGATACCAAGTAAAAGGGGCTGGGAAAACAATAAGAGCAGACACTCGCCTCTCTGCATATGAAATGACAGATAACATAAACAGGAGACAGCAGGAGTCTGTAGACATCAGTATACATCTGACACTGTGGGGCTTGGTTAGGAATCATCCCAATATATTACAAAAAATACCTTCTTACAAAACTACTCCCAGATGGGCTATATAAATGGATCATCTACAAAACATTAATGCAAAGAAAAATCTAGTGTAAAATGTCCCTTTAATGTGATGTCCTGTTTAAGTCCTTGTGCAGGCTTCTAATTTAATAAACTAAATGGTTTCCAGGGTTAATAAAAAGTTTAATTTTTTTTTTTACTCATTTCACATTTTTTTTAAAGTATGATGACAGCAGTTAGATATTTGGATTTTGAAAAAATGTTTATTTTATAATTTCAGAAAATTATATGAAATTGTTAATTGCATACTTCATTAATTGTTATAATTTGTTAAGCAAAAAAAAATAAAAAAAAATGCCTTCAAGTACATTAGACAGTAATTATCAGTACTGAATCTGGTGATGCATTTTCACTGACCATGAATATTTATTTTCCATGGGAAAACCCCTAATAAAAACCAGAGGGAAAAGTTTTTTTAATATATGTTTACTCAACTCAAATGTAAAAAAAACTCTGCTGGTATGTAGTATGCACTTCTGGTATCTTACACAATTTAAATTAAAATGTCAATTCTAATAAAATTAATTTAGAAACATAAATTTTATCTTGAGAATTGTTTTGTTGCTATGTAGTGTTCTTTATGACAAAAGGTGAGACTGAAGAGTCTGGGAATATTCCTGAAGTGTAAACATTGTAGAAGTGTAAAATAATGACAGCATTACCTTTACCACAAACATTCTTGTATTTTGTTACTGTCTCTCCTTAGCACCTCCACTTGAAGTCTGTTCCATTTCTTAACTTCTCTTTTTGAAAAGCAGCGCTTTCCCAGTTTACTTCTGAACCTATAACCTTCCGATGTACGATAAGATAAGTCTTTTTATTTAAAGGGACAGTTTACCCAAAATCTTTCTTTTAATTTGTTCCCAATGATCCATTTTACCTGCTAGCGTGTAATAAATTGTTTACAAATAGCTAATTTGCCTTTATATTGGCATTTGAAATAGTTGATTTAGTCTGTAATATGTCTACCTATACTGAAAGTTTCTATGCCTAGGTATTAGCTATTGAGAAACTATCGGCTAGATTACGAGTTTTTGTTGGTAAGGCTTGCGGTGCTAACGAGCAGTTTATGCTCACTGCTCACCTACAAACAACGCTGGTATTACGGGTTTTTACAAACCCAGCGTTAGCCGCAGAAAAGTGAGCGGAGAGCAAAGTTTAGCTCCACATCTCACCTCAATACCAGCGATGCTTACGGTAGCGGTGAGCTGGCTAAACATGCTCATGCACGATTTCCCCATAGGAAACAATGGGGCAGAACCGGCTGAAAAAAAAACTAACACCTGCAAAAAAGTAGCGTTCAGCTCCTAACGCAGCCCCATTGATTCCTATGGGGAAATACTTTTTATGTCTACACCTAACATCCTAACATGAATCCCTAAAACACCCCTAATCTTACACATATTAACCCCAACATCGTCGCCACATGCATAATCTTATTAACCCCTAATCTGCCGCTCCGGACACCGCTGCCACCTACATTATACTTATGAACCCCTAATCTGCTGCCTCCAACATCGCCGAACCCTACATTATATTTATTAACCCCTAATCTGCCGCTCCGGACACCGCCGCCACCTACATTATAATTATGAACCTCTAATCTGTCGCCCCCAACATCACCGACACCTACATTATAGTTATTAACCCCTAATCTGCCGCCCCCAATGTCGTCGCAACCTACCTACAATTATTAACCCCTAATCTGCCACCCCCAATGTCGTTGCAACCTACCTACAAATATTAACCCCAAATCTGCAGCCCCCAACGTCGCCGCCACTATAATAAAGTTATTAACCCCTAAATCTAAGTCTAACCCTAAACCTAACCCCCTCTAACTTAAATATAATTTAAATAAATCTAAATAAAATTACTATTATTAACTACATTATTCCTATTTAAAACTAAATACTTACCTATAAAATAAACCCTAAGATAGCTACAATATAACTTCATATAACATCTTCAAGACATCCGACACGGAGCATCCTCTTCCAACGACATCCGATGACTAAATGACGGTACCTTTAAGTGACGTCATCCAAGATGGCGTCCCTTCAATTCCGATTGGCTGATAGAATTCTATCAGCCAATCGGAATTAAGGTAGAAAAAAATCCTATTGGCTGATCCAATCAGCCAATAGGATTGAGCTTGCATTCTATTGGCTGATTGGAATAGCCAATAGAGTGCAAGCTCAATCCTATTGGCTTATTGGATCAGCCAATATAATTGTTTCTACCTTAATTCCGATTGGCTGATAGAATTCTATCAGCCAATCGGAATTGAAGGGATGCCATCTTGGATGACGTCACTTAAAGGTACTGTCATTTAGTCGTCAGATGTCATTGGAAGAGGATGCTCCGCGTCAGATGTCTTGAAGATGGACCCGCTCCGGATGGATAAAGATAGAAGATGCCGCCTGGATGAAGACTTCTGCCCGTCTGGAGGACCGCTTCTGCCCGTATAGGATGAAGAATTCTGCCCGTCTGGAGGACCACTTCTGCCCGGTTGGGTGAAGACGTCTCAAGGTAGGGTGATCTTCAAGGGGTTAGTGTTAGGTTTTATTAAGGGGGGATTGGGTGGGTTTTAGAGTAGGGTTGGGGGTGTGGGTGGTGGGTTTTAATGTTGGGGGGTATTGTATTTTTTTTTACAGGTAAAAGAGCTGATTACTTTGGGGCAATGCCCCGCAAAAGGCCCTTTTAAGGGCTATTTGTAATTTAATATAGGGTAGGGATTTTTTTATTTTGGGGGGCTTTTTTATTTTATTAGGGGGATTAGATTAGGTGTAATTAGTTAAAAAAAAACTTGAAATTATTTTATTTTTTTCTGTAATTTAGTGGGGTTTTTTTCCCGTACTTTAGTTTATTTAATTTAATTGTAATTAATTGTAGTTAATTTAGGTAATTAATTTAATTATAGTGTAGTGTTAGGTGTAATTGTAACTTAGGTTAGGTTTTATTTTACAGGTAAATTTGTACTTATTTTAGCTAGGTAGCTATTAAAGGGCCACTGTAAGTAAATATTTTCAATGCCTGTTACTAACTAACTACCCCAAATACGCTTTTTATCAATAGCATTTCATTAACATATCTCTACCGTATATCAGAAATCTTGTCTGCAAATTTAATTGTTTTCCAAACCCACTCCGTGGGGTATCCTTTGCTCTGTACCAATCCGTTTACAATACCTAGGTTTCAAAATGGCGCTTTAAACACAAAGTTATTGGTTTAAGAATTTTGAACATGCAGTGCTGAAAATAGTGGGCAGGATAACGTTACATCATCGGCGAATAAAAGATATAACTTTTAGAACGTTATGAAACTTCGTTTTGGAGAAAATATAGGTCAGTAGGTTTAAATTAATGTTTATTAACTTTAATATGTTAGTTGTTTAGCTTAAAAATTATAACAGAAAGTAATCCTTTAAATAGTTAATAACTATTTAATAACTATTCTACCTAGTTAAAATAAAAACAAAGTTGCCTGTAAAATAAAAATAAACCCTAAGATGGCTACAATGTAATTATTAGTTATATTGTAGCTATCTTAGGGTTTATTTTATAGGTAAGTATTTAGTTTTAAATAGGAATAATTTAGTTAATTATAGGAATATTTTAGGTAATGATAGGAATATTTATTATTATTTAGGGGTTAATACATTTAATATAGTGGCGGCGACGTTGGGGGCGGCAGATTAGGGGTTAATAAATGTAGGTAGGTGTCGGCGATGTTAGGGGTGGCAGATTAGGGGTTAATAAAATTTAACTAGTGTTTGCGAGGCGGGAGTGCGGCAGTTTAGGGGTTAATATATTTATTAAAGTGGTGGCGATGTCCGGTCGGCAGATTAGGGGTTCAAATTTTTATTTAAGTGTTTGCGATGTGTGTGGGGGGCCTCGGTTTAGGGGTTAATAGGTAGTTTATGGGTGTTAGTGTACTTTTTAGCACTTTAGTTAAGAGTTTTATGTACGAGTCTTGACAGGGGAGGGTCTACCGCTCACTTTTTCCAAGACTCGTAATACCGGCGTTAGGAAAATCCCATTGAAAATATGAGATACGCAATTGACATAAGTGGATTTGCGGTATGTTCGAGTCACGGAAAAAAAGTGAGCGGTACACCTGTACCTGCCAGACTCGTAATACCAGCGGGCGTTAAAAAGCAGCGTTGGGACCTCTCACCGCTGCTTTTTAAGGCTAACGCAAGACTCATAATTCAATTGTTCTTTCTAAGTATTATACAGAGACAGAGATAAGAAAGAGAAGCATTTGAGTGATAAGGTAACAAGATCTGATCTGTCTGCAAGCTTAGCCTATTTTAATGGGCTGTGGTTTCAAAAAGAAAATCTAGCTATTTATTTTGCAAAAAGAAGCATAAATGAGCAATTCCTCATACATTTTATACACTGCAGCTGATACAACACATCATGGGGAACCCATTTAGGGAAAAACTATTTTACAGTGAATTGTCACTTTAATGCCCTTATAAGCGTGAAAGTTTCTGTCATGGCAACTCTTTTTATTTTTATTCTCAGTAAGCTTTACTTGTAAGTTTTTTAGGCCATGCCATGCCTTATTTAAATCTTTCTGAAGGCCACCAGAACTGTACACAATATTGTACATAAAACTGAAGATGGGGTCTAACTGCCTTACTAGTGATCTGTGCATGGTACAATAATCTCATTTTCTTCTGCTAATACCTCTTCCTATACCACTAGGCAACCTTTAGGCCCTCTCTGCTGCCTTGTTTACGAAATTTTAAATCTTCTGAAATAATAATTCCCTAATCTCATTCCTCTTTTGTTACTGTCAGTAAAGTTCAAAAGAATCTATAATTAACTTTGGATATTTTGTATTACCTTTAATTGTTTAAAGATTCCATCTCAGATAATTTTACTACACCTAGAGCAGGAATTTCAGTTATTCAGCTCCAGGCTCCAAAATTGTGTCCCTCAGCTTCACTGTACTTGACAAAGTACTTGAAATAATTATTTCACCTCTCACCTTCACTTACTCGCTGAGTCTCCAAAATGTGTCAATTTCTAACAAGCAACAAACACTCTAATTTAAAGGGATACTAAACTCAATTTTTTTTTCTTTCATGATTCAGATAGAGCATGCAATTTTAAGCAACTTTCTAATTTACTCCAATTATCATTTTTTCTATGTTCTCTTGGTATCTTTATTTGAAAAGCAAGAATAAAAGCTTAGGCGCCGGACCATTTTTGGTTCAGCATCTGGGTAGCGCTTGCTGATTGGTGGTTACATTAAGCTACCAATCAGCAAGTGCCACCCAGGTTCTGAACCAAAAATGGTCCGGCTCCTAAGATCTAAGAAAAATTGATAATAGGAGTAAATTATAAAGTTGCTTAAAATTGCATGCTCTATCTATCTATCTATCTATCTATCTATCTTCCTGAAAGAAGAAAATTGGGTTTAGTATCCCTTTAATTGCTAGCGTAAATATTGCAAGTTTTTTTTTAAATAACCTAGGCCTACACCTTTATCCTATACCTTATGTCCAACACTATCCTAGCTAGTGTTTCACACTACTAATGACCTGTGCCCCTCAAGGTTTTATATGTAACTATACATTTATATCACAAGTATTGATATCATATTGGTGTGTTAATCATTTATATTCTTATTCTTATTTATGAAGTGTGCCAGTAGTAATAATACAGACATAAAACAATATAGTAACAACTTCAGAAATATATTCCCATTACTTATTTTACTACCATGGGGCCCATAACATATGCGGCATCGCCTGAAAAAGCCGGTGACATCGTTTTTTATGCAATTTCGGTATTACATATACGGCATAGCATACAAGTTATGCGCGTATATTTCACCCGTTGCCCGCAATTTTTACTCCCATAAGCTAACATGGGACCGCGTCACAAATCGGTATCCAATATTCAGCGCAAGGACTTACGCGGCGAAAATCGAGAAATCTTACTCCATTTTTACCTCGCCATACTAAGGCAGCTGCAGCAGGCCTTGCGTTGAGTATGGGAGCACTGTAACTCTTGAAACTGCCTGCAAAAATAAACTAACACCTAATGCATGCTCAATATCTATCTACCTGTCAACTGCCAACCCCCACCGCAATAACTAATTAGCGGCTAGATTTAGAGTTTGGCGGTAGCCGTCAAAAGCAGCGTTAGAGGCTCCTAACGCTGGTTTTGGGCTACCGCTGGTATTTGGAGTCAGTCATTAAAGGGTCTAACGCTCACTTTGCAGCCGCGACTTTTCCATACCGCAGATCCCCCTACGCCATTTGCGTATCCTATCTTTTCAATGGGATCTTTCTAACGCCGGTATTTAGAGTCGTGGCTGAAGTGAGCGTTAGAAATCTAACGACAAAACTCCAGCCGCAGAAAAAAAACAGGAGTTAAGAGCTTTTTGGGCTAACAACGGTTCATAAAGCTCTTAACTACTGTGCTCTAAAGTACACTAACACCCATAAACTACCTATGTTCCCCTAAACCGAGGCCCCCCCCACACATTGCAAACACTTAAATAAAACATTTTTTAACCCTAATCTGCCGACCGCACACCGCCGCCACCTACGTTATACTTATGTACCCCTAATCTGCTGCCCCTAACACCGCCGACCCCTATATTATATTTATTAACCCCTAATCTGCCCCCCTCAACGTCGCCGACACCTACCTACACTTATTAACCCCTAATCTGCTGACCGGACCTCACCGCTACTATAATAAATGTATTAACCCCTAAAGCTAAGTCTAACCCTAACACTAACACCCCCCTAAATTAAATATAATTTAAATCTAACGAAGTAAATTAACTCTTATTAAATAGATTATTTCTATTTAAAGCTAAATACTTACCTGTAAAATAAACCCTAATATAGCTACAATATAAATAATAATTATATTGTAGCTATTTTAGGATTAATATTTATTTTACAGGCAACTTTGTATTTATTTTAACCAGGTACAATAGCTATTAAATAGTTAATAACTATATAATAGCTACCTAGTTAAAATAATTACAAAATTACCTGGAAAATACGGAGCGGCAGATTAGGGGTTAATAATAATATGCAGGGGTCAGCGATAGCGGGGGCGGCAGATTAGGGGTTAATAAATATAATATAGAGGTTGGCGGTGTTATGGGCAGCAGATTAGGGGTACATAGGGATAACGTAGGTTGTGGCGGTGTACGGAGCGGTAGATTAGGGGTTAATAATAATATGCAGGGGTCAGCGATAGCGGGGGCGGCAGATTAGGGGTTAATAAGTGTAAGGCTAGGGGTGTTTAGGCTCGGGGTTCATGTTAGGGTGTTAGGTGCAGACGTAGGAAGTGTTTTCCCATAGGAAACAATGGGGCTGCGTTAGGAGCTGAACGCTGCTTTTTTGCAGGTGTTAGGTTTTTTTTCAGCTCAAACAGCCCCATTGTTTCCTATGGGGGAATCGTGCACGAGCACGTTTTTGAAGCTGGCCGCGTCCGTAAGCACCGCTGGTATCTAGAGTTGCAGTGGCGGTAAATATGCTCTACGCTCCCTTCTAAGATTACAAAAAATTATACCTAATTCCTATGAAAATAAATAAATAATGGGCATTTTGTAAAAGAGCTAAATGCCCTTTTAAGGGCAATGCCCAACAAATGCCCTTTTCAGGGCAATGGGTAGTTTAGTTTTTTTTGTGTTAGGTTTCTTATTTTGGGGGGTTTGGTGGGTGGGGGGTTTACTGTTAGGGGGGACTTTGTGTATTTTTAATCTAAAATAGCTGTTTATCTTGGGACAATGCCCTGCAAAAAGCCTTTTTAAGGGCTACTAGTAATTTATTCTTAGAGTAGGGGGGCTTTTTATTTTCATAGGAATTAGGTATCATTTTTAAAAAATTTATAATTTTGTTTTTTATTTTCTATAATCTTAGATTTTTTTTATTTTCTGTAATCTTATATTTTTTTATGTTCTGTAATTGTAGCTTAAAGGGACAGTCTACACCAGAATTTTAAATTTGCCTAGACTGTCCCTTTAATTTATACTTAGATTATTTTTTATTTTTAAAGTAGTGTTATTTTTTTTATTTTAATAAATAGTAACTTTAGTATTTTGTAATTTAGGTAATTTGGGTTCATTTAGGAGGTGTTAGGTTAGGGGGCTTAGTAATTTAGTTATTTATCTGCGTTGTGGGCTTTGGCGGTTTAGGGGTTAATACTTTAATAGGTAGTTTGTGATGTTGGGGTTGGCGGATTTAGGGGTTAATAGTTTAGTTATTACTTGCGGTGTGGGTTTGATGGCGGGGTTAATAGTTTAATTAGGCATATTGCGTTGTGTGGGGGTTGTTGGTTTAGGGGTTAATACTTTTATTAGTTCCGATGTGAGTTTCATGGCGGATATAGGGATTTTACGTGTCGGGCTTATTTTTGGGAGGCGTGTTAGACTTTTACGGGAGATTTGATTTTTTTTTTTACATTTCTTAGGCGCCGGCAGTTTGTAAAGTGCCGTAAGTCACTGGCGACTCCAGAAATTTGTATTTACGCTCATTTATGGAAATCGCTAGTTTATCCGACTTACGGAACTTTATGAACTGTCGGCGGGGTTTATTGTATACCCCGATGAGTGAGGTGAAATTATGGGCGGCGCGGTTACAATGGACATCGGATGAAGTTGAGCCTCCATGCCGCCGAGCAACACCTCCGCCACCACCGATGACCGCCGCCACCGCCGCCAAGGACTGCCTCCATTGAGAACCGCCGCTAAAGATCTAGGCATCGGGAATTCAGCTCCGCATCTCCGCTCCACGCCACCTTCACTCCGGATGAAGATAGAAGATGATGGATCCGTCTGGAAGAAGACCTTATCCACCAGACTTCAGGAACAGTGAGTAGCTATTTAGGGCTTAGGATTAGGCTTTTTTATTTAAATTGTTGGGGTGTTTTTTTATGTTAGGGTTTTTTGGGGCTTGAAAAAGAGCTGATTGACCTTTTAAGGGCAGTAAAAGAGCTGAATGCCCTTTTAAGGGCAATGCCCATACAAATGCTCCTTTAGGGGCAATTGGTATTTTCGTTTTTTTAGTGTTAGTTTTTTTTTTTGGGGGGGGGGTTTGTACTGTTAGGGTGGATTTAGTATTTTTTAGAGGTAAAAGAGCTGTTTAACTTAGGACAATGCCCTACAAAAGGCCCTTTTAAGGGCTATTGGTAGTTTAGTATTAGATCAGGGGGTGTTTTTATTTTGGGGGGGATTTTTTATTTTTATATGGGTATTAGTTTAGGTTTAAATTTTTTATTTTGGATACCTTTGTTTATTTTTTTCTGTAATTTTAGTTGTTTTTTTTGTAACTTTAGCTTGGGGGGTTGTAGTTTTTAAACATAGACTGCCCTCTGTGCAGGCTTATCGCCTAGCCAAATATAAATATAATTAAGTGAAGATGCACAGTCTTATCAGTTTGTTAAAGTAGACAGTTTATAAAATAATTTGTAGCTATAGTGGATCTGTATATTGAACAAACTGTAAAATATACTCTCTCTTTTTAAATTTAATGTATTTGCATATAACAAAAATATTTTTGATCTCAAAAATAGATTGTTCAAACACAGGGCTAGATTACAAGTGACTTGCTGTCGGGCGCAAGCGATATTGTGTTTTTCTTAGACCTTTTGCATTACGAAAATAGGGACGAAAATACTCATAGTATTATGAGTTGAAAGTGAACGCGTTCAATCGAGCGCAAACACAATTTACGCTCGTCGGATTGGTGCGACTTCAGTTCTTGTGTAAAGGGTAGGGAAAGAAAAAAAGTTTCATACAACACAACATAAATACATGTAAAAGTACAGTTACACTCATATAAACATTGTCTGATACAAAATTCTTTAAAAAAATATTTAAAAGTTATAAGGGCTCAAAGATAGATGGTATGAGGTGTTTGAAAAAAAAAAGTGATGCAAAGGGCTCTAACATATATATGCATACATACACATGTCTAAAAAAATGTGTGTATATATGTATAGATGAATGCACATATGTATTTAAGTATTTATGTGTTTAATGTATATGTACTATGCATATATAATATACTTTTTATTGTAAATACATATTTAAATAAATACCTGTATATCTATTCCTATAGATAAATAGGTATAGATATGTATTTTACATGAACATTCTCATATATATATATATATAAAAATAAAAGTACAATATTTTCTATGTGAAGAACATAGGAATGTAAAATATGCGTAACAAGCATCAGGGTTCACAATTTAGGACTAAAACGGTTGGGTTAACGCACATGAAGAATTGCTAACTTCAATGTGCATTATTAAAAATATAAAATATAAAATATTACAAAATATTAATAAAAATATTAAGAATTATACATACTGTAATATATATATATATATATATATATATATTCTATGGTTTATTTACAATATTTTACAGTATGTATAATAATAATAATTTTTTATTTTGATATGTTAGTCATAAATCACGAACCCCGATGTGTGTAATGCATATTTTACATTCCTATGTTCTTCACAGAAAATAATATACTTTTTATAATCAAATATATATTTCTGCCGGCCGCTGCCGACATCCTAAGCAACCACCAACATCCTGAGCCACCGTAGGAATGATTATGAATCCCCACTTAAAGCTGTACTCAGGAGCAGCAAGTTTAACATGGAAAGCCCAGCTAGACAGGAGAGACTCTGAGCCATCATGCCAGCACACCCCTGCTGCCCAGGATGTGAGGAGCACTGTATGGGAGTGGGAGGAGTTTAAGATTGCGGGTTATCATCTGTGACACAGAGTCAGAGATAACAGGTGCCGCCTTATGTGTGTGTGCTGAGGGTGAGAAGGACAGGTATGTGGTGTGTAGGGGGTTATGATTGATGAAGGGTGCTAAGAGGGTGAGGATGGCTAAGGGGAGGTACCGGTAGTTACGGTAATAGAGTAGTGGGCACTGTGTGAGGGAAGGAGGCTGAGTGGGTTAAGAGGAGGCAGCCTGTGGTTATGAGGGGGCTGTGTGTGGTGGGGGGGGGAGGGTAAGGGGATTTACCTTATCTGTCATAGAGGGAAGGGGTCTGTGTGTGAGGGAGATAGGGGGCTGAGAGGGTGAGGAGGGTTGAGGGGAGGTATTTACCTGTAATAGGGTGAGTTGTGGGCACTGTGTGAGGGAAGGAGGCTGAGTGGGTTAAGAGGAGGCAGCCTGTGAGGGTTATGAGGGGGCTGTGTGTGTGTGTGTGAGGGGGGAAGGTAAGGAGACTTATCTGTCAGGGAGAGAAGCTAAGAGTTAAATATGTAATTTCTTTAAAATGGCAGCAAACGTTAAGGGTGTGGCTTATAATCAGGAGTGGCCTATACTCGGAACAATACGGTATATATCTGACAATGTTCATTAGGGATGGGCGAATGTGCTGAAAATCCATTAAAATCAATTTAACAAATACTATTTAGAAGTTCCATAGTTTATGTGGTAGGGAATTTAGTAAATTGATACATAATAGATACAAATATATCAATTAGACTGTTTCTATTTTGAATATTGCATAATTAGAATATAACATTTAAAGAGAGCATTAGAAATAGCATCACAAATATATTGATTACATTTTTTTTATTTAGAATATTGCATAATTCGAATCAAATTATTAGAAAAGTTCAAATTGAATATTACATTTAAAGGGATACTAACCCCAAAATTTTCTTTCCTGATTCAGATAGAACATGCAATTTTAAGCAACTTTCTAATTTACTCCTATTATCAAGTTTTCTTAGTTCTCTTGCTATCTTGATTTGAAAAAGCAGTAATGAAAGGTTAGAAGCCGGCCCATTTTTTGTTCAGCACCTTGGTAGCACTTGCTGATTGGTTTGCTACATTTAGCCACAAATCAGTAAGTGCTACCCAGGTGCTGAACAAAAAATGGTCCGGCTCTAAAGCTTATAGTACTGCTTTTTCAAATCAAGATAGCAAGAGAAATTGATAATAGGAGTGAATTAGAAAGGTGCTTAAAATCTCATGCTCTATCTAAATCATGAAAGAAAAAAATTGGGTTTAGTATCCCTTTAAAGAAAGCATTACAAATACTATATCATTAAAGGGCCAGTAAACCAACTAAATAATGTTATATAATTCTGCACATAGAGCCAGGAGCGGCGGTCTGTAAAATACATTTTTGTAGGAAAATATCTGTGACATACTTTGATTTAGAAAGCTGGCGCTAACCTAATGTTATATAATTCTGCACTATGTGCAGAATTATATAACATTATTTGATGGGTTTACTGGCCCTTTAAATGAATGTTAGAATGTTATGCAAACATTTGAAATTAGAAAAGAACGAACAAATGTGTTAAAATTTGTTTCATTTTTCAAATGTTGCAAAATATTTGCCCATCCCTAATGTTCATGTAAAATACATATCTATACCTATATATCTATAGGAATAGATACAGGTATAGGTTTATATAGAAATATGTATTTAGAATAAAAAGTACATTGTTATATATGTGAAGAACATTGGAATGTGAAGTATTAATAACTCCTGTCCGGTTAGCGCCTGAGTATAGGTGTAAGTTTTTTTTTTCAGTTTGCACTCTCCATTGACTTCTATGGAGAGAAGTTAACAAGGTTGTGATATCTTTTAAGCGCGTGTCAGTTTTCGCTCATGTGCTAACTTTTTACCTGCAATTTCTAATACGAAAGCAACCCAAGAAGCCTTTGTCTAGCAAAGTTAACAAGCGAGCAGGAGTGCAAAATTGTTGTAAGATAAACACTTCAAAATGTTTATAAACAGTTCATAACAGAAAATTAGAAAAATTAAAACAATACGTTTCTGGTTTAATATAAATTCATAAAAAGTGAACAAAACAAAATGTAAAAATTTAACTACTTGCTAGTTACAAAATAACTAACATGTTTAGAATTAGTTTATTCTAATTTGTAATTAAAGGGACGACAGTCAACACCAGAATTTTTGTTGTTTAAAAAGATATGTAATCCCTTTATTACCCATTTCCCAGTTTTGCATAACCAACACAGTTATATTAATATATGTTTTACCTATGTGATTATCGTGTATCGAAGCCTCTGCAAACTGCCCCCTTATTTCAGTTCTTTCAACAGACTTGCATTTTAGCCAATCAGTACTGACTCCTAGGTAACTCCACATGCGTGAGCATAATGTTATCTATATGACACACATAAACAAACACCCTCTAGTGGTGAAAAACTGTCAACATGCATTCAGATAAGAGGTGGCCTTCAAGGTCTAAGAAATTAGCATATGAGCCTACCTAGGTTTAGCTTTCAACGAATATTACCAAGAGAACAAGGCAAAATTGGTGATAAAAGTAAATTGGAAAGTTCTTTAAAATTACATGCCCTCTCTGAATCATGAAAGTTTATTTTGGACTTCACTGTCCCTTTAATGGGACACTAAAGTCAAAATTAAACTTTCATTATTCAGAGAGAGCATGCAATTTTAAACAACTTTCCAATTTACTTCTATTAAAAAAGTGCACAGTCTTTTTATATTTGAACTTTTTGAGTCACCAGCTCCTACTGAGCATGTGCAAGAATTCCCAGAATGAGCGTGTATGCATTTGTGATTGGCTGATGGCTGTCTTATGGTACATGGATGCATTTGTGATTGGCTGATGGCTGTAACATGGTATAGGGGGAGTGGAAATAGAAATAACTTAAAATTGTCAGAAAAAAAATCTACTATTCATTTGAAGTTCAGACTAAGTGCATAGGACATAGGAATGTAAAATATGCGTAACAAGCATCAGGGTTCACAATTTAGGACTAAAACGGTTGGGTTAACGCACATGAAGAATTGCTAACTTCAATGTGCATTATTAAAAATATAAAATATAAAATATTACAAAATATTAATAAAAAATATTAAGAATTATACATACTTTAATATATATATATATATATATATATATATATATATATATATATATATTCTATGGTTTATTTACAATATTTTACAGTATGTATAATAATAATAATAATAAAAAAAAATTGATATGTTAGTCATAAATCACGAACCCCGATGTGTGTAATGCATATTTTACATTCCTATGTTCTTCACAGAAAATAATATACTTTTTATAATCAAATATATATTTCTATATACCGTATTGTTCCGAGTATAGGCCGCACTTTTTCCCCTAATGCAAATCTTTAAACTAGGGGTGTGGCCTATACTCGGGATGGTGCACAAAAACAATATAAAAATACCGGCATACTGTAAGTACCGTAGCTTGAACAGGTTGGGGTTAGGCGGAAGCACAGTGTTTGTTGCAGGGAGGGTTTCCTGCAGACTCTGTCGGCCGCTGCCGACATCTTAAGCCACCACCAACATCCTAAGCCACCGTAGGAATGATTATGACTCCCCACTTACAGCTGTACTCAGGAGCAGCAAGTTTAACATGGAAAGCCCAGCTAGACAGGAGAGACTCTGAGCCATCATGCCAGCACACCCCTGCTGCCCAGGATGTGAGGAGCACTGTATGGGAGTGGGAGGAGTTTAAGATTGCGGGTTATCATCTGTGACACAGAGTCAGAGATAACAGGTGCCGCCTTATGTGTGTGTGCTGAGGGTGAGAAGGACAGGTATGTGGTGAGTAGGGGGTTATGATTGATGAAGGGTGCTAAGAGGGTGAGGATGGCTAAGGGGAGGTACCGGTAGTTATGGTAATAGAGTAGTGGGCACTGTGTGAGTGAAGGAGGCTGAGTGGGTTAAGAGGAGGCAGCCTGTGGTTATGAGGGGGCTGTGTGTGGGGGGGGGAGGGTAAGGGGATTTACCTTATCTGTCATAGAGGGAAGGGGTCTGTGTGTGAGGGAGATAGGGGGCTGAGAGAGTGAGGAGGGTTGAGGAGAGGTATTTACCTGTAATAGGGTGAGTTGTGGGCACTGTGTGAGGGAAGGAGGCTGAGTGGGCTAAGAGGAGGCAGCCTGTGAGGGTTATGAGGGGGCTGTGTGTGTGTGAGAGGGGGGAAGGTAAGGAGACTTATCTGTCAGGGAGAGAAGCTAAGAGTTAAATATGTAATTTCTTTAAAATGGCACCAAACGTTAAGGGTGTGGCTTATAATCAGGAGCGGCCTATACTCGGAACAATATCTGATAATGTTCATTAGGGATGGGCGGAATGTGCTGAAAATCCATTAAAATCAATTTAACAAATACTATTTAGAAGTTCCATAGTTTATGTGGTAGGGAATTTAGTAAATTGATACATAATAGATACAAATATATCAATTAGACTGTTTCTATTTTGAATATTGCATAATTAGAATATTACATTTAAAGAGAGCATTAGAAATAGCATCACAAATATATTGATTACATTTTTTTTTATTTAGAATATTGCATAATTCAAATCAAATTATTAGAAAAGTTCAAAATGAATATTACATTTAAAGTGATACTAACCCCAAATTTTTTCTTTCATGATTCAGATGGAACATGCAATTTTAAGCAACTTTCTGATTTACTCCTATTATCATTTTTTCTTTGTTCTCTTGCTATCTTGATTTGAAAAAGCAGTAATGAAAGGTTAGAAGCCGGCCCATTTTTTGTTCAGCACCTTGGTAGCACTTGCTGATTGGTTTGCTACATTTAGCCACAAATCAGCAAGTGCTACCCAGGTGCTGAACAAAAAATGGTCCGGCTCTAAAGCTTACAGTACTGCTTTTTCAAATCAAGATAGCAAGAGAAATTAATAATAGGAGTGAATTAGAAAGGTGCTTAAAATCTCATGCTCTATCTAAATCATGAAAGAAAAAAAATTGGTTTAGTGTCCCTTTAAAGAAAGCATTAAAAATACTATATCATTAAAGGGCCAGTAAACCAACTAAATAATGTTATATAATTCTGCACATAGAGCCAGGAGCGGCGGTCTGTAAAATACATTTTTGTAGGAAAATATCTGTGACATACTTTGATTTAGAAAGCTGGCGCTAACCTAATGTTATATAATTCTGCATATATATAACATTATTTGATGGGTTTACTGGCCCTTTAAATGAATGTTAGAATGTTATGCAGTTTTGCTGTTATCTAAATGTTATCTTGCATTTGTTGATTAGGAAAATCTACTGTGCTTGCTGGTCCTTTAAGTGGATTTTGATTATAATGTAGCATAGTTTTATGTTGCACAAGGATTGATTGATTCTTTATCATTGTGCATAAATTGTGACATACAAAACCAATTCCTAAATTTCCAAGTACAATTATTTTTTTTTGGAAATACAATTTTTTTTAGAATACAAATCTTTAAGTGCAATTACAATTTTTTTTGTAAGTACGATTTTTTTTTTTTGGAAGTACAGTCTACTTTTTTGGAATTACACTTTTGTTTTTTGGAAATTCAATACGATTTTTTCTTTTGGAAATACAATTCTTTTTTTTTTTGGAATTACACTTCCAGTATGTGTCAAAACACTGTCAAAAATAAATCTAGTTCCCATTTTGCTAAAGGACTTGTGATGTCACAGCATTCACTTCAGTAGTTTGACTGGGAAACAGCTGCTCTTTTGCTTTTAAATAAGAACTAGATTATGAGTGGTGCACTAACTGTTGCGTGCAAGCAAAAAGGGGTTTATTGCGGCTATTTGCATGCTTTTGAAAAAAGCGTGCATATTACAGGTTGAAAGTAAACACAATCACTTGAGCGCAATTGAATTCAATGTGCGTCGGGATAGTGTGACTTTAGAGCTCTGGTTAACTGTTACCCTCGACTAAAAAGTTGCACAAAACACATCAAATTTATATTTAAATAACACATTGTTTCATGTGTTACTTTGTGAATTTAATGTATTTTTGAAAATATACACTTATTTCAAATCTGATTACTGCAACACACTCCAAAAAAGTTGGGACAGTCGACTGTTTACCACTGTGTAACATCACCTTTTCTTTTAATAACACTTATTAAGCGTTTGGGCACTTAAAACACCAGTTGGTTACGTTTAGCAAGTAGAATTTTCCCCCATTTATCCATTATACATGTCTTCAGCTGCAGAACTGTACGGGCCTTCGTTTTGCTTCATAATGCGCCAAACATTCTCAATCAGAGACAGGTCAGGACTGCAGGCAGGCCATGTAAGCAACCACTCTCTCTGCTTACACAGCCATGTGCTAATTTACGGGCAGAATGTGGTTTGGTGTTGTCCTGCTGGAAAATGCAGTGACGTCCCTGGAAAAGATGACGTCTGTATGGCAGCATATGTTGCTCCAAAATGTATACATATGTTCCTGCATTAATGGTGCTCTCACAGATGTGCAAGTTACCCATGCCATGGGCATTGACACCCCCCATACCATGACAGATGCTGGCTTTTGGACCTGAAGCTGATAACAGCTTGGATGGTCCTTTTTCTCTTTGGCCCAGAGAACATGACAGCTGTTTTTTCCAAAAACTATTTGAAACATTGACTTGTCGGACCACAAAACACTATTCCACTGTGCTACTGTCCATCTCAGATGAGACTGAACCCAAAGACGTCAGCGGTGCTTCTGGATAGTGTTGATGTATGGCTTATACTTTGCATAGTAAAGCTTTAAATTGCATCTGTGGATGCAGCGGCAAATGGTGTTGACTGACAAAGGCTTACCAAAGTATTCCCGAGCCCATGTCAGGATATCCATTACAGGCTCAGGACAATTTTTGTCACAGTAACGTCTGAGGGATCGGAGATCACATGCATTCAGAAGTGGTTTTCGGCCTTGCCCTTTATGCACCGAGATATTACCGGATTCCTTGAATCTTTTAATTATATTGTGCAGGGTAGAAGGTGAAATGCATAAAATCCTACTGATTTGTCTTTGGGGAATATTGTTCTCAGTGTTGGATTATTTGCTGATGCATCTGTTGGCAGATTGGCAAGCCTCGAGCCATCCTTACTTTTGAAGGACTAGGCCTTTATTTGAGTCTCCTTATATACTATGATTACACCATTGCCTCAACCTGTTTCACATCACTTTCTTATTTCAACTTGTCACATCACTATTAATCCTAAATTGCCCCTGTCCCAAATTTTTGGGAAAAAAGATTTGAAGTCATAAGATTTGAAATAAGTGTATATTTGCAAAAATACATTAAATACACAAAGTAAAAAAAATCAAATAATGTGTTTTCAATACAGTACAGGGTGAATTGAATTTTCAAATGAATCTTTTTGTTAGTTTTTTTGCATTTTC
Source organism: Bombina bombina (assembly GCF_027579735.1). NCBI lineage: Eukaryota > Metazoa > Chordata > Amphibia > Anura > Bombinatoridae > Bombina > Bombina bombina. Next base: position 709,669,824 of record NC_069500.1, read on the forward strand.
CATACTGTCCCAACTTTTTTGGAATTAGGGTTGTAAGTGTTAGGTTCCCCCCCACACACACTTTTCACGCTCCATTGTAGTCTATGGGTAAATACGTTATGGGGAAATATGTTAACAAAGTCGTGGTATTCTAAGATCAGCTTTCTGCGCGCACACAAAGCTTATTTCTAGCAGCGTTAATGCGCGAGCAAGGGGTACAAACTACCGCTCCACTTATAATCTAGCCTAAGGGGCCTATTTATTATTGTGAGAGCGGACATGATCCGATATTGCAGATCATGTCTGCTGCACATTGATAAATGTCGACAGCATACGCTCTCAGCATTTATCATTGCACCAGCAGTTCTGGTAAACTGCTGGTGCAATACCGCCCCCCTGCAGATTCGGGCCAATCGACCGCTAGCAGGGGGTGTCAATCAACCCAATCAGGTTGATTTCTATCTGCCGTCTCAGAGCAGGCGGACAGGTTATGGAGCAGTGGTCCGGAAACACGGGGCTCGCCGGAAACATGGGGCATCAAGCTCTGTATAGATAAATATGCCCCAAAATGTGGGGAAATTGCTGACAATCCCAGCACATCAACATCTCAGATACATTTTTAAAAATGATGAAGTAAGGTACAACATGGCTTAACATGCCGCAAGTGATTTTTTCATAACACTATACAGAGGAATATTGATTTTGATGTTTTAATTACAGTTTACCCAAAGTGTTTATTCTGCCTTGTTTCATAATAATAACGTACTAAGGAATAGTGATTTTGATTATCCATTAGAGCATGTAATTTTACAACTATCGACCCTGCAAAGGGGTTAAACGCACAATAGAAGTGCTGCATGTACAATTAGCGCTGCTGATTGGATGAGAGCAGGGTCTTTAAGTTCTATACATCATTAGCAAGTTTTTTTGCCAAAGAAAGCTAAATAAGTAATACATTAGTATTAGAATATGGTTGTATTTTAATTTCTAAGGACTTAAAATATAATGATGTCCCTTCAAATAAATATATAAGCTTAGAATACCCCCTGATAAAGGGAGAGGGTAGAAAGGCTGCTAATATAAAAACTGTGATTAAATCATCAAAATCAATATTCCTTAGCACATTATTGTGTAAAGCAATGCAGAATAAGCACTTTGGGCATGTTAATATGGTCACATACTCTGTGAAAGAAGACCATATGCTACAGTGAGTTTTTTGCTGCTTCCATGAAAACTGTAATTAAAACCTCAAGATCAATATTGCTCTGTATAGTTTTGTATTATGCAGATGACAATAATCACTTCTGCCATGTTAAACCATGTTGTTACGTAAAAAAAAGTTTACCTGAGTTTATGTTCTTGGATTCTCAGCTATTTCTTCACATTTAATTTAATTGAAAGCAAAAGAGCAGCTAGTTCCCAGGAAAACTGCAGAAGTAAATGCTGTGACATCACAAGTCTTTAAAATAAAAAATAGGAACTAGATTTATTATTGACAGTGTTTTGACACATACTGGAAGATCTAAAAAAAAAGTACTTCCAAAAGAAAAAAACTGTATTTATTGTATTTCCAAAAAAAAAAAAGTGTAATTCCAAAAATGAAGATTGTACTTCCAAAAAAGAATTGTATTTGTAATTAAAGATTTATATTCTAAAAAAACTAATTATATTTCCACAAAAAAATTGTATTATTCATATGTCACTATTTATGTACAGTATCTTACAAAAATGAGTACACCACTCACATTTTTGTAAATATTTTATTATATCTTTTCATGTGACAACACTGAAGAAAGGAAACTTTGCTACAATGTAAAATAGTGTGTACAGCCTCTATAACAGTGTAAATTTGCTGTCCCCTCAAAATAACTCAACACACAGCCATTAATGTCTAAATCGTTGGCAACAAAAGTGAGTACACCCCTAAGTGAAAATGTCCAAATTGGGCCCAAAGTGTCAATATTTTGTGTGGCCACCATTATTTTCCAGCACTGCCTTAACGGTCTTGGGCATGGAGTTCACCAGAGCTTCACAGGTTGCCACTGGAGTCCTCTTCCACTCCTCCATGATGACATCACGGAACTGGTGGCTGTTAGAGACCTTGCTCTCCCCCACCTTCCATCTGAGGATGCCCCACAGATGCTCAATAGGGGTTAGGTCTGGAGACATGCTTGGCCAGTCCATCACCTTTACCCTCAGCTTCTTTAGCAAGGAAGTGGTCATCTTGGAGGTGTGTTTGGGGTTGTTATCATTTTGGAATACATCAACAAAGGAAGGGGATCATGCTCTGCTTCATTATGTCACATTACATGTTGGCATTCATGGTTCCCTCAATGAACTGTAGCTTCCCAGTGCCGGGAGCAGTCATGCAGGCCCAGACCATGACACTCCAACTACGATACTTGACTGTAGGCAAGACACACTTGACTTTGTATACTCCTCACCTGGTTGCCGCCACATACACTTGACACCATCTGAACCAAATAAGTTTATCTTGGTCTCATCGGACCACAGGACATGGTTCCAGTAATCTATGTTCTTAGTCTGATTGTCTTCAGCAAACTGTTTGCGGTCTTTCTAGCGCATCATCTTTAGAAGAGGCTTCCTTCTGAGACGACAGCCATGCAGACCAATTTGATGCAGTGTGCGGCAAATGGTCTGAGCACTGACAGGCTGAACCCCACCCCTCCAACCTCTGCAGCAATGCTGGCAGCACTCATACGTCTATTTCCCAAAGACAACCTCTGGATATGATGCTGAGTGAGCACGTGCACTCAACTTCTTTGGTCGACCATGGCGAGGCCTGTTCTGAGTGGAACCTGTCCTGTGAAATCTCTGTATGGTCTTGCCCACCGTGCTGCAGCTCATTTTCAGGATCTTGGCAATCTTCTTATAGCCTAGGCCATCTTTATGTAGAGCAACAATTCTTTTTTTCAGATCCTCAGAGAGTTCTTTGCCATGAGGTGCCATGTTGAACTTCCAGTGACCAGTATGAGAGAGTGTGGGAGCGATAACACCAAATTTAACACACCTGCTCCCCATTTACAGCTGAGACCTTGTAACACTAACGAGTCACATTACACCAGGGAGGGAAAACTGCTAATTGGACCCAATTGGGACAATTCCACTTAGGGGTGTACTCACTTTTGTTGCCAACGGTTTAGACATTTATAGCTGTGTGTTGAGTTATTTTGAGGGGACAGCAAATTTGCACTGCTATAAGGCTGTACACTCACTACTTTACATTGTAGCAAAGTGTCATTTCTTCTCTGTTGTCACATGAAAAGATATAATAAAATATTTACAAAAATGTGAGGGGTGTACTCACTTTTGTGGGATACTGTATAATAATAAAGAATCACACATGCTTGCCTTTTTGACAGCAATCTTATTCCATACAGATTGCAGTGACATCCAGTGGGCAGAAGGTGGCACTCAATTCCTACCACAACATATAAAATGGAGTTGCTATTTGCAACGTAAATAAATCTGTTAAATTAGTAATTTTTCCACGTTACATTATTATGCACTGCATGTTAATTTCAGCATTAATCAGCTGCATGGAATGTTATACAATGATTATTTTAGTGTTGTTTTAAAAAATATCTCATTTAGGACTAGATTACGAGTGGCACACTAACTATTGCACCCAAGCAATAAGGGGTATATCACGGCTCTTTGCGCATGTTGGAAGTAGCACGCATATTCTAAGTTGAAAGTAAACACAACAGGTTATGAGCTCTGGTTCATGAGATAAAAAAGTTGCACAAAACACATCAAAAATACATCTAAAATTACAGTTACACTCATAATAAAACTGTGTGATAAAAATTACAGGCTTTTCTCTGAGATATTGTGTGTTCAGTTCCAGACCAACAAGTCACACAAATGTTTTAATTTCCCAATGCATATAAAAGTTATATATACATTAATTTAAAAATACTTTATTGCTAAAAAATGCTAACCATCATCTGTGCCTTCAGCGAGTCATAATCTTTTTGCTGGTGGTGTATATATGTAATCGGAACAGCCAATAGAATGCGATCTCAATCTGATTGGCTGATTGGATCAGCCAATTGGATTGAACTTGAATCTGATTGGCTGATTCCATCAGCCAATCAGAATTTTCCTACCTTAATTCCGATTGGCTGATAGAATCCGATCAGCCAATCGGAATTCGAGGGACGCCATCTTGGATGACGTCCCTTAAAGGAACCTTCATTCGTCGTCTAGTCGTTGGAAGAAGAGGATGGATCCGCGGTGGAGGTCTTGAAGATCAGCCGGTCGTCATCGGATGGAAGAACATAGAAGATGCGGCTTGGATGAAGATGTTTGCCGGTCCGGATGTCCTCTTCTGCCTGCTTGGATCAAGACTTCAGCCGGAGGATGGATGTCTTCAGCCCCCCGCTTGGGCTTGGATCAAGACATCGGAGCCAGGACGGATCGGTGTGATACCCGGTGTGGTGAAGATAATGTAGGAAGATCTTCAGGGGCTTAGTGTTAGGTTTATTTAAGGGGGGTTTGGGTTAGATTAGGGGTATGTGGGTGGTGGGTTGTAATGTTGGGGGGGGGTATTGTATGTTTTTTTTCTCCAGGCAAAAGAGCTGAATTCTTTGGGGCATGCCCCGCAAATGGCCCTTTTAAGGGCTGGTAAGGTAAAAGAGCTTTTCTATTTTAATTTTAGAATAGGGTAGGGCATTTTTTTATTTTGGGGGGCTTTGTTATTTTATTAGGGGGCTTAGAGTAGGTGTAATTAGTTTAAAATTGTTGTAATATTTTTCTAATGTTTGTAAATATTTTATTTTTTATTTTTTGGACTTTAGTTAGTTTATTTAATTGTATTTATTTGTAGGTATTTAATTTAATTTATGTATTGATAGTGTAGTGTTAGGTTTAATTGTATTTATTTGTAGGTATTTTATTTAATTTATTTATTGATAGTGTAGTGTTAGGTTTAATTGTAGATAATTGTAGGTAGTTTATTTAATTTATTTATTGATAGTGTAGTGTTAGGTTTAATTGTAACTTAGGTTAGGATTTATTTTACAGGTAATTTTGTAATTATTTTAACTAGGTAGCTATTAAATAGTTATTAACTATTTAATAGCTATTGTACCTAGTTAAAATAAATACAAAGTTGCCTGTAAAATAAATATTAATCCTAAAATAGCTACAATATAATTATAATTTATATTGTAGCTATATTAGGGTTTATTTTACAGGTAAGTATTTAGATTTAAATAGGAATAATTTATTTAATAAGAGTTAATTTATTGCGTTAGATTTAAATTATATTTAATTTAGGGGGGGTGTTAGGGTTAGGGTTAGACTTAGCTTTAGGGGTTAATACATTTATTAGAGTAGCGGTGAGATCCGGTCGGCAGATTAGGGGTTAATTATTGTAGGTAGGTGGAGGCGACGTTGGGGGCGGCAGATTAGGGGTTAATAAATATAATATAGGGGTCGGTGGTGTTAGGGGCAGCAGATTAGGGGTACATAGGGATAATGTAGGTTGCAGCGGTGTACGGAGCGGCAGATTAGGGGTTAATAATAATATGCAGGGGTCAGCGATAGTGGGGGCGGCAGATTAGGGGTTAATAAATATAATATAGGGGTCGGCGGTATTAGGGGCAGCAGATTAGGGGTACATAGGGATAACGTAGGTAGCGGCGGTGTGCGGTCGGCAGATTAGGGGTTAAAAATTTTTAATAGAGTGGCAGCAATGTGGGGGGACCTCGGTTTAGGGGTGCATAGGTAGTTTATGGGTGTTAGTGTACTTTAGAACACAGTAGTTAAGAGCTTTATAAACCGGCGTTAGCCCAGAAAGCTCTTAATGACTGACTTTTTTCTGCGGCTGGAGTTTTGTCGTTAGATTTCTAACGCTCACTTCAGCCAAGACTCTAAATACCGGCATTAGAAAGATAGGATACGCAAATGGCGTAGGGGGATCTGCGGTATGGAAAAGTCGCGACTGCAAAGTGAGCGTTAGACCCTTTCCTGACTGACTCTAAATACCAGCGGTAGCCCAAAACCAGCGTTAGGAGCCTCTAACGCTGGTTTTGACGGCTACCGCCAAACTCTAAATCTAGCCGTGTGTGTTTCCTGTGTTTGCTATGTGTATATATGTTGGAAAATGGTGCCACAAACCTACAATTTGTAAAAAAAAATGCAATATCCGTGAAGCACAATGAGGTATGCTAGTACGTAAAAAAAGATTGCATGTGTGTACTTATGTGTTTTACTGTATATTTGCTGTACATATTTCACATTCCAATGTTTTTCACTTACAGGAAAATTTCCTTTTTATTCTTAAATAAATATATATATATATATATATATATATATGTATATTTCTGTATAAACATATACCTGGATATGTATTTTACATGAACAGTATCAGATATATATAGAAATATATATTTAACAATAAAAAGTACATTATTTTCTATGTGAAAAACATAGGAATGTAAAATAAAATGTATTCTTACCTGATAAATTATTTTCTTTCTTGGTAGTAATAGTCCACAAAATCCATTTCTTACAAGTAGGGATTCAACACCTGGCCACCAGGAGGAGGCAAAGATACCCCTACCAGATTATTCAAGTATACCTTCCACGTCCCCTTCCCTCCCAGTAGTTCATGTTCCAAGGATAGGCAAAGTAAGAGAGATAAAAGAGGTGCAATATGGAACTGCAACCTATCAAAATAGTTACGTTGGGTTCAAGGGGGACTTTCACTACAAAATAAGAAAATAATTTATCAGGTAAGAATAAATTTTGTTTTCTTTCTAATGGTAGTGAGAGGCCACAAAATCCAATTCCTACAAGTGTGAAAACAATACCCAAGCTGTTGAGTCCCTCAGAAAAGGGGCAGGATACAGTAAAAATAAGGATGGCAAGGCAGTCACATTAGATACTTAACACAACCGCCTGAAGAACCTTCCTGCAAAATAACGCCTCTGCCAAGGCAAATACATCAAATATATAACATTTGGTAAAAGTGTGTAAAGAGGACAAAGTGGCTGCCATGCATATCTGTTCCACTAAGGCCTCATGTCTGAAGAAACTGAGTAGAGTGAGTAGAGTGAGTAGTGAAACAAGCCGGAGGTTGATGACCCACTTCTATGTAAGCCATTTGAATCAGATTCCTCAACCAAGAAGACAAGGAAATAGAAGTGACCTTCTGACCGCTGCACTTACCAGAGAAAAGAATAATAGACTACAAGACTGTCTAAAATCTTAGTGGCATGAAGATAAAATTTTAATGCCATGACCACGTCCAAATTATGTAACAACTGTTCCTTAGAAGAGGAGTGATTAGGGCAAAATGATGAAACCACAATCTCCTGTTTGATTTTGTCATACAAAACCACTGCGTATGTGCGCCCCTTTCTGCCTCAGTTTGATAAATCGACCCCTAAGACTCCATGTAACAGCGGAAGATCTTAAAGCAGGCCTGATTCTAACCAAGGCCCAAACAAAGGGTTGAACATCAGGCAACTATGCTAACTTTTTATGTAACAAAACAGATAGAGACAAGATTTGGCCCTTAATAACACTAAATGAGAGACCCTTATCGAGTACCTCCTGAAGAAACTGAAGAATGCATGGAACTCTAACCTTATGGCGAGAGATCCTTGCTCCACACACCACAACAAATAAACCCTTGAGACCTTATAATAAATACTGTATTGTGCCGCATATAGGCCGCACTTGATTATAGACCGCAACCATATAATTTGGTGCCATTTTGAAGAAATTTAATTTTTAAAGAAAATGTCTTCTCACACCTTCACAGCGGTGGCATATGCATATGAGCGTCCTACTCATCAGCCAAACCTACCAACTGTTGCAAAACTAACGAAATCCGGCGGACTTCAATACCCATAACGCAACAAAGTTCCCAAAAAGGGATGCCCTTATATGCACATTAAGCCCACAAACACTGTGTTTATAATGGCTAAACAAGTCAGCCTATCATGCATCCATAGATAAGTAAAGTACCAAAAGCCGTTAACACACTTACCCACAAGCTGTGGCAACTTCTGTTTAACACCCGGTGCTGAATGTGTGACTAACCGGACAACCCTGTTCCCTCCGATTGTGTAATTCCCTTGGATGTAGCTGGGAGTGACTCTCACTCAGCAAAAACGCTTCCTTCAGCAACAACGGACACCTCCGTATTCCTCCTTCAGGTTACTCGGTTTTCCACACCAGTGACGTCATCACTCAGCAGCCAATTCAGTGGGGTAGCGGTACGGCTTACAAAGTGCAATGTACATCACCATTGCATTAAGGGTAGAAACGAGTGCTCACTCCTAATGGCCAAGTCTGGATTCAAATGAAAAATTGAAAGGGGAGCACACACTTGTTGTAAAACTTCACTTTTATTTTGCCAAAGTATAAACTGCTTACACAACAGTCCATAAAACACGGATAGCTCTGTATTAATTGGGCTTCTATGATGCTTGTTTTATGGACTGTTGTGTAAGCAGTTTTTACTTTGGCAATTTTTTTTTCATTTGAATACAATACCAATAAGGCCACGGGGTGCATCGGAAGTTTGGCAGCACTACGCATGTGCAATATTGCACCTGAATATAGGCCGCGACCTGCATATAGGCCACACTGCAAATTTAAAGATACAAATCAAGGGAAAAAAGTGTGGCCTATATATGGAACAATACTGTACGTTTGGTAACAGGTTTATGTGCTTGGATCAGAGTGTCAATTACTGACTCGGGGAAACCTATCTGAGCCAAAATTAACCAATTTCCATGCAGTCAGCCTCAGAGAATCTAGGTTTTGACACAAGAACAGACCCTCAGACAGCAGGTCCTCTCTCAGGGGAAGATGCCATGGAGAAGCAGATGACATTCAAATGCTGCCATAGAATTTGTGCTTTAGTCATGAAAAAGTTAATGGTAATTGTTCAATTATGCATTTGCCTTTAAATAAATAGGCATCAGATGGGCTTGTTATGCAGTGATCAAGTGCGGTGGTCCCGCATGAAACGCGTCCCGCTGTTGCTGCTCTTGTCTATCTTTTTCTATTTTTGACATTTTGTCTACTACTTACTGTTTTAAAAGTGCACTATTAAATACTTGTTTTTTCCTTACAATCCTGGACTCTGTATTTTTTATATTGGATCTACGGTGAGCCGGAACCTTTCTGTTTGCTACTCTTCCTTCTACAAAGCGTCCTGGGCGGAGACGCTGGCTCTGGACTCCTGAACTCTCCCGGAAGAGGAAAAGGGAAGTGAATACTGACGAGTGCACATGCCGAAGACACGCCGTTTTCCCGGACCACATTGCTGGTAAGCACCGCTTGTCTTTTGAATTGAGGAGTCTTTCTAGCTTGTTTTTCTGCTTGTAGTGGTTGCTCGGAAGGGTGGTCTTGCATATATGTATATAGCCAATGGGAATACGAATCATAAAGTAATTTCTAGTGCAGTGCTGAAGATTACACTTGCCCTATCAGCTTTTTCATTTATGGATGTGGAAATTGGATGTTATAGTTACAATTACATACAGGTATAGGTGCACTTTATACAGGTAACAGACATGTCTGAAGCACAAAGCAGTTTTGTATTATGAGACTTAGAAGCCACTTTATCTACATATGATGAAGATGTAGCTTTAATATCTTATGAAAATGAAAACACTTTAATGGTCTATTCTTTCATATTGATGAATTAAGGCGTAAAGATATAAGATTAGATCTGGACATAAATACTTTTTTGCTATATAAAAAATATCAATGTATCCCAAGGGGCCTGAGGATAAAAAAAAGTCCCCTCCTTTGCAGTGACGGACATTGAATTTATTGCCAAATGGAACAAAATTCTGAATGACTGCTCTTTTGCCCTCATAGAATTACTTATTGAATATAAAAAATAACAAATGCTTGAAATGATCAGTCAGATTAAGGCCAAACAGACTGATTTACCAACTTTTCAACAAGAGATTCAATTTAAAGAATATGATACTACGTTTGAACAAAATATGCAAACATTTTCAAAGGAATTGTGGGAATTTAAGAAACTTGTCACAAGATAAAAGAGAATATGATTTCAATAGAGTGTACAGATGGACCAACTTTTCCTCTAAGGCACAGGGTCAAAATAAGCCCAATTATAAACGCAATATGGATCAGAAATCCAAACAGGCAAGAAAGATAAGATTTGCAGAAACAGATTAGGAGGTAGAAACATCTGATCATGATTCTACTGAGGAAATTACTAACGTACAGAGCACCTCAGTATTAGATACACCAGGGGCAGATATAGATTTAACGTCAAAAAAAGAATTGCAGTTAGGGGTGAAGCCAAAAAGAAAAAAACAAGAAGGGGGAGTAGAGGTAAAAAAGGAAAGAAATCCAGAGAAAAAGCAATATTACACCCGAACCAATCGGACACAGGTCCAGAGATATGTCTAAAAAATGTGATTAACCTATCTCAATATGCACTCACTGAACCTGAAAGGGAAGTGTTGAATTTAGGCTTCAATTTTTCTCCTACTACACACTTTAGTCTATTTGAAACAGGTTTGAAAGAAAACTGACATTGAGGAAACATTTTTTTGGAGAAGTTAGTAATGAAATTGTAACTGATGAATCAAATAATGAGGAACCCTGTCAAGAATTTTTTGATAAAGATCAATTAGATTTTAAAGAACAATGTTCCATAATAGATCTTAACTTTCTGTTAAAAGAAAACGAGATTCTTACTGATACAATATATGATAACTTACCCACAGTAACAATAAAAAACAAAAACAAATGTTATCCTGTACACACTAGGGGCACATGTTTAGATGTATTTCAAAGAACGATGCAACAAAAACTTAAAGACCTTTCAAATGATGTTCAGTCTAGACAACATTGTACGAAAAATAGAAACAACTTGACTAATGTACAATTTAAAGCACTAGAATCCTTGCGTCAATTGAAAGACAGAGAAGTATATGAGAAATTAGATATTAATCCTACCCAAAAACTCAGACTTAAACTACAAGACATTTTGTCCCTTGGTATCTATACTGGTGTAGTTACTGATAAAATGTATGAACAACTGTTACCTCAAACCCCTAATATTCCTATATTTAACTTTTTGCCTAAATTGTATAAAGATCCTGTACACCCGCCTGGAAGGCCCATTATATCGAGAATGGGGTCCCTATTAGAACTATTTGCTGAACTTATTGATGTTTTTTTTACAGCCCCTAGTGATTCTATATATATATATATATATATAAGAGATTCTACACAAGTATTAAAAAAGTACAAAAATTTGAATAGAAATCTACATTTAGATTTGTTACTGTAGACGTGTCATCACACCTCCATCCCACACCAGATCGGGCTAAAAGCTATATCCTTTTTTTTTTTTTTAGAGCATTTTTCTAATTATTCTTTAGAGGTAAAACAATTTTTGCTTTTGTCATTGGAATTTTTGTTGTCACATAATTATTTTCTATTTAAAGGTAATTACTAACAGCAATGGGGGCGGTTTTTGCTCCCTCTTACGCCAATCTCTATATGGGATGGTGGGAGATGCTCCACGTCTATGCAGATAGTAACCCTTTTAAGAAACATATTATTTATTTTGGTCGCTATATTGATGACCTTTCGCTGGTGTGGGATGTAGATGAACAGTCAGTGGAATAATTTTTCTCTTATCTTAACATTAATGAATTTAATTTGAATTTTGTGGGTACCCAAGACAAAAATCAAGTCCAATTTTTGGACATAGAACTTAAGTCTAATCTTAATACTGACCAAATTGAAACAAATTTATTCAGGAAACCTACAAATGGAAATACCATTCTAAATGATAAATCCTGTCACCCCAATCATGTATTGAAGGCTATACCCAAGGGCCAATACATTAGGGTGAAATGTCTATGTTCTGACGATTTTACATATCAACAGCAATGTGATAAGTTAAGAGAGAGATTATTGGATAGAGGCTACAGTGACAAGTTACTAAACAATACAAAAGCTATGGTAGATGGAATACCTAGAGAGGAACTGTTAAGATATAAAAAGACAAGAATACATAAGAAAAAGAAAGTAAAAAAGAATGACATGAAAGATAATAAAATCATTTCCAGTACTCCATATAGTTTGGAATATATTTGTAATATCATCAAAGAAAGCCTTCCAATTTTGACTACAGACCCAATTTTAGAGCAAGTTATGACCAAAGGTTTCCAATTCGTGACTTAAAAAAGCCAAAACTGTAGGAAATGATGTTGCTCCTTCATTTCTGAATGACAAGAAGAGAAGTACTTGGTAAAGTAGAAGAAAGGGTTTTTTACCAATGCAGGGCCACTAGATGTAAGACCTGTGGATATGTGAAATAATGGGATATCTTTAACTCAAGTATTAATAGAAAAGAGTATAGAATATATCATACACTCAATTGTAGATCTACTAATGTAATTTACCTCCAAAGGCTGAGATTGGAGTGCCCACTTACGGACCGTAGACAGGAGTGCCCACTCTATTGCAGAGACTGGAACAGGATACAGATACTGTGCAGGGCTTGGGTACTGAAGCAGGATATCAGTGCTTTGCAGAGGCTCTCTGCAGGGCTTTAGTACAGGAGTAGGACACCATTGCATGGCAGACGCCCTCTGCAGGGCTAGGGTACTGGAGCAAGATACTGGTGCAGAGAAATGGGCTGCAAATCAGGAGCCCCAAGTTTAAATCCAGCCATGGTCCTTACAGTAACGTGTTTGCGATATTCTAAGTTGTTCTTGTGTGCAAACATTTTACTTTCAACTATTAATACACATGCAACCTGACACATGCAAAAAGTCTCCGTCCAGCGCTGTAAACTAGCTCTTAATGTTGTTAAGTCATATATAATATCATATTATAAAAAAAATGATGGCTGTATTTAAAGGGACACTAAAACCAAACATTTTCTTTCATGATTCAGAAAGAGAATGCAAATTTAAAAAACAATCCAATTTACTTCTATTATTTATTTTGCTTCATTTTTTAGATATCCTTAGTTGAAGAAAAAGCAATGCACATGGGTGAGCCAATCACATGAGGCTTCTAAGTGCAGCAATGAATCAGCAGCTACTGAGCCTATCTAGATATGCTTTTCAGCAATGAATATGAAGAGAATAAAACAAATTAGATAATAGGAGTAAAAAAAAAGGGTTTCATGTCCCTTTAAGTTAATTCATGTAAATTATAAAATGGTAATCAATTGTCATTACTATAATAACTAATCAATCAGAATGTTTTCTGAAGATATAGCATTATACATGATTTATTGTCACATTATTAATTTGTCATAATTATTATTATTAATTAGCATTTATTTGTATAGCGCCGCCAAATTCCATAGCGCTGGTCAATTAAATGGATCAATTTAAATATTAACAGTCATTGAATAAATTATACATTTTCCACCAAAATGTTATCAATCAAAAGTAGTGTATGGTTTTGCAATTAAATTTTAAAGTATCAATTGTCACACAATATACGATTCATATAAATGCAATCACTTGTCAAGTATATGCTTAGTGATCAGCTATCACTGATTTAATAGGATAAAGTTAATTACTAGTCATCATCATAAGTTGCACGCACTATTTAATTATATAATAATGCATTTTATTGTCAGCTTCAAAGGATTTCCTCTTTTATTGAGAAAAATACATGACACAATATGGTTTATCGCAATCTTGTGCTTGATTTCGGTGGATAGCATTTTTTGAAGGTCAGCTGGTGTTTTCAGGGTATTATGCCAGTGATCACAATCCCAAAATGCTTCTGCTGTTTAAATTCATCAAGCTTTGAATTGCTATCAACTGAAATTGTTATCTTTGTCTTTAATCCAAACCATAAGCAAATTGCCATTAACATACTGATAATTATCAGACAATAATCATATTTTATCCTGGGCTACAGAAAACGGCACACATGTCTCATCCACATTTTTAATATAGTTTATGTTTGTAGCTGAGAAGCCCATTGTTTAATATTGAGACAATGGCCTCTAGTTATCAAGCCATCAACCGCAAATACGCTGGAATTCTGCAACGTATTTGTGGTAAGGCTGATTCGCCATAGTTATCAAAGGATAGATACCGGCAAAAGTAGAATATAGTGACGTAAGCTATGATCCGCCGGTCTCAGTCTGACACAGATCGATTCTTACGTCACTCCAGATGTGCCAAACGCAAGTTCGGCACAATCTGACTACTTTTGCTAGTTATCAAATAACTAGCAGGTATGCTCTGCACTATTCCGGCCCAGCGTACCTGGTTTTCAATCCGCCGCCCTGGAGGCGGCGGATCCCATAGGAATCAATGGGAGTCTGGAAAAAGAGAGAACACAGAGGCGCCAAACATGGCCTAGTACAGCCAAAAACAAAAATATAAAATCCACACCTGTGACAAATGAATACTCACAAACGAGCTGCACCCTTTGGTGCTAGTGGAGCAGACTGGAGCCTCTCAGTGGTCCAGCTCACTGGTACACTTCAGGGGTCAAGCGTGGTCCTAGGTAATGGTTGTTAGCAGATTCCTAGATGGACACAAAATGTGCAAACCATAGCCAAGTACCGTTTGATCAACACAATGGTGAAATGAGCTATCCTACTTACAGAATCCAAAGCACCTGTGGGTGCATAAACAGCAAACTGGAACCAAACAGTCGCCCAGTAGACTGAATCCTCCAGGAAGATATAGGAATTCGCTCAGGTGCCAATAATCATGTTAGCAAAATATAAGGGATATAAAATACTTCATAGAAGAAAGCAAGTGTATGTCTAAAAAATCTCTTTATTAAAAATGCGACGCGTTTCTCAGCTATAACAAGCTGTTTCCTCAGGCTAAAAATATTTGTAAAACACATTCAGAATACACTTGCTTTATACCAAATCTAAAACTCCTCTAGAGCCAATATAAATATCAAAATAAATAATATTGTGAACAGTCTGCAATATTATTTATTTTGATATTTATCAGTCATTTATTAGTATTTACTAACTCATTTATCACACATTGTTACCAACGAATATATTAGGGCTTGTAATAAGATATCACCACTAGGGTAGATAATATTGAGTATGCTACCATGATATGGTTTTATGTATGGTTTTATGTATTATATTCTGTTTCTTTTTATCTTATAAAGATTTACTAAGATATGTATACCGAGCATATTGTATGCAGAAAAATAACATTATGCACAGGGTCTGAATCTCATTGTTTGCATTTGCTCATGTTGTCTCGCTTGCATAATTTTTAGAGGCAAAGAGCTCACCACATCAGATTTATTATGTATATGCCCAAATGCTATACAATGATTATTTGATTTATATTACACTACATTGTTCATACTGATATGTATATAGACTACTATTCTGTCACAACTGTGATTTGCTGAGGCTTTCTTACTATTGTGCTGAACTTTGTTTAGACTGTTGGTTGCCATCCCAACCTCCCTGCAGACAGGTGTTAATACTTTAATACTTTACATGACCATTACGGTTGTAGCAACCTGATTGGCTCTAGAGGAGTTTTAGATTTGGTATAAAGCAAGTGTATTATGAATGTGTTTTACAAATATTTTTAGCCTGAGGAAACAGATTGTTATAGCTGAGAAACGCGTCGCATTTTTAATAAAGAGATTTTTTAGACATACACTTGCTTTCTTCTATGAAGTATTTTATATCCCTTATATTTTGCTAACATGATTATTGGCACCTGAGCGAATTCCTATATCTTCCTGGAGGATTCAGTCTACTGGGCGACTGTTTGGTTCCAGTTTGCTGTTTATGCACCCACAGGTGCTTTGGATTCTGTAAGTAGGATAGCTCATTTCACCATTGTGTTGATCAAACGGTACTTAGCTATGGTTTGCACATTTTGTGTCCATCTAGGAATCTGCTAACAACCATTACCTAGGACCACGCTTGACCCCTGAAGTGTACCAGTGAGCTGGACCACTGAGAGGCTCCAGTCTGCTCCAATAGCACCAAAGGGTGCAGCTCGTTTGTGAGTATTCATTTGTCACAGGTGTGGATTTTATATTTTTGTTTTTGGCTGTACTAGGCCATGTTTGACGCCTCTGTGTTCTCTCTTTTTCCAGTTACCCCTCTACCAGGAAGACCATCCTAAGACCGAGAGCTGCCTACTGGATTTTCTTTTGATACAGCACTGATTGGGACTTCACTCTCTTACCATTGACTGGACATTTGTTTTTGTGGTACTTTTTTCTCCACACTTGTTATTTATATAATTTCTGTAGGCAATATATTAGATATATTGTTATATGTTTTGTGAATATTTTACATATGTTATATGTGATTAGTTACAGGAGGCGCCCCTAAGGGTGTGAATACACTCTGGTGTGTATCTCACCCTAATATTTCTTTATCAATGGGAGTCTGACAGCAGTGAAAGCTCATGTTCGCTGCTGCCCGATATCCCATTGATTTCTATGGGAGATGTCTGCACCTAACACCCTAACATGTACCCCGAGTCTAAACACCCCTAATCTGCCCCCCCTACACCGCCGCCACTCCCAGACCCCGCCGCCACCTACATTATACCAATTAACCCCTAATCTGCCGCCCCCTATACCGCCGCCACCTATATTAAAGTTATTAACCCCTATCCTGTGGATCCCGGACCCTGCCGCAACTAAATTAAATGTTTAACCCCTAAACCGCCGCTCCCGGATCCCGCCACAACTAAATTAAATGTTTAACCCCTAAACCGCCGCTCCCGAGCCCCGCCGCCACCTATATTAAACATATTAACCCCTAAACCTAAGTCTAACACTAACACTAACACCCCCCTACCTTAAATATTATTTAAATAAATCTAAATACATATTACAATTATTAACTGAATTATTCCTATTTAAAACTAAATACTTACCTGTAAAATAAACCCTAAAATAGCTACAATATAACTAATAATTATATTGTAGCTATTTTAGGATTTATTTTTATTTTACAGGCAACTTTGTATTTATTTTAATTAGGTACAATAGCTATTAAATAGTTATTAACTATTTAATAGCTACCTAGTTAAAATAACTACAAAATTACCTGTAAAATAAAACCTAACCTAAGTTACAAATACACCTAACACTACACTATCATTAAATTAATTTAAAAAAATAACTACAATTACCTACAATTAAATACAATTAAATAAACTATAGTACAAAAAACAAACACTAAATTACAGAAAATAAAAAAATACAAGAAGTTTAAACTAATTACACCTAATCTAAGCCCCCTAATAAAATATAAAAGCCCCCCAAAATAATAAAATGCCCTACCCTATACTAAATTACAAAGTAATCAGCTCTTTTACCAGCCCTTAAAAGGGCTTTTTGCGGGGCATTGCCCCAAAGTAATCAGCTCTTTTACCTGTAAAAAAAAATACAACCCCCCCAACATTACAACCCACCACCCACACACCCCTACTCTAAAACCCACCCAACCCCCCCTTAAAAAAACCTAGCACTAACCCCCTGAAGATCACCCTACCTTGAGCCGTGTTCACCCAGCCGGGCCGAATTCTTCATCCAAGCGGGGCAGAAGAGGACCACCATCCGGCCGATGTCTTCATCCAAGCGGCGTCTTCTATCTTCAATCATCCGTAGCGGAGCGGAGCCATCTACCATCCAGCCGACGCGGAGCCATCTTCTTCCCACGACGTCCTAACACCAAATGCCTGGTCCTTTAAATGATGTCATCCGAGACATCGGCCGGATGGAGGACCTCTTCTGCCCCACTTGGATGAAGAATTCGGCCCGGCTGGGTGAACACGGCTCAAGGTAGGGTGATCTTCAGGAAGTTAGTGTTAGGTTTTTTTAAGGGGGGTTTGGGTGGGTTGTAGAGTAGGGGTGTGTGGGTGGTGGGTTGTAATGTTGGGGGGGTTGTATTTTTTACATGTAAAAGAGCTGATTACTTTCGGGCATTGCCCCGGAAAAAGCCCTTTTAAGGGCTGGTAAAAGAGCTGATTACTTTGTAATTTAGTATAGGGTAGGGCATTTTATTATTTTGGGGGGCTTTTTTATTTTATTAGGGGGCTTAGATTAGGTGTAATTAGTTTAAACTTCTTGTAATTTTTTTATTTTCTGTAATTTAGTGTTTGTTTGTTTTGTACTATAGTTTAGTTTATTTAGTTGTATTTAATTTTAGGTAATTGTAGTTAATTTTTTTAACTAATTTAATGATAGTGTAGTGTTAGGTGTATTTGTAACTTAGCTTAGGTTTAATTTTACAGGTAATTTTGTAGTTATTTTAACTAAGTAGCTATTAAATAGTTAATAACTATTTAATAGCTATTGTACCTAGTTAAAATAAATACAAAGTTGCCTGTAAAATAAAAATCCGCCATCAAACCCACACCGCAAGTAATAACTAAATTATTAACCCCTAAATCCGCCAAACCCAACATCGCAAACTACCTATTAAAACTATTAACCCCTAATCCGCCATTAACTCACAACGCAATAAACCCATTAAAACTATTAACCCCTAATCCGCCATTAACCGACAACACAATAAACCCATTAAAACTATTAACCCCTAATACGCCATTAACCCACAACGTAATAAACCCATTAAAACTTTTAACCCCTAATCCGCCTTTAACCCACAACGCAATAAACCTATTAAAACTATTAAACCCTAAACCGCCAAAGCCCACAACGCAAAAAACCTATTAAAGTATTAACCCCTAAACCGCCAAAGCCCACAACGCAACAAACCTTACCCCTAACCTAACCCCCCTAACATAACACCCCCTAAATGAATCCAAATTACCTAATTTACAAAATACTAAAGTTACTATTAAATTTATAAAAACCTAACACTACTTTAAAAATACAAATAAAATAAGTATAAATTAAAGGGACAGTCTAATCAATATTCTGGAGTAGACTGTCCCTTTAAACTACAATTATAGAAAATAAAAAAATCTAAGATTGCACGAAATAAAAAAGAAAATTACCAAATTTTACAAAAATTATATCTAATCCCTATGAAAATAAAAACACCCCCTAATCTAATAAACTACCAGTAGCCCTTAAAAGGGCTTTTTGCAGGGCATTGCCCCAAGATAATCCGCTCTTTTACAAGAAAATACACAAAGCCCCCCCAACAGTAAAACCCCCACCCACCAAACCCCCCAAATAAAATAACCTAACACTAAAAACCCTAAACTACCCATTGCCCTGAAAAGGGCATTTGTTGGGCATTGCCCTTAAAAGGGCATTCAGCTCTTTTACTGCCCACCCTATCTAAATAAAATAAAACCCCCCAAAAAACCCTTAAAAAAAGCCTAAGTCTAAGCCCCAGGTTGCTACTCACCGTTTCTGAAGTCAGGCGGAGAAGGTCCTTTTCCAGGCGGTGAAGTCTTCTTCCAAGTGGCGACCTCTTCTTTCTGTAGCATCCTTCACGGAGCGAAAGACTGAAAACAGCAGAGCTGAAGACCGGCGACCCTGGGCTTATGGGAGTAAAAATTGCGTGCGACGGGTGAAATATACGTGCCACATTTATATGCGGCGCTGTATATAGGATACCAAACCCACACAAAAACTGGCATTGCCGCATATATAATGGGGCCCGTGATTTTAAACAACTTTCTAATTTACTTAGATTATCAATTGTCTTTTGTTCTTTTGGTATCTTTTGTTAAAATCTGTGCTTAGGAGTCGGCCCATTTCTTGAGCACTATATGGCAGCAGTTTTGCAAGAATGTTATCCATTTGCAAGAGCACTAGATGGCAGCACTATTTCCATATACTCCAGTTGCCTACCTAGGTATCTTTTCAACCAAGAAAACAATGGGAATGAAGCAAATTTGATAATAGAAGTAAATTGGAAACTTTTTTTAAATTGGTAGCTCTGTTTGAATCACATTTTTTTTTTTTTGTTCCATATCCCTTTAATATAAAAGTTTTGGTTATGCAATACTGGGGTATGGGTAATAAAGAGATTATCTATCCCTTTATCTAACAATTTTTAAGTAGACTGTCCCTTTAACCATTTTCAAAATTGTTAACTAATTTTAGATGTCAAAGGCAATCTGTGTTTTATTTTTTCTGCACAATGTTTTTCAATCCCACAGAATATTCATGTAGTATTTTTTTAAAAAAGTTGGACAGATGAAAACTTAATCTCTTTTAATAAATGTCATAGTGAATTACAGTGCACATTGCTAAACTATATTGAGATAACCTACATTATCAAATTAAGACTCCTTGCTAGAAAATGTTGGATCACTGATTGTGTGTGTCTTATATCAACTATATGAAGTTAAATAGTTTTGACATCTTCAAGTTTAACTTTCCTATAGACATCAAATAATATTTTTAATTGTATTTTGTCTTGGTTTATAAGATTTATAAGATTAACTAAAATACACATATTATTTATTAGAATACAAAAAAACAAAAAAATGGTTGGATTGTTTGATGTTAGACCTTTCTAGTCCATATGTTATATTAATATAAAATAATCTGTTCTTCTGCCTGTGGCACATGCCTTGGGGCATATCTTCTAATGGGAATTGCTGAATATATTATAATTTTTGGTTATATGATTTTCTTAGACAGTTCACAAATGTAATCAATAAAATGCAAAGTAATTAAACCCTATAAAACATACTGGAGCAGAGATGCAAACCAATCTATTGAAAATGAAGAAATAGCACTCTAGTAAACATGTATTTAGTTCAATCTATCTATTTATCTCTCTCTCTCTCTCTGTCTGTCTGTCTATCTATCTGTCTGTCTGTCTGTCTGTCTATCTATCTGTCTATCTAATTTATCTATCTATCGATATATCTATCTAGCTATCTAGCTATCTATTTGTCTGTCTATCATCTATCCATAACATGCACATGCATCACTTATAAGTAAAGTCACATCATAACTGAGTAATACATTAAAAATATTCATGAGTTCATGCGCCCTATAGGCCTTGACAGCAAACTGATTACCAAATTTGATTGTGTAATTCCAAAATGTGCAACCTGTGGAGCCAAAGAGTTGCATGTGGGAAAATATTTACAGCATCAGATATTTAAAATTATATATATATTACTAAAATTGTTTATGTTTTAAACTTTGCAAAATAATGTTTACTTAAAAGTAACCCACTGAATATTAAATAAGAAAACAACATATCTACGGAGGAAGAGGAAATAGGTACCAATGATGGGCCAGATAACAAGTGGAACGCTAAGGGGCCAATTTATAACAGCCCGAATGGGGCCGTATACAGCTGTTTCTGAGCGAGCCTTAAAGTGAACGTAAACTTTGATGAATGAAAGTCTCTTTTTTAAAAATACTATTAAAAACAGGGGCACTTTCATTGATCAAAGTTTACAAATCAGCCATTTTGATTAAAAACTTACCTTTGTTTTTTTCACAGCCAGAGCAGCTTTCCCCTCCTGGAAATCCTCTCTTCACACGTCAGCAATGACTAATCCGGCTTCCTCCAATCACAGCATGGCCTCAGGCAATAACCACCCATGAAAACCATGATTGGAGGAAATCTCCATGGAATCAGAGAAAACCACAAAGAATGAGATATCAAGAGGGAAGAGGGAAAACCAAAAAGACTTTTAGATACAAACGGAGAACCAGAAAAATAAAGAGATGAAAGAGATGAAAGAAACAGAAAAACATTGTAAAATACTAAAATAATTACAGAAAATTAATACATGATATTAAGCAAAGGATTAAGTTTTGCAACTAAAACTTTTGCCAACAAATTTGAGGTCTATATGGATATCCAGAAATGAATTCGGAAATTAACTTTACAAAGATATTTTCTCAGTAAAAACAATTACAGAACAGATCAGAAAGATCAAAACCATATGTATGATAATAATTATATACAATTATATTTAACCCTTAGTCAACTAGAAAAGGATAATTATAACATAAGTAAATTTGAAGAGGCTCCACAAAAATATGAGTTAGAAGATCTTTTTGATTTAAGTATACATGAGGAAGAACAACTTTTTATACACAGTGGCTTAAAAAGACAATCCACATTTTACCCTGTTCACAGCCAAGGAGAATATATCTATGTATTTAATAAACTGGTATGTGAAGTTCTGAATAAAGCCCTAGACAAAAAAACACAAAGTTCACCCTAAAAACCAGATATCTTCTACACTATGGAAGAAAGAAAATGTCTTAAAGAATTAATGAATGACTCTGATGTCATCTTTAGGGCAGCTGACAAGGGAAGGGAGATAGTGTAAACCACCAGGACTATTTAAAAGAAGCGTTTCTACATCTTAGAAGATAAAAGACTAACTTAGGATCCTACACATTGAAATATAGCAAACTATTAGGTAAAATATTAGATAAAGCTAAAGTGGATCAAGTAATAGATAAATGAAGAATACAATTTAATCTTTATTACAAACCCTAAAATATCAATGCCAAAATTCCTATAGGGAGACCTATAATTTCAGGGATAGGGTCTATGTGTAGCAACCTATCTAAATACATAGCTTATTATTTACAACCTATGGTCACTAAGGCTAAAGCTTAATTGAAGGACACCATAGATATTATTAGTAAATTTGAGGGGATCAACTTTGAAACAGAATATTTATGGATTACATGTGACGTTGCATCACTATATACTAATATCCCACATGACAAGGGTGCACTAGCAATTAAAACGCAATGTAAAAAAAAATATTATCTCATACTCAAATTAACTTTTTAATAGAAAGTATAGAATTTATCTTACTAATGGTAGTGTGGTGTAGTTAACTGTGCCTAGTGGAGCATACAGGTTTGCTATTAGAGATCCCCTAACTGGACATCAAACAAATGGAGTACAACTGTAACAAAAAATAAGAGCGTCAGAGGCTGAAGTATGCTATCAGGAACTATTGTAAATACGATTAAAACACATTTATTAATAATTATATTAAAAAATAAGGGTAAACAACTAGCTACATAATTACGGTATTAGTAAAACAAATCTATACACAATAGAAAGAAATCTACACACAGCTGATAGAACAATATGTGTGAGTGACAATGTGTGTAATTAACATTAATTGCAATCAAAAAAGAGTGTCAAAAATTGACTTAAGGAGTGTCATAAAAAATGGCTGTATAAAGGAACTGTTAAGAAGTCTGTGAAATTCTTAAAGAATAGTGAAGTCCTCAGAGCGAATCCCTTGGAATCTTGGGGGGTGGTAGAGAAAATAAGTCTAATAAAAACAAAGCATAGGACTTGTACACGTGAAAATAAAACTGAACGATACAATGGGAGAAGCGCAACTAGACTCAAGTGAAAAAGATTTTAATAACACAGATAAAACTTTAAAATAAGGTATTATGCGTACCAGATAAAAATCACATATATATCTGTTTTATGAAATCCAAAAGAATTAAGGAATAGCGCAAAAACAGTCCAAAGACACCTGCTCTTAAAAAGTGTATAAATTTTAATATAATCCAAGATGAAAAGACATCGTAGTACAAAAATAAGAGTTAAAAAGTAACTCAGTGTGTACAGAGACACCTGTCTGCAAACATGTTTCGTGCCTCAGCACTTGTTCACTGCATATGTATAGATTTGTTTTACTAATACCGTAATTATGTAGCTAGTTGTTTACCCTTATTTTTTAATATAATTATTAATAAATGTGTTTTAAATATATGGCTTTGGCATTGCTTTTTGGTAATTAGAAGGCCGCTAAATGCTGCTGTGCACCACACCTGTATTATGCCCAACAGTGAAGGGGTTAATTAGGGAGCTTGTAGGGTTAATTTTTGCATTAATGTAGTGTAGTAGACAACCCAAAGTATTGATCAAGGCCCATTTTGGTATATTTCATGCCACCATTTCACCCCCAAATGCAATCAAATAAAAAAAATTGTTCACTTTTTCACAAACTTTTTCACAAACTTTTTCACAAACTTTAGGTTTCTAACTGAAATTATTTACAAACAGCTTGTGCAATTATGGCACAAATGGTTGTAAATGCTTCTCTAGGATCCCCTTTGTTAAGAAATAGCAGACATATATGGCTTTGGCGTTGCTTTTTTGTAATTAGAAGGCCGCTAATTACCGCTGAGCACCACATTTGTATTATGCCTAGCAGTGAAGGGGTTAATTAGGTAGCTTGTAGGTAGCTTGCAGGGTTAATTTTAGCTTTACTGTAGAGATCAGCCTCCCACCTAACACATCCCACCCCCTGATCTCTCCCAAACAGCTGTCTTCCCTCCCCCAGCCCACAATTGTCCCCACCATCTTAAGTACTTGCAGAAAGTCTGCCAGTACTAAAATATTTTTTTTAAAACATATTCTGCTGTGTACGATCTCCCCTTAGCCCCCAACCTCCCTGATCCCCCCTAAACAGCTCTCTAACCCTCCCCCTCTACCTTACTGTGTGCCATCTTGGGTACTGGCAGCTGTCTGTGTTTGTCATAAAATATGGTATTTTTTTTATTTTTAAATATTTTTCTGTAGCTGCCCCCTCAATAACCAACCCCCCACCCCTCCCAGATCCCTTAATAAAAATTCCCCCCTCCTCTCTCCCACCTTATCCTAAGCAAATTGTGCCATAGTGTAGCGTTCCCACCCGCTCCCGCCCCATGCTTGCGCCTGCCCCCCGTGCACACGCACACACCCGTGCACGCTCCCAGCGCCCCCACATGTAATCTTGCCCCCCTCTGACGCACATCCCCCATCGATGGCCGCCCACCTGCCTCCCTGCAACGGCTCCCTCCCACCAACGATCGTGACCATCGATGGCTGATGCAGAGAGGGCCACAGAGTGTCTCTCTCTGCATTGAATGGCTAAAAAACATGAAAGTGACTGGAAGCGATCAGGATCGCTTCCACCGATTGAAAAAGCTAGCGATGTACAGGGTACGTCCTTAGTCGTTAACGACTGTTTTTTGTAGGACGTACCCTGTAAGTAGTTGGTCGTTAAAGGGTTAATGTGCTTGTTTATGTTTTTTATCTGGTACGCATATTACCTTACTTTAAAGTTTTATCTGTGTAATTAAAATCTTTTTCACTTGAGTCCAGTTGCGCTTCTCCCATTGTATCTTTCAGTTCTAGTTGTCTTTACTCGGGGGGGTTATTGCTGATACACCCCCAGGAGAGCAGCATACACCTTGATGTGGACATAAGTGCAAACTATTATACTTTGTTACATACACCTGATTGTGAGGTTTGACATCACTTAGATTCTTTAAAACCCCAAACTAAATACTAGAGTGTGGACTTTGAATCTCATTTAATCCTATTTGGATCTCTGTATGTTCAATCATTATTTATTATATTTTGCTATGTGATTGATCTGTTAATGTGATATTGAGTATATCTATTTGTTTTGTTCTTATTAGTAACTATTACTTTTAGTTGCTTTGTTTTTTTTTTCACTATTTTTTGATATAGAGTATTACTCTTTGTACATACACACACAGTATATATTTTATAACCAAATACTACTTTAGAAGCGCTGATATTCTTTCTTTTGTTTGTCTATACGTGAAAATAAGAAAAAATGTAAATAGATATCCCAAAACAAAAAGATGTGTTGTATATCCTTAGTATGCTGGGGGTATCAAAAACTGGATAACGTTAAAATGCTTGAAGAAGAAACAAGTAGTGGATGATTGGCATCTGTGTACCTGAAAATGAAGCTAAATATGTGCAATATCGTCTAAGATAGTTGAGCTTAAAAGAAAAATGGCTCACCAGATCATATAGACAATTTCAGGGAAGAACTCAAGCCTCAGAATTCTTGTAGTGTTGATGCTTTCCGGACCTTTAGAGGGCCTTTTTCAAGACATAAAGAGGCTTGTAGATGTGTGAGTATTTAAAGGGTCTATTGACCAATCAAATGTTGTAATCATTATGAGATAATTCCCACCAAAAAAGGCTGTTTGTTGCCGCCCACTATTGCCTTCTAACCATTACCATCACTTTCGGTTTCATTTCCGTCACTTCCGGTTCCGTTTTAGGCAACTTCCGGTATTGTGTCACTTCTGGTTTTCAATCCAGTAACAATTACTCCATTTTTTAAAAGGGTAACAGGGGATTGTGTGCAAAAATATGTCTTAAAGAATAGGAAAGGGCTATTGCAACAAGAAATGTATGCGTATTAATGGAGGAATATTTAATCAGAAACGGGTAAATTTGGTGTTTCAAAACCGTATAAAACTATCTTTTAATCCTATATCTATAAAAAACATATAAAATATGTAGGTAAATTTTGTATTTAAACATACATAAAACAAATGTACATATATCGAATGAGAGTATTAGAATATCAAGATAAAAAAATATATCAAGTTAAAAAATGTCAAGTTAAAATATATATATATATATATCGAATCAAGAATTAATTAAAAATATATCGAATTAAAAATATATCGAATTAAAAATATATATCTTTAATGATTACAGGCTTGAGTCTTCCCAAATTATCACTTTTTAAAAACTTACATATATAATAAAAACTGTACATATATAATAAAATCAGTCATATATGTCAACTTAATACACAAATGAATTGATGAATAAATTTACAGAACACTTGGGCATAATAATAAAAATAATAATATTCAATAATTATCCATCAGATCGATATAAACATGAGATGTAAACCTGGATGTGAGCCATGTATGAGTTACTGTTAACTAACTTCAATGGGTAAGTCAATTGAATGTATAAATAGATACAAATGTTGAACTATCACCTTAGATATATTTGACGCTATATTGCAATAGTTTGCAGATATGAAATGGAAGAAAGTTCTGGGAACATAGTTATTGAATGGGTATCCATAGTTGGTTTGCTAGGAAAAATTATTAAGTGTTAGTATGAACATACATATATCTTAGACCTCCTAGGCTAGACCTATACTTCTTGAGTGCATTTCAATAACTTAAATAAATAAAACCAAAATCATGTGTGGTGAATATGTCAAAGTTTCAATCGTCCCATTTATTATACGTATATCAAGGTCTAAAAACTTAATATGTTCTTTGTTGTGTTCATAAGTAAATCTCAGATTGCCTGATTATTATTCATGACCACTAATGTGCTAAAGAACTTGTGAGATGGGCAAATAGGAGTCCCAAAAGATTGACTCCCATTTGCCCATCTCACAAGTTCTTTAGCGTTAAGATAGGTTTGAAACTTTCTCAAACCCTTGTGAGGGTGCATATGATAGACCTAGTCCTAGCACTTGTCTTTCTTTGGATGACAGTACTGTATGACTTAGGTTATAGCTCCCTTAGATATCATCTGTAGAGTGTTCATTTTGATCCTTATCGTGAAATGTGTGTTGATTTGTATCTTTGATTTGTTAAAGAATGTGCCTTTACTCTCAAGTCCCAAGAATTTTGTGAGAGCTGGAATAAAATTATCAATGAATCCTCACAAGAGCTCATAAAGCTAATCATTAAATATAGAGAGTTTTAACTGACTAACATAGATTCTGAGATTAAGGCTGATGAGAGAAACATGGAGTTTCACAAACCCTGAAAGAAAAACAACAAAGTTTGTACATTTAAATTAACAAATTGAAAGATAATACCACTGTTAA
This sequence comes from Bombina bombina, assembly GCF_027579735.1. Taxonomy (NCBI): domain Eukaryota; kingdom Metazoa; phylum Chordata; class Amphibia; order Anura; family Bombinatoridae; genus Bombina; species Bombina bombina. Next base: position 709,697,405 of record NC_069500.1, read on the forward strand.
AAAGACATAAAATATCAACCAGGATCTTAGTATTGCCCAAGGTAATTCAGACAACAATTTATCTGAACAATCCAATGAGATAGAGACAATCCCAGATCCTGACGGTAACAAGATATCAAAAAGAGATGAATGGACTACTAAAACTCCTAGACAGAGTCACAATAACAGACCAATGGGAAGGCTGTTTGGAAACAGACCTCAAATACAATATATTAATCACACACCCCAATATAATGATCATTATTCAGACAATAAACATTATTTAGACATGGAAGGTAGAAGAGAATTTGCCCAACCCAGTCACAACCAAGACATTTACAACAAACCAATAATAACTATAATAGAACCTTTAGAAATCACAATAGACCCTATGATAATAGTAGAGATGGACACTATCAGCAGCACAAACCCAATGACTATAGGCAAAGATTCCATCAATGTGGTCAGAATAGAGATTTTAGACCTTTTCAGAATTATAAAAATGATACCTATGGAACTGACACATTTGGGATCAGACCAACCACTAGGCAACAGACCCACTATGACAGACAAAGTAGAACCAACTACAATAACCACCAAGAAGGTTACACCAATAATAACAATTGGAGGAATGACTACAATAAAGCACACAACAGGATTACCACACTTAGGAAATATAATGATGCACCGTTTTCACCCCAAAATAGGGGTAGATTTCCAATTACACTCCCAAGAAATTGCTGCAATACAGCTTCTTCATCTTCCTCTTTTTTAGGGGTGGGTCAAAACAATGTCCCCCAAAGAGACTACATAGCAGGAAACAGAAAACAAACAAAAGGCAACTCATAGAGGAAAAATAGCAGGAATTTGTTCTAAGAATAGACTGGCTGTCCGATTGACAAAGATACAAATCATCTTTTGTATAAGGATAAGGATCAAAATGAACACTCTACAGATTATATCAAATGGATCTATAACCTAAGTAATACAGTACTGTCATCCAAAGAAAGACAAGTGCTAGGACTAGGTCTATCATATTCACCCTCACGAGGGTTTGACAAGTTTCAAAGCTATCTTAACGCTAAAGAACATGTGAGATGTTAATAAAACCAGCAGATAATAGTGATCTTATACTAAGCAGATTACTCAAAGAAATCTAGTAGAATCTTAGGAGATAAGGATACTTGTGAAGTACTAAGTTCTGATCCAACAGACAACTTTAAGAGAGCTCTAGAAGAAGCTAACAATACATGTATTATCAATAACAAAGAGTTCAGCTATCTATAAATTAAACACCCTAAGATACCAGTTTTCTACTATCTGCCAAAAATCCACAAATCACTAACAAATCTACCTGGCAGACCCATCATTGCTGGTATTGGCTCTCTGTCCCGCAATCTGTCTGAATATATTGATAAAAACCTACAGAAATTTGTAAGGGAACTACCCTTTTATCCATGGGATTCCAGAGAGGGTTTGAACACCTTTAACAACATTAAATGGGAGGAAAATGACATATGGGTCACTTGTGACATGATGTCACTATAAAAATGAAAGAAAATGACTGGCACTAGTCTAAGTATAAATAGGAATAAATGGAATATAAAGTTAGCATTCCGGTGCTGCCACCCTAAATAATAATAAAATATGGGGTGTAGGGAAGAACCTAAGTAGGGGTTAAATGGAGCACTCCTTCCTATATAGTGTGTAAAAACAAACCTTTATTTGTAATTTTGTTAAAATGGAGAGTAATTTCTTCTAAATGTACCCACAGTAAATCAACCAAATATTAAATAAATGTATAGTCACCCCCCCTGTTTTCTGGCCGATAACAGCATACCTTGGCTTCAGGTGACAGGGATGACTAACATAAAGAAAATAAGTTTAAAATGTGCAAAGGCATGCACTAGTATATCACAAATGCATTTCGGCTGTCTCCAAAAGAATATGGTACATTTAGATCAGTAGTTATTGACAGTGAATTGTGATGACAAGGATCTGTTTCTCAATTGAGTAAAAACACGGCACACAATGAGGGATACCCAATCAGTACAGGGCATAAGCACACACCTACTCTATGATGTGTAAAGTGTTAGGATTGGCTAAAGTGTTAAGAAGCCCACTCTATGACATGGAGAATGATATGATTGGTCTACGGGAGGGCATATTATGGATGAGTATGATATTATTGGATGAGTATTGTATATGGCTTATGTATATTAAGAGGCAGCACCCGGGCCTCGGTTTGTAATTTTTCACATCGATAAAGGCTGCTAAGACAGTCGAAACGCGTTTGTGATATACTAGTGCATGCCTTTGCACATTTTAAACTTATTTTCTTTATGTTAGTCATCCCTGTCACCTGAAGCCGAGGTATGCTGTTATCGGCTAGGAAACAGGGGGGTGACATTTATTTAATATTTGGTTGATTTACTGTGGGTACATTTAGGAGAAATTACTCTCCATTTTAACAAATTTACAAATAAAGGTTTGTTTTTACACACTATATAGGAAGGAGTGCTCCATTTAACCCCTACTTAGGTTCTTCCCTACACCCCATATTTTATGACGTCACTATATACATGTATCCCCCATACAGATGGCCTACACTCTGTGGAGTACTTCCTAGATAAAGATATGAATATGCCACAAGAAAAAAAAGACTTCATTCTCAACAGCATAGAATATATTCTTAATCAAACTATTTTAGTTGTGAAAGAAAATTTTTACAAACTTTGTGGGGCAGCTATGGAGACCAGGTTCACGCCCAGTTATGCAAACTTGTATATGGGCAAATGGGAGTCAATCTTTTGGGACTCCTGCCTGGCGAGCGCTGACCTGGTCTTATATAAAAGATAACCAATATAACAAGAGTATATCAGCAACTTTAAACACAATGTCCCATTATCTGTATATGTATATTAGTTCCACTTTGTATTTTTTATAATAAGTATGGCTCAATGTGGGTAATGGATTCGGTCAAGATATGTGCCGTAATGGTTTGTTAGTGTTGTAGCTGCTCATATGGCTTACCTGCTCTGCTGTTCGGACTCTAACGCTGTCTCCAGACTCGGCTGGCAGGTTGAGAAAAATTGCTGACGCTATCGGTGTACAGCATGTACTCACCCTTACAGCTCGACCTCTTGTTACTTCTGCAGAGAGGTGCCCTAACAGCCTTTTGTCCTCAGTAGCGTGTTTCTGCTCCTATTGTCTCACCTGACTCCATTCCCAGTCTTCGGCCTGGACAGATGACGTCACTCTGCTTCGGTAGTATAACCTTTGAATTTGTTCTCTTGCCTTTATTGCATTCATCAGCGGTAACCTTGATTTTCTGCCTGAATCCAGACTCTCTCCTCTTGAAAATTTCTACCTCCTGAATGGGAATGGGAACTGCTGCATTCGGCATCAATCAGCAAGCAAAAAAGTGGATTCCCAGACGAAGGCGTATATGTTCAGTGAGTGCAGAATTATTAGGCAAGTTGTATTTTTGAGGATTAATTTTATTATTGAACAACAACCATGTTCTCAATGAACCCAAAAAACTAATTAATATCAAAGCTGAATAGTTTTGGAAGTAGTTTTTAGTTTGTTTTTAGTTATAGCTATTTTAGGGGGATATCTGTGTGTGCAGGTGACTATTTCTGTGCATAATTATTAGGCAACTTAACAAAAAACAAATATATACCCATTTCAATTATTTATTTTTACCAGTGAAACCAATATAACATCTCAACATTCACAAATATACATTTCTGACATTCAAAAACAAAACAAAATCAAATCAGTGACCAATATAGCCACCTTTCTTTGCAAGGACACTCAAAAGCCTGCCATCCATGGATTCTGTCAGTGTTTTGATCTGTTCACCATCAACATTGCGTGCAGCAGCAACCAAAGCCTCCCAGACACTGTTCAGAGAGGTGTACTATTTTCCCTCCTTGTAAATCTCACATTTGATGATGGACCACAGGTTCTCAATGGGGTTCAGATCAGGTGAACAAGGAGGCCATGTCATTAGATTTTCTTCTTTTATACCCTTTCTTGCCAGCCACGCTGTGGAGTACTTGGACACGTGTGATGGAGCATTGTCCTGCATGAAAATCATGTTTTTCTTGAAGGATGCAGACTTCCTCAACCCGAAAAGGCCCCACAAGCTCATCTTTGATGATACCAGCCCAAACCAGTACTCCACCTCCACCTTGCTGGCGTCTGAGTCGGACTGGAGCTCTCTGCCCTTTACCAATCCAGCCACGGGCCCATCCATCTGGCCCATCAAGACTCACTCTCATTTCATCAGTCCATAAAACCTTAGAAAAATCAGTCTTGAGATATTTCTTGGCCCAGTCTTGACGTTTCAGATTGTGTGTCTTGTTCAGTGGTGGTGGTCGTCTTTCAGCCTTTCTTACCTTGGCCATGTCTCTCAGTATTGCACACCTTGTGCTTTTGGGCACTCCAGTGATGTTGCAGCTCTGAAATATGGCCAAACTGGTGGCAAGTGGCATCTTGGCAGCTGCACGCTTGACTTTTCTCAGTTCATGGGCAGTTATTTTGCGCCTTGGTTTTTCCACACGCTTCTTGCGACCCTGTTGACTATTTTGAATGAAACGATTGATTGTTCGATGATCACGCTTCAGAAGCTTTGCAATTTTAAGAGTGCTGCATCCCTCTGCAAGATATCTCACTATTTTTGACTTTTCTGAGCCTGTCAAGTCCTTCTTTTGACCCATTTTGCCAAAGGAAAGGAAGTTGCCTAATAATTATGCACACCTGATATAGGGTGTTGATGTCATTAGACCACACCCCTTCTCATTACAGAGATGCACATCACCTAATATGCTTAATTGGTAGTAGGCTTTCGAGCCTATACAGCTTGGAGTAAGACAACATGCATAAAGAGGATGATGTGGTCAAAATACTCATTTGCCTAATAATTCTGCACTCCCTGTATATAAAACTTGATCTTTATTTCACGAACATCTTGATAAAAGCAGCAGGATATTAAAAAACATAGAACAAGCTCAGACACAAACGTCTAACGCATTTCAGCTTCCAAAGCCGTACTCATAGACCTACAATTTGCCGCCCTAGGCACGGGCCTTGTTGGCTTAGGCCTTAATACGCCCCTGCTTATACTGTATTTATATAGGTAGTTGTTTACCCTCATTTTTAAATTTAATTTGTAATAAATGTGTTTTAATCATCCGCACATTAGTTCCTGATAGCATACTTCAGTCTCTGGCACTCCTATTCTTTGTTCCAATAGAATTTAGCTTACGTCATAATTATTTCTATTTTGAAGAGCAATTCTTTGAACAAATAAAAGGCACAGCGATGGGGACAACTATTGCCCCATCCTATGCCAATTTATTTATGGCAGAATTTTAGTATTAATTTATTTGGCAGAACAACCCCATAGGAATAATATCATAAAATACAACAGGTATATTATTATTCTATGGAAATGTGATAATAAAGAACCGAACAACTTTCTAAAATATATAAATAATAACACATTCAATTTGAAATTCACAGGAAAAATAGCATAGGATGAAATTGAATTCTTAGATTTGAAATTATATTTCAAAAATTATTGTAACCCTACTGACAAAATAGTTTTTAGGTGCTACAAGTGGTCATTTATCGATTTGGAAATAGAATATTCCACTGGGAGAATTTCAGAGAATCAGAAGGAATTGTACAAACATAAATGATTATAGAGAGGAAGTAGAAATACTAACAAATAAATGTATTCAAAAGGGTACTCCTTAGCACTAATTAGGAACACAAATACAAACATAAGGAATATGAATAGAGAAGATCTTTTGAAATATAAAGAAAAATCTAGACAAAGTACGAATCATAAACAAAAAGATTAATCCCTTGCAAATAGACCCCATTCTGAAACTTATATTAGATAATAAACCACATAATGTGTACAAAATTAATAAAAATCTAAAAAATGTCTTTGCTTCAACCAAATTGAGACCAGTGAAAAAAGAAGAAAAAAAAATAGCACAATGTGGCTAATACAAAAGAAGGGATTGCAAAAATATAGAAAAAAGGATTGTTGTATATGTCCATATTGAAGTATAGAGTGCCCGAACATTTGAGAAATATAAGGAAAACATAGTGTATCTGAACACTTTAGAACTTCATGCAATAGTGATCCCACAGGATTACAGGTCAAAATAACAGAATGGGTTAAACCAAATAAGCTAGATCACAACAGAATATTAAGATTAAGAAAGAGGGAGACTTTCTGGATCTACACCCTAGAAAGGTTACAATCTAAAGGATTAAATATAGATCTGGATGTACAAGCTTTTTTTTATCTAAAAAATAGAACAATTCCTATATCCAGACAATTAGTTCTAATGAAAAAGCAGTATATAGAATATATGTATATAAAGCTGCAACAGTAACATTTAATAACTGTAGCTGTTGCTTGGTTATAATGTATCCACTGTGGAATGTTATTTAAATAACTAGAATGGATGTTGCTATCTAAAAATGTTCACCATTCCAGATATTTTTAAATCTATATTTCGTGTATATATAAAACTATGAGAATTATATCTCAACTAATTTTTGTAAATTGCATCCAAGAAAAGGGGACAGCACCCAGGTAGAGTTTCAGGTGCACGTGAAAAAAGGGGGACTGTTACCCCTAGAAACTCCAACAAACAAAAGCTCCACAGCAACTAATTTTTGTAAATAAATTTGTTTAGGAGAATAGAATTTGTTTATATATATATATATATATATATCTGCATTAAACTATTGATTTGCAGTATTTATATATACTGTATATGGCTGTAAATTAACGTTAGTTTGTTCACTTGTTAAAGTTTTGTTGTAACTAATTGTAACTAATTGCATATTAAATACACAGCATATATAAATGGGGATAATCCTCTAGAGAAATTATCTCTTGACAAAGTTCCCCCGAGAGGGAACGAAACGCGCGTAGAGTTACGCCTACCACCTATGTGAGACCGTTATGGAATTGGTTATGCTCAGGGTGCATTTTGGCTCACACGCCAACTTGAACTGTACCTGATCCGGCTGCTCATAAGAATTTGACAGTATCTGAATTTTTACAACATTTATACAGAGACAGTATAAAAGATCATTCACAGAGGGGGAAGAGCTCATAAGCAGAAGTCCAGGAGAGGGACTAACTGAGAGACAATACCTGGTAGGAATGAAAAGCCTTTTTATTTATACAATAGTACGCAGATATAGTTTTTTTTAATATGTTTTTATGTTGTTAATAAACTTTTTACCTTGAGTCCAGGTGGTGCTCTTTTTACATACAAGCGAAACTATTTAGTACTAGAATGTAACTGCAAATTCATTTATCTAAATATCAAAGTAAAATTTAGCTTAGTAACAGTTTAGCTATCCAGACAAAGACAAACTCGCCTTGGTGACAATGCAAATCTCTCCAGAGCAGAGACATCCAAGGTAAATAGGCAGTGAAGATACAGGTAACAGCAGCAATAGTATAAGGAGTATCGTAAAATACAAAAACTAACTGAAAGTCACTATCCTCAGTAAGGGTGTAAGAGAATTCAGTCAGACAGATCAAGTCAAAGCCTCACAGGGAAAACAGCAAAAAATCAATAAACAAATGCAGAGTCCAAAAACAAGCTTAAGACAAGCAAAAAGAAAACCAGTATATCCAAACAACAAGCTGCCAGAGTAAGAGATCAGAAACTCAATAAATAAGCAGCCCCATGCTGCAAACAGAGAGCTAATATAGACTACTACAATTAAGGCCTAATTGATCTTCTAGGCCTCCTAAAAAGTACAGCATGACTTACTGCAGCATGGACAGAAATCACTCAGATAAATGCCTGTTATGACAAATATAGAGGGGGTACTTAGATAGGGACCCCTCATTTTAAATGGGAAGACTCACTTGTCTCAAATGAGAGGTCTCATGTCCCTGTAATTGGTTCTGGGCCTGAGATATGGACTTTATAAGAGAGAAACTGCTCCTGCTTGTTGGCCCCAGGAACTCAGTAAGTACCAGGAAATAGAAGGGACCAGAGGATCTTCCTACCTACCCCTATAGAAGTTAATCAAACCCACTCTATGCATTTGTCAACTTTTGTACAGGGGAAAGAATGCTGACGATGACATCATGTCATTCTTCACATTGTAGGGTATACATTTGAATATCAAATGCTTATTTCAATGGCTAAATGCATTTGACTGACAAATTGGTAAGGCTAACTGTAGTAAAGTGCTACATTATATTGAAATGAGGTCAGTCAGACCATAATTAGTATGTACTGTGATAATGAAATCCCACTTGAAATGAGTTTCAACTCACTGCATTTAGTACTACACTCTATATAGTAGCTAAAAACTACTGGTACTAGCAGGTACCCATTGGGCAAAAAAATCAATGTTCTTTGAGAAAATGCATTAAAAAGTGTGAAATATGTTATATACTGGTAGCTCACCAGTAAAATATTATTGTTAATAACGATATTACGCTAGATTACAGGTTGCGCACTAAACTTAGCACGAGTTACGATAACAATATTGCGACCTAACTTTAGCACAGTATTACAAGTTGAAAGTAAACATGACTGAGCACAAACTACTTTTCAGCTCGTTGAATTAGCGACCTCACGTAAAGTGTAAACGGCCAAAAAAATTGCACAAAGCACATCATAAATACATTAAGAAAGTTACACTCATATAACACTATCTGATAACAATTATTCATATAAATGTAACTTTACAAAAGTTATAAGGGTTCAAAGGTATATGGTATATGACAAGGTGTTTGACTGGAAAGGGCTGTCATATATAAATGGGAAGACTCACCCATCTGTGTACATGTTTATGTATTTAAATATGTATTTATATATGTAAACATATATATATATATATATATATATATATATATATATATATATATATATATATATATATATGTATAAGTATATACATACACTTTTGAGCCCTGAAAAAAAGAAAAAATATTTTCAATCAATATTAATATGTATTAATGTGTTTTAGTGTGTATGCACTGTAAATATTTTACATGTATTTTTAAAAATATATATATGTGTGTGTGTGTGTATAACTATTACCCATACCTATTCTATATTCATATAGATATATAGGTATCGATATATATTTTACAAACAATTAATCAGATACATACAGGAATACATATTTAACAATAATAGTATATTTTCTTCTATGTGAAGTACATTGGAATGTAAAATATGCATAATTCATGTCGGGTTTAGCGCACATGGTTAAAGGCGTTCAGGTTAGCGCAGGAGCAAAAACTTTTTTTTTTCATTTAGCACGCTCCATTGAAGTCTATGGGGAGAATAAGTTAACAAGATCACAGTATTTGAAGTCCAATGGTTAGCTCAACTACATCTTGGTGAACAAAAAATAGCATTGTATAGGCTGGAATAATATAGCTAAATCATTACCAAAAATACCAGTCAAAATAACACTACTAGTCTTTTTTTTATTTATTTGAGATGAAGCCTGACTTATTCTTAGCTTCAGACTGCCCAGATAGATCCACAAACTGTTTCATTGTATAAATGTTCAATTGGTTTGTAAACATTCTATGCAAATAATGCATCTTTTGGCAGCATTCCCTGGAAGTTCTCATGACAAATATATATACTGTGTCACCTTGACAGGTTTCAGCCATGCCAATTCCATAAAGAATGGTTACTGTGATATTTAAACTGTCATTTTGTACGTTATTCATTCATCTTACCTTGTCTGTGTTTCATTCATGGGTAAATAAAGAGTATTTTTTTGTGTGTGACACATCTTGGTGAACAAAAAATAGCATTGTATAGGCTGGAATAATATAGCTAAATCATTACCAAACAATTTTTTTATTTTTTATTTTTTATCACAAAACATTATAGGAGATATTTTATTAAATTATCATAATAATAATAGATATATTTACAGTGTTGATTTATCCAAAATACTGTGAGAAATGTATTTTACATGTAATGTGTAGTGATGTCCCGAACTATTCGCCCGCGAACGGTTCACAGCGAACATAGCTTGTTCGGGTTCACGTTTGTGGGCGAACACATGGCGATGTTCGATCCGCCCATATGTGTCATCATTGAGGAAACTTTGACCCTTTATGTCACAGCCGTCTGACACATTAGAGCCAATCAACATCAGACACTCCCTCACAGACCCTCCCAGCTACTCGGAATCCGCCATTTCAGACTCATAACGACCTTGCTTTCTTAATGAGAGGACGTGTTGTGTTTTTGCTCCTGACATTAATAGGAAAAACATAGCTAGGCTAGTGTATTTACAGTCCAGAAGGACTCCATTCATCTCTGCTGCAAGCACAGCACCCCAAAAAGCCCTTTTTAGGGCTATATTTCGTGCCGTTTTTTTTTTTTTTCGTTTTTTTTTCATTAGCATTTGCCTGGCTTTCAGGCTGTGTGTTTAAGGCTCACAGCATATGCTGCTGTGATTGCTGCCACCACTGATATCTCCCTAACAACATTAGTTTAAATTTAACTAACCAAAAATTTTTATTATTTTGCTAGTGTAATTTTTTTTTCATTTTCTATCAGGCCTGTGTCACACAGCATATACTCTGGTTCATTGCTCTGTGCCAGCCACCAGTGTTAATATCCGTTTATAACATTATTTTAAATTTAAAAAAAAATATATATATGTTGCTAGTGTAATCTAATTACATTTACTATCAGGCCTGTTTCTGTCAGGCTCACTCAGCATTAATATACCTCATTTTTTTCAGTCTTTTGGTTAATTGGTCTGTGCCAGGCATCCACCCAGCACTCATATCTTCTTCACCTTAATTTAAATTTAAAAAAATAAATTTTTAAATTTGTTTGATAGTGTAATCTAATATAATTTTCTATCAGGCCTGTGTGTTTTGCTGACATACAGAGCCTACTGTGTTTACTTGCTGCCCTCCCTAGTCTATGAGCCACGACTCATATGTGTTTAACCTTTTTTTAATTCCCCCCCCCCCCCCCAAAAAAAAAATAATTTAAATAATTTTTCTAGTGTAATCTAATAGTATTTTCTATCAGGCGTGTGTGTATCTGACTTACAGAGCCTACTGTTTTTAATAGCTGCCCTTCCAAGGCTAGACAGCCATGACTCATATTTATGTGCTTAACCTTTTTCTTTAAATTGCCAAAAAAAAGTCTTTAAATCATTATGCTAGTGTAATCTAATTTTATTTTCTATCAGGCCTGTGTCTAACTGTCTATCTGACTTACAAAGCATACTGTTGTTAATTGCTGCCCTACGTAGCAGCCAGCCAGTGCGACCACTCATATGTGCATTGCACTTCTTAACATTATTTTAATATTAAATTCTAAAATTTTAAAATATTTTGCTAGTGTAATCTAACTTAATTTTCTATCAGGCCTGTGTTTTTGTCACTTACACAGCATACTGTGTTAAATTGCTGCCCTACCTACCATCCACGACTCATATCTGCCAGCCTGTGTGCCAGGCCCAACTAGCCAATTAGTGGCACCAATCATAATTCTTGTAACAGTATATAAAAAAATAAAAATCATAATTTTTTGGACTGCAAATATTCAGTCTCCTAGTGTCCTTGAATTGCATTTACCTCCTGCCTGCCAGCCTTTTGTGCCAGGCTGTCTTGCCAACTATTTACACCAATCCTAATTGTTGTCACAGTATAGTTACTAAATAAAATTAAAAAATTCTTGATTGTTGATATTAATCCTCAGTTTGCTCGTGCCCTAGAATTGCACTTTTATACTGCCTTCCAAGCCTGTGTGCCAGGCCTACTTGAAAAATATTTACACCAATCATATTTGTTGTCACAGTATTCTTAGTAATTAAAAATTAAAATTTTGGTTAATATTTGTTGGGAATCCTCAGTTTGCTGGTGCCAGTGAATTGCACTTTCCTCCTGCCTTGCAGCCTGCTGTGTGCCAGACCCACCTAGCCAATTATTGCCAGCAATCCTATTTCTTTTAACAGTATTTCCAAAATGGTCAATCATCACTGTTTTGACTGTCAGTAATCAGTCTCCTAGTGTCCTTGAATTGCATCTACCTCTTGCCTGCCAGCCTTTTGTGCCAGGCCGTCTTGCCAACTATTTACACCAATCCTAATTGTTGTCACAGTATAGTTACTAAATAAAATTAAAAAATTCTTGATTGTTGATCTTAATCCTCAGTTTGCTCGTGCCCTAGAATTGCACTTTTCTACTGCCTTCCAAGCCTGTGTGCCAGGCCTACTTGAAAAATATTTACACCAATCATATTTGTTGTCACAGTATTCTTATTAATTAAAAATTTAAATTTTGGGTAATATTTGTGGCGAATCCTCAGTTTGCTGGTGCCAGTGAATTGCACTTTCCTCCTGCCTTGCAGCCTGCTGTGTGCCAGGCCCACCTAGCCAATTATTGCCAGCAATCCTATTTCTTTTAACAGTATTGCAAAAATTGTCAATCATCACTGTTTTGACTGTCAGTATTCAGTCTCCTAGTGTCCTTGAATTGCATTTACCTCCTGCCTGCCAGCCTTTTGTGCCAGGCCGTCTTGCCAACTATTTACACCAATCCTAATTGTTGTCACAGTATAGTTACTAATTAAAATTAAAAAATATTTTATTGTTTATCTTAATCCTCAGTTTGCTCGTGCCCTACAATTGCACTTTTCTACTGCCTTCCAAGCCTGTGTGCCAGGCCTACTTGAAAAATATTTACACCAATCATATTTGTTGTCACAGTATTCTCAGTAATTAAAAATTAAAATTTTGGTTAATATTTGTTGGGAATCCTCAGTTTGCTGGTGCCAGTGAATTGCACTTTCCTCCTGCCTTGCAGCCTGCTGTGTGCCAGGCCCACCTAGCCAATTATTGCCAGCAATCATATTTCTTTTAACAGTATTGCAAAAATTGTCATTCATCACTGTTTTGACTGTCAGTATTCAGTCTCCTAGTGTCCTTGAATTGCCGTTACCTCTTGCCTGCCAGCCTTTTGTGCCAGGCCGTCTTGCCAACTATTTACACCAATCCTAATTGTTGTCACAGTATAGTTACTAATTAAAATTACAAAATTCTTGATTGTTGATCTTAATCCTCAGTTTGCTCGTGCCCTAGAATTGCACTTTTCTCCTGCCTTCCAAGCCTGTGTGCCAGGCCTACTTGAAAAATATTTACACCAATCATATTTGTTGTCACAGTATTCTTAGTAATTAAAAATTAAAATTTTGGGTAATATTTGTTGCGAATCCTGTTTGCTGGTGCCAGTGAATTGCACTTTCCTCCTGCCTTGCAGCCTGCTGTGTGCCAGGCCCACCTAGCCAATTATTGCCAGCAATCATATTTCTTTTAACAGTATTGCAAAAATTGTCAATCATCACTGTTTTGACTGTCAGTATTCAGTCTCCTAATGTCCTTGAATTGCATTTACCTCCTGCCTGCCAGCCTTTTGTGCCAGGCCGTCTTGCCAACTATTTACACCAATCCTAATTGTTGTCACAGTATAGTTACTAATTAAAATTAAAAAAAAATTAATTGTTGATCTTAGTCCTCAGTTTGCTCGTGCCATTGAATTGCACTTTTCTACTGCCTGCCAGCCTGTGTGCCAGGCCCAACTATCCAATTAGTGCCAGCAATCATATTTCTTTTAACAGTATTGCAAAATTTGTCAATAATCACTGTTTTGACTGTCAATCTGCAGTCTACTAGTGCCCTTGAATTGCATTTTCCTCCTGCCTGCCTGCCTGTGTGCCAGTCCCAACTAGCCAATTAGTGCCACCAATCATATTTATTGTCACAGGATTGGAATTTTTGTTAATCATAACTGTTTTGACTGTGATTCTTCAGTCTCCTAGTGCCATTGAATTGCAGTTTCCTTTCTCCCAGCGTGTGTGCCAGACAGGCCCATTTGCCAACTAGTGCCAAACAATCATATTTGTTGTCACAGTACTTGTAATATTTAAAAAAATTAACAATTTGTTATTTTTAAAACATCTGTCTTTTTTGTTGTTGTCAGTATCGCAGCGTATACTGTGCCCACTTTCACAGTGCCACCACTCAATTGGTGTAATAGTATTGTTAGTGTCCATTTAAAAAAAAATGACAGGCAGAGGCAGGCCACCCCGCAGGTTCCGTGGTCGTGGTGCTGTTATTCCTTTAGACCCTACAAATATGCACATTGTTCAGACGCCGGGTGCCAGGGGGGACGCGAAAACTTCTGAGGAGGACCTAGTTGAATGGCTAACACAGGTCACCCAATCTTCTTCAGCTTCCGCTGCTAGTCCTCCTAACCTTGACGCACCATCTACGTCCAGCTGTGCTTTGGGCAGGTCTCAAGTGACCAGTGCCACTCCCCCACCTGTCGCCACCACCAACACTAGCACCACAGCTGCTTCACTTGATCTGTCACAGGAGTTACTGACACATCATTTGGAAGAAATGAGTGATGCGCAACCATCATTGACAGAGGATGTAGATAATAGTGATCAGTCTCAGTCAAACAGCATTACCGACATGGAGGTACGGTGTGATGATGATGATGATGATGTTGTACCCACTGCTGCTTCCTTTCTTGATGTTTCAGATACAAGTGAAGCGGTTGATGATGATGTGTCGGTGGATGTCACGTGGGTGCCTGATAGAAGAGAAGAAGAAGAGGGGGAAAGTTCAGATGGGGAGACAGAGAGGAGGAGGAGGAGACGATTTGGAAGCATGGGGAGGTCGTCTCAAGGAGATAGTGGCACAGTCAGACAGCATGCATCGTCACCAGGGATCAGCCAGACAGCACGCCGACACCCATCAACGCATGCTGTTGCCACAACCAGAATGCCGTCATCGCAGAGCTCAGCAGTGTGGCATTGTTTTTGTGTGTCTGCCTCTGACAACAATGATGCCATTTGCAACCTGTGCCAAAAGAAACTGAGTTGTGGGAAGTCCAACACCCACCTAGGTACAACTGCTTTGCGAAGGCACATGGTCTCCCATCATAAAGGCCGATGGGAAGAACACATGAGTAGAAGCAGCACACAAAGTGAAAGCCGCCCTCCTCCTCCTGCTCCAGCATCTTCAGCCACGTCAACCAGTGCTGTCCTCCTTGCCCCCTCTCAACCATCCTCCACTCAGTCTCTCTTACGTAGCAGTTCCTGGTCATCTGCCCACAGTCAGGTGTCTGTCAAGGACATGTTTGAGCGTAAGAAGCCAATTTCTCAAAGTCACCCCCTTGCCCGGCGTCTGACAGCTGGCTTGTCTGAACTCTTAGCCCGCCAGCTTTTACCATACAAGCTGGTGGAGTCTGATGCTTTCAAAAAATTTGTATCTATTGGGACACCGCAGTGGAAGGTACCTGGCAGAAATTTCTTTTAACAAAAGGCAATCCCAAACCTGTACTCTGTTGTGAGAAAGGAAGTTATGGCATGTCTGGCACACAGCGTTGGGGCAAGGGTCCATATGACCATGGATAGTTGGTCTGCAAAGCATGGTCAGGGCAGGTATATCACCTACACTGCGCATTGGGTAAACCTGCTGACTTCTGACAAGCATGGAATGCGTGGCTCTGCAGAAGAGTTGGTGACACCGCCACGACTTGCAGGCAGGCCTGCTGCTACCTCCTCTACTCCTCCTACTCCATCCTCTTCCCTAACCTCTTCCTCGGCTGAGTCCTCTTCAACTTCTGCGTCTTGCTCCACATCTATGGCACCCCCCCAGCTCCCCAGGTACTATGCTACATCCCGGGTAAGGCAGTGTCACGCCGTCTTGGGGTTGACTTGCCTGAAAGCGGAGAGTCACACCGCACCAGCACTCCTGACTGCCCTGAACGCACAGGTGGATCAGTGGCTGACTCCGCACCAACTGGAGATTGGCAAGGTTGTTTCTGACAATGGAAGTAATTTGGTGGCGGCATTGAAATTGGGCAAGTTGACACATGTGCCGTGCACGGCACATGTGTGTAATCTAATTGTACAACGATTTGTCCATAAGTACCCTGGTTTACAGAACATCCTGAAGCAGGCCAGGAAGGTGTGTGCCCATTTCAGGCGTTCCTACACGGCCATGGAGCACTTGTCCGATATCCAGCATCGAAACAACCTGCCAGTGAGGCGCTTGATTTGTGACAGCCCGACACGGTGGAATTCAACACTCCTAATGTTTGACCGCCTGCTCCAACAAGAAAAAGCTGTTAATGAGTATTTGTATGACCGGGGTGCTAGGACAGCCTCTGGGGAGCTGGGGTTATTTTTGCCAAATTACTGGACGCTCATGCGCAATGCCTGTAGGCTCATGCGTCCTTTTGAGGAGGTGACAAACCTTGTCAGTCGCACCGAAGGCACCATCAGCGACATCATACCATTTGATTTCTTCCTGGAGCGTGCCCTGCGAAGAGTGCTGGATCAGGCAGTAGATGAGCGTGAAGAGGAAGAGGAAGAGTTGTGGTGTCCATCACCCCCACAAACAGTCTTATCCGCATCGCTTGCTGGACCTGCGGCAACGCAGGAAGAGGATTGTGAGGAAGAGGAGTCAGAGGAGGAATGTGGCTTTGAGGAGGAGGAGGAAGACCGAGCACAACAGGCATCCCAGGGTGCTCGTTATTGTCACCTCTCTGGTATGTGGCTCAGTGAGATCAGTGAGGAGGAGGAACGGGACATGATTAGCTCGGCATCCAACCTTGTTCAAATGGGTTCTTTCATGCTGTCGTGCCTGTTGAGGGACCCTCGTATAAAAAAGCTGAAGGAGAACGACCTGTACTGGGTGTCCACGCTCCTCGACCCCCGGTATAAGCATAAAGTGCCTGAAATGTTAACAAATTCCCGCAAGTCGGAAAGGATGGAGCATTTTCATAATAAATTAAAAACTATGCTTTAGACAGCGTATAAGGGTGATGTCACAGCACCACGGTAATGTAACAGGGGAAGAGATGAAATTAATCCTCCTCCTCCTTCAACGACCACGGCGGCAAGGACCGGACGCTTTCCTGACGTCTTGTTGATGGAGGACATGCGTACCTTTTTAACTCCCATGCACCATCAGAGCCTTTCGGGATCCAGCCTTAGAGAAAGACTCAACCGACAGGTAGCAGACTACCTAGCTTTAACTGCGGATCTCGAAACTCTCAGGAGCGATGGACCCCTTGACTACTGGGTGTGCAGGCTGGACTTGTGGCCTGAGCTATCCCAATTTGCAATGGATCTTCTGGCCTGCCCCGCTTCAAGTGTCCTGTCCGAAAGGACATTCAGTGCAGCAGGAGGTTTTGTCACTGAGAAGAAAAGTCGCCTAGGTCAAAAATGCCATGACTATCTCACTTTTATAAAAATGAATGAGGGCTGGATCCTGAAGGGACTGACATTGGGCGATACATTTGAATAAAAAAGGCCTGATGATGAGATGAGCTGGCTTGGGCTACAACTGGTACAGTTTTTTTTTTGGTTATAAAGCCGGAGGACTTGCTTGACTTATCCGCCAATAACTAGTGTTCAAGCCACAAGCTTTTAGGGCACTTTTTAAATTTTTTACAAACATCAATTTTTCTGGCCTCTGCTACAGCAGTTGCTAAAACAATACCCAATTTTTTCAGTCATTTGTACATTCCTAATTTTTCTGGCCTCTGCTGCAGCTCTGTGGGTACAAAACTCAAATAAAAAAAATAAGGCACATAACAATAGTGATTAAACTGTTTACGAATTGTACAACTTAGCATTAGCAAACCACTCATATCTGGTGGACCATTAAATTGAACGCAAAATGCCACAAATTTGAAGGAGGAGGACCGACCAAGCATCTTTATCCATTTCTTGGTTGCTCTAAATTATCTCCTTGTTCTATCTATGCCATACCTGTACTCTATTGTGCAAAAGGGTGGCATATGTGGTGTTTCATGCTGTTGTGGCTGTTGCGGGTCGTGGCCCATGGTATAAAAAGGCTGAAGGAGAACAACCTGTAATGGGTGGCCCATCACATTTTTAGAAAAATGTTCCTGGTTCCTCTCAATTATCTTTGGGTTTCTAAAATGGATGCCATACCTGTACTCGCTTGTGCAAAAGGATGGCATATGTGGTGGTGTTTCCTGCAGTAGTTTCTGTTGAGGGTGCTGGACCCTCTTAAAAAAAAGCTGAAGGAGAACGACCTGGAGTGGGAGTCCAAGCATGGTTTTTGGGGCTATTTGCCTTTTCAAAAAAATTATCTGTGGGTTTCTAAAATCAATGCCGTACCAGTACTCTATTGTTCAAAAGGATGCCATATGTTCTCTTTCCTGCTGGTATTTTGTTTGAGGGTCCTGGACCCTCTTATAAAAAGGACTAAGGAGAAAGAGGTGTACTGGGTGTCCACTCAATTTTTTTTTCTATTTCACATTTGCCCAAAATTATCTCTGGGTTTGTAAAATCAATGCTGTACCTGTACTCTATTGTTCAAAAGGATGCCATACGTCCTCTTTCCTGCTGGTCTTTTTTTTGAGGGTCCTGGACCCTCTTATAAAAAGGCAGAAGGAGAAAGAAGTGTACTGGGTGTCCATCGAATCATTTGTTTGATTCAAATTCCCGGTTGCAACAAATTATCTCCAGGTTTCTAAAATCAATGCCTTTCCTGTAATCTAATTTTCAAAAGGATGCCATATGTCCTCTTTCCTGCTGCTGGTTTTGTGTAGGGTTCTGTAGCCTCTGCTAAAAAAAAGGCCTAAGGATAAATAAGTGTACTTGGTGTCTAATCAATCTTTTTTTAGATTTCACGGTTGCAACAAATTATCCCAGGGTTTCTAAAATCAATGCCTTTCCTGTAATCTATTAGTCACAAGGATGCCATATGTCCTCTTTCATGCTGTTGTTTCTGTTGAGGCTCCGGGAGCCTCTGATAAAAAGGCCTAAGGATAAAGAAGTGTACTGGGTGTATAATCTATGTTTTTTTAGATTTCACGGTTGCAACTAATGATCTCTGTGTTTCTAAAATCAATGCCTTTCCTGTAATCTAATTTTCAAAAGGATGACATATGTCCTCTTTCCTGCTGCTGGTTTTGTGGAGGGTCCTGGAGCCTCTGCTAAAAAAATACCTAAGGATAAATAAGTGTACTGGGTGTCTAATCAATCTTTTTTTAGATTTCACGATTGCAACAAATTATCCCAGGGTTTCTAAAATCAATGCCTTTCCTGTAATCTATTAGTCACAAGGATGCCATATGTCCTCTTTCATGCTGTTGTTTCTGTTGAGGCTCCGGGAGCCTCTTCTAAAAAGGCCTAAAGATAAAGAAGTGTACTGGGTGTATAATCTATGTTTTTTTAGATTTCACGGTTGCAACTAATGATCTCTGTGTTTCTAAAATCAATGCCTTTCATTTAATCTAATTTTCAAAAGGATGCCATATGTCCTCTTTCATGCTGCTGGTTTTGTGGAGGGTCCTGGAGCCTCTGCTAAAAAGGCCTAAGGATAAAGAAGTGTACTGGGTGTATAATCTAAGTTTTTTTAGATTTCACGGTTGCAACTAATGATCTCTGTGTTTCTAAAATCAATGCCTTTCCAGAAATCTATTTTTCTAAAGGATGCCATATGTCCTCTTTCCTGCTGCTGGTTTTGTTGAGGGTCCTGGAGCCTCTGCTAATAAGGCCTAAGGATAAATAAGTGTACTGGGTGTCTAATCTAGTTTTTTTTAGATTTCCTGGTTGCAACAAATTATCTCTGGGTTTCTCAAATCAATGCCTTAAATGTAATCTATTGTTCAAAAGGATGCCATATGTCCTCTTTCCTTTTTTTTTCTCTGTAATTTTGTTTATTTTAGAAAATGTAATGCACTTATAGCTTCACTAAGATTATGACTTTGCACACTGCCATTTTCCATGCAGCATTTTGACATGTCGTGTGATATGACTAGAAGATTGAAGAATGGTATGTTTTGAATCTGCTGAGCATAATAAAAAAAAATAAAAAATTAACTTGAGTTAATAACTGAAGCATGACTTCAGGAGTCAGGTGTGGTCGTAGGTAGTGGTTGTTAGCAGATTATTTTTATTGCAAATTGCAATTGCCACAGCGTGCATAAAATGTGCATCACTAGTCTAAATCTTACCTTTTTTTTTCATTCAGGGGTGTCCGGCGCCATATTGGAAAGGCAAAAAACAGGTCTCCGTACCCGTTGATATAAGGGGTGACTAGTGCTTTTACCAGGCTCCTCTTGGATAGCCCCAGAAAGTGTGACTATGAATCCCAAAAAGAAAATTAAATTAAGGTTGAAAACTAACTCCAAAGTAACTTGTAAGACCTGGAGCTCCTCAAACACACGTCCTACCGCAACAGCTATAGGCTCCGCCCCCCCAAATCTTACCTTTTTAATGCCAATTGATATTGCCATAGCTGGAACAACAGTAAATAACATGTGCGTCACCACAGTCTCCGAAGCTGTTGTCGGATGTATACAAAAACACTGATAAAGTATTCCTTTCGGGGCGCAAAGAGATGGCTACCAGAACACTCCAGGAACTTCCCAAGAGTCGCTGTCTTGTGTTTCTGGTGATGTTGGAGACATCTGGGTAGTGTACAGGGAGGCCCAAAATCCTCTCCATCTCTGTGCACCACAGGACAGGTTGTCCTTGTCATCCATAAGCACATGAAATTGCTTGCATTTTCCTTGGTTCAAGAAGTTCAGCTTTTGTGGTGATAGTACAGAATTAAATAAACTTTGGTTTCCTACCATACTCAAGACAATCTTGTAGTTCAAGCTTCGGACTTGCTGTGGGAAACAGTGGCCTGTCCATACCAGGAAGATGATTTAGACAGAAGTAACAGGCTCTGATTGCAGGTGACACATGTTTATCGTCAATCATCAAAGGGGTTGTGTGCAGAATATGGCTGATGGCCCCTTATTCACATGTTTCTCCAGAGCCACAACATTTGCAAACAGCCAGAAGAAAGGTCGGTTCTCACCAGCCTTAAGTTGAGCTTCAATTACCAAATGCTGAAATTAAAAAAATAGACAAACAGTGCCTTAAAAAACACATTTGCAATATGGATTCACCAGAGCAAGGTCATTGCAAGTACTTCCCACGATAACAAAATTAAAATGCCACAACTCCGCAATCTTCCCCTTCACATTATTATTGTCACACTACATTGTACTCCTATGCCCACCTACCTGCTCTTGTTTTTGTTGAGGGTCTGGAGCCTCTGCTAAAAAGGCCTATGGATAAATAAGTGTACTGGGTGTCTAATCAATGTTTTTTTCTATTTCCCGGGTCATATAAATGATCTCTGGGATTCTAAAATCAATGCCTTTACTGTAATCTATTATTCAAAAGGATGACATATGTCCTCTTTCATGCTGTTGTTTCGGTTGAGGCTCCGGGACCCTCTTATTAAAAAGGCCTGAGGATAAATAAGTGTACTGGGTGTCTAATCAATGTTTTTTTCTATTTCCCGGTTGCAAATAATGATCTGTGGGTTTCTAAAATCAATGCCTTTCTTGTAATCTATTATTCAAAAGGATGACATATGTCCTCTTTCATGCTGTTGTTTCGATTGAGGCTCCGGGACCCTCTTATTAAAAAGGCCTGAGAATAAATAAGTGTACTGGGTGTCTAATCAATGATTTTTTCTATTTCCCGGGTCATATAAATGATCTCTGTGATTCTAAAATCAATGCCTTTCCTGTAATCTATTATTCAAAAGGATGACATATGTCCTCTTTCATGCTGTTGTTTCGGTTGAGGCTCCGGGACCCTCTTATTAAAAAGGCCTGAGGATAAATAAGTGTACTGGGTGTCTAATCAATGTTTTTTTCTATTTCCCGGGTCATATAAATGATCTCTGGGATTCTAAAATCAATGCCTTAACTGTAATCAATTGTTCACAAGGATGCCATATGTCCTCTTTCATGCTGTTGTTTCAGTTGAGGCTCCAGGAGCCTCTTATAAAAAGGCCTAAGGATAAAGAAGTGTTCTGGGTGTCCAATCAATGTTTTTTTTTTATTTCACAGTTGCAAAAAAAATTATCTATGGCTTTGTAAAATCTATGCCTTACCTGTCATCTATTGTTCAAAAGGATGCCATATGTCCTCTTTCCTGCTGTTGTTTTTGTTGGGGGTACGGAACACTATTCTAAAAAGGCCGAAGGAGAACGACCTGTACTGTACTTGGTGTCCAATCATGTTTTTGTTTTCAATTTCACGGTTTATAATAAATATCGCCGTGTAACTAAAATCAATGCCATACCTGTACTCTGTTGTTCAAAAGGATGGCATATGTGGTGTTTCATTCTGTTGTGGTTGTTGAGGGTCGTGGCCGTGTGACAGCATATAAAACGGCTGAAGGAGAACAACCTGTACAGCCTTGCTCCTCTTTTTAGGCAGGCCAGCTCTTTGCATACATGCCCACAGACTCTGTAACACATGCCTCTTTTAGGGAGAGGTGCAGCCATAATGCAGGGTCAGAACCTCTGCCTGCAACTGTTATACTCGATTTTGCGAAAGGAAGTAACCTTACCATGGTTCCCTGCACGCACGTATTGTTATTATATTTTGGTGAGGGTAATCATGATGGCCATGTAGACCACCACCACTGAGACTCCTGGAAGTAACAGGGATGAGATGAAAGAGCTAAGAATAGTAGAACTTGAAATAACAGAGTTAGCCATGGGTGTTAGTGCAAAACCGTTTGGCTTTTTTTTTGGGCTTTGGGTGCGGCTATTCATGCAGGCCATATAGAGCTGCCACCATTCGGTGTCGTATCAGCTATTAAACTAATAAGAACAGTACTACCAAAATACAGCCAATGAAGGGCCTTAGGAAGACTGAGCCAAGGTTGGATTGTAGTATTTGGTTAGGCTAATCATGATGGCCATGTAGACCACCACCGAGAGTCCTGGAAGTAACAGGGATGATGAGATGAAAGTGCTAAGAATAGTACTACTTGAAACAACAGAGTTAGCCATGGGTGTTAATCCAAGACCGCTTGGATTTATTTTTGTATTGGGTGCTGCTAATCATGCAGGCCATATAGAGCTGCCACCATTCGGTGTTGTATCAGCTATAAAAATAATAAGAACTGTACTATCAAAATACAGCCAATGAAGGGCCTATGAAGACTGAGCAAAGGTTAAATTGTAGTATTTTGTTCGGCTAATCATGATGGCCATGTAGACCACCCGTAACAGGGATGAAAGTGCTAAGAATAGTACTAATTGAAACAACCGAGTTAGCCATGGGTGTTAGTCTAAGACCACTCTGCTTTTTTTGGGTTTGGGTGCAGCTAATCATGAAGGCCAGATAGACCTGCCACCGTTTGGTGTTGTAACAGGTATTAAACTGCAAAGAACAGTACTACTTAACACAACCTACTTACCATGGGTCCCAGAGCATATGTTTGGTTATTATATTTTGTAAGGGTAATCATGCAGGCCATATAGACCTCCACCGATAGGGTGAGTATGAGTAACAGCTATTAAAATGCGAAGGACATTACTAATTAACACAACATAGTTACCATGGGTCGCAGACCAAGAGCAGATGTCTTATTATTATATTTTGTATGGGTAATCATCCAGGCCGTATAGACCTCCCCAAATAGGGGGAGTTACAGAGATTAAAGTGCTAAGAATGGTAGTACTTAAAACACAACCTAGTTAAAATATGTACCATATTATATTTTTTCAGGGTAGTCAGGCAGGCCATATAGAACACCCCCGATAGGGGGGGGAACAGGGATTAAAGTGCTAAGAAAAGTACTAATTAACACAAGCTAGTTGGGTCCAAGAACGCATGTTTAATTATTAGACTTTATTAGGGTAATTATATATCTAACAAATCTATCTATTTCTCTTCTATCTATTCTATCTAACTATCAATCTATGTATATCTGTCTATCCTATCTATCAATCTATCTTCTGTCCGGGATGTTTTGAGACAGCCACTTTGGGAATGTTAGTTGATTTAGGCCCATTATGGCTTAAAAGCAGACTCTGCATAAACTATGTAATTTTCCATGGGAGTTTTGCCAGGGATCCCCCTCCAGCATGCAACAGTCCAGGTGTTAGTACCCTTGAAACAACTTTTCCATCACTATTGTGGCCAGAAAGAGTCCTTGTAGGTTTTAAAGTTCGCCTGCCTATTGAATTCAATGGCGGTTCTGGGGTTCGCGAACAATATCGGAAGTTCACTAGTAATGTGCTCAACATGATATGCTTGAAAACTAGATAGTAATGTAAAAAAAATACACAAATAATCCAGTGCCCTATTACAGCTGTTACACCTTTGTGCTGTCATTGTGTTTGCGGTCTACTTCTGCATCACATTTACCAGTCAGTAAATTTTACTTTTATAAATGATGCTTTTCTAAAATATTGTTTTAACACAGGGTACGCAACTTGGCAAATTCATTCATAAAATAAAAAGTATTATGAGATTTAAACTGTGGATTCCGAAAATGGCAGGGTGGTGAAAGAATCCCCCGCAGATGGATTCTTTCACCACCTTGCCATTTTCGGATTCCCCCTGGATGCAACGTAGGCAAACCCGAAGCATTAAAAAAACAAAACACGCAACCACCTGCAGGAAATAACTAAAAAACATGTAACCGCCCACAAGAAATAAAAATAAAAACACATAACCGCCCGCACAAAGTATAACAAAAACACCTAAAGCGTCAACCCCACAACGCAAAATAAAAAATTTATTAACCCCTAATCTGCAAATAACATAATTAAAATATTAACCCCTAAACCGCCAACCCCCGACTTTGCAATAAACCTAATTAACCTATTAACCCCTAAACCCCCAAACTCAAATATCGCAATAACCATAATTAACCTACTAACCCCTAAACCACCAAACCCCCACATCGTAATAACTCTAATTAATATATTAACCCCTATACCGCCAACCCCCCCACAACGCAAATAACTAATTTAATTACTAAGCCCCCTAACCTAACACCCCCTAAATGAACTCCAATTACTACTAAATTACAATTAAAATAAAAAAGTCTATCATTACAGAAACAAATAAACAAAATGATCAAATTATACCTAATCCCTATGAAAATAAAAAAGCTCCCCCAAAAAATAAAAACAATAAATAAAAGGGCCTTTTGCAGGGCATTGCCCTAAATTAAACAGCTCTTTTACCTCTAAAAAATAGTCCCCCTAACAGTAAACCCACACACACACCTAACCCCCCAAAATAAAAAAACTAACACTAAAAAAAACTAAACTACTCATTCCTCCTTAAAGGGGCATTTGTATGGGCATTGCCCTTGAAAGGGCATTCAGCTCTTTTTCAAGCCCCAAAAAACCCTATTCTATAAACAAAACCACCCCAAAAATTAAAATAAAAAAGCCTAAACCTAAGCTCTAAATAGGTACTCACTTTTCCTGAAGTCCAACGGAAAAGGTCTTCTTCCAGACGGATCCATCATCTTCTATGTTTATCTGGAGTAAAGTCGGTGCGGAGCAGAGGTGCAGAGCTGTGTTCCCGATGCCTGGATCCTCAGTCAAGGTCCTCAACAGTGGCGGTCCTCTGCGGCGGCGGTCCTCAGCAGCGTGGAGGCTCCTCTTCGTGCGATCGTCCGTCACACACTGAAGATTAAATGCAAGGTACCCCATATTTATTGGGGTACCTTGCATTCCTATTGGCTGAAATTTTGAAATCAGCCGATAGGATGAGAGCTACTGAAATCTTATTGGCTGATTTCAGAATTTCAGCCAATAGGAATGCAAGGTACCCCAAATTGATTGCGGTACCTTGCATTCAATCTTGCCACCAAGGACCGCCCCTGCCGAGGATCCAGGCATCGGAAACACAGCTCCGCACCTCCGTTCAGCGCCGCCTTCACTCCGAATGAAGATAGAAGATGATGGATCCGTCTGGAAGAAGACCTTCTCTGCTGGATTTCAGGAACATTGAGTACCTATTTGGGGCTTAGGTTTAGGCTTTTTTATTTTAATTTTTGGGGTGTTTTTTTAGATTAGGGTTTTTTGGGGTTTGAAAATAGAGCTGATTGATCTTTTAAGGGCAGTAAAAGAGCTGAATTCCCTTTTAAGGGCAATGCCCATACAAATGCCCCTTTAGGGGCAATGGGTTGTTTAGTTTTTTTTTTTAGTGTTAGGTTTTTTTATTTTGTGGGGAGGTAAAAGAGCTGTTTAACTTAGGTCAATGCCCTACAAAAGGGCCTTTTAAGGGCTATTGGTAGTTTAGAATTAGATTAGGGGGTGTTTTTATTTGGGGGGGGGGGATTTTTTATTGTTTATTTTTTTCTGTAATTTTACTTTTTTATTTTTTGTAACTTGAGTTTAGAATTTAGTATTTTTCAAACATAGACTGCCCTCTGGGCAGGCTTATCGCCTAGTATATTCATAAAGAAAAAAAATTGCCAGGAACAAACAAGAGTTTAGGAACATACAGACTTAAGGGGATAGTTTACCCTAATTTTTTTCTCCACTTTAATTTGTCTCCAATGATCTATTTTACCTACTGGAGTGTGTTAAATTTTTTTTCAAATAGCTAATTTTACTTTATTTTTACAATTAAAATAGCTGATTTTTTTTTCAGTGGCATCCCTACCTATTCTAAAAGTTTCTATACTTAAAGGGGCATAAAATCCAAGTTTTTTCTTTCATGAATTAGAAAGAATGTGCATTTTTAAACCACTTTCCAATTTAATTCTATTATCTTATTTGTTTCATTCTCCTCATATCCTTGGTTAAAAAGCATATCTAAATAGGATCAGTAGCTGTTGACTGGTGGATGTCTCATGTGACTGGCTCACCCATGTGCATTGCTATTTTTTTTAACAAAAGATATCTAAAGAATGAAGCACATTAGATAATAGAAGTAAATTGGAATGTTGTTTAAAATTGTATTCTCTAACTGAATAATGAAAGAACATTTTTGGATTTCATGTCTCTTTAAGTATAAGTTAAAGAAAACCTGTGTAAACAAAGAAAGCAGAATAAATTACACACCCAATAGGAGGTAGAAGAGATAAGCAATAAAATGTTAATTTTTGTGCCTCCCTAAACGGACCTCACATTTATAAATCCTCTCTTCATTAGAGAAGGACACTGAGCATAAGAAAACAATCTGTGACTCGGATAATTATCCTACTGTTTTTATTCACATTTATACAAATACACACATTAACAATTTCCCCATAATCACTATTTTTATGGTAGGGCCTGCTTCTGTTTTCTTTTTTTAGTTTTTTTGTTTGTTTTTCCTTTAAATTCTCAATTTACAAAATAATTTCTTTGAAAAACCTGTATGTATTGCTCCGTGACAGAAAGACGACAAGAAAAGTTTGATATTGTTTATTATCTAACTGTACATTTTTTAAAATTTAAATTGTTCTAAGTATTTGCTTTTGGTTTACAAAGATAAATATAAAGAAGCATGTGTGTGTACAGAAAGTGATAAACTAAGAACATCTGATTTCCTTGTAAGCACAGCCCATTTTAATGGGTTGTGGTTTCAGAGAACAAAACCAACTATTTCAAATACATAAATGAACCTAAAGCAGCACATTCTTAAACATTTTATACTCTGCAGGTGGTATAACAAGTCATTGGAAACAAATTAAGGTAAAACAATTTTATAGTACGCTGTCTCTTTCGTCAGGAAAAATCAGAAGGCAGATAGTAGGTTGAAGAAAAGGAAACAACAAAGGGAAAAAAACCATCAGACAATGAAGGTTGTGGCGGCAAAAAATAATGTGAAGGATGGCTAGAAGAAATGCGAACCATGTTCCTAAAAAATTACACCCAGTAATAAAGAAACACCCCAAGTGCTTACTTTTCTAAGCACAAGTCTGGGAAGTGTTAGATCTCTCAGCGCATTAACCCTTTAGCTATCCTAAATAAAACAGGATATCTCCCAAACACAGTAAAATAATGTATTAGTAGTGTGAAAGTAAGTTTCGCTTTAATGGGAGCTGGGTTGCCTTAAAATTACATTTCTAAATGAGATAATACACATTTGTATTGGAATATAAAGATATAATATTTATTGACTAACAAATATAAAAAGAAAATTTTGTGGTCACAAATCCTAAAAAAATAGAAAAACGTATATACCGGTATTGAAAGGGTGTAAACAAATATTAAAAAGTATAAAAATGTCCCAATTGAAAAACAAAAACAAACAAAATTTTTTTTAAAGGTCACTAAACTAAAGTACATACAAAGGGGGGTAGTTATCAAGCCGTCGACTTTTCTGCCTTCGCCGGCCCAATACGCCTGCCTAAGCTCGCCTACCTTCGCCGCCGCGGACCTTGAATACGTTCGCCTAAGTTATCAAAAAAAGCTGTCAAAAAGCCGCAGGGCGATGAGCAGCGGACTGTGAGAGTTATCACTCATCCGATCTCGCTGCCCTTCGGCTTTTTCCCAGCTTTATTGCTAGCCTGTCACTAAGCACCCACACTAAACTACACTGTTCTATCCCTATACCGGCGCCCCCGGAGCCCCCCACAACTCAATAAAGTTACTAACCCCTAAACCGCCGCTCCTAGACCCTGCCGCAACTCTTATAAATGTATTAAACCCTAAACCGCCGCTCCCGGACACCGCTGCCACCTACAGTATACCTAGTAACCCCTATCCTGCCCCCCCCTACACCGTCGTCACCTATAATAAATTTATTAACCCCTAATCTGCCCCCCTACACCGTCGTCACCTATAATAAATGTATTAACCCCTATCCTGCCCCCCACTACACCGCCGCCACTGTAATAAAATTATTAACCCCTAAACCTAAGTCTAACCCTAACCCTAACGCCCCCCTAACTTAAATATTAATTAAATAAATCTAAATAATATTTCTATTATTAACTAAATTAATCCTATTTAAAACTAAATACTTACCTTTAAAATAAACCCTAATATAGCTACAATATAAATAATAATTATATTCTAGCTATCTTAGGATCTATTTTTATTTTACAGGCAACTTTCAATTTATTTTAACTAGGTACAATAGCTATTAAATAGTTATTAACTATTTAATAGCTTACCTAGCTAAAATAAACTGAAATTTACCTGTAAAATAAATCCTAACCTAAGTTATAATTACACCTAACACTACACAATACTTTAATAAATTATTCCTATTTAAAACTAAATACTTACCTGTAAAATAAACCCTAATATAGCTACAATATAAATAATAATTATATTGTAGCTATCTTAGGATTTATATTTATTTTACAGGTAACTTTGTATTTATTTTAGCTAGTTAGAATAGTTATTAAATAGTTATTAACTATTTAATAACTACCTAGCTAAAAGAAATACAAAATTACCTGTAAAATAAATCCTAACCTAAGTTACAATTAAACCTAATACTACACTATCATTAAATTAATTAAATAAACTACCTACAAATAACTACAATTAAATACAATTACATAAACTAACTAAAGTACAAAAAATAAAAAAAGTTAAGTTACAAAAAATAAAAAAATAAGTTACAAACATTTAAAAAATATTACAACAATTTTAAGCTACTTACACCTAATCTAAGCCCCCTAATAAAATAACAAACCCCCCCAAAATAAAAAAATGCCCTACCCTATTCTAAATTAAATAAAGTTCAAAGCTCTTTTACCTTACCAGCCCTTAAAAGGGCCATTTGTGGGGGCATGCCCCAAAAAGTTCAGCTCTTTTACCTGTAAAAGAAAAATACAACCCCCCCCAACATTAAAACCTACCACCCACATACCCCTAATCTAACCCAAACCCCCCTTACAAAAACCTAACACTAATCCCCTGAAGATCATCCTACCTTGAGTCGTCTTCACTCAGCCGAGCAGCGATGGAACCGAAGTGGACATCCGGATCGGAAGAAGTTAATCCTCCAAGCGGCGCTGAAGAAATCTTCCATCCGATGAAGTCATCATCCAGGCGGCACTGAAGAAGTCTTCGATCCGGACGATGTCATCTTCCAAGAGGCGCTGAAGAGGTCTTCTATCCGGGCGATGTCATCTTCCAAGCCGGGTCTTGAATCTTCCTCCCGCCGACGCGGAACCTCCTTCTTCACCGACGGACTAGGACGAATGAAGGCTCCTTTAAGGGACGTCATCCAAGATGGTGTCCCCTCTGTTCCGATCAGCCAATAGAATGCAAGCCAATCAGATTTTTCCTACCTTAATTCCGATTGGCTGATCGGATGGAAGATTTCTTCAGTGCCGCTTGGAGGATTAACTTCTTCCGCTCCGGATGTCCACTTCGGTTCCATCGCTGCTCGGCTGAGTGAAGACGACTCAAGGTAGAATGATCTTCAGGGGATTAGTGTTAGGTTTTTGTAAGGGGGGTTTGGGTTAGATTAGGGGTATGTGGGGGATGGTTTTAATGTTTGGGGGGTTGTATTTTTCTTTTACAGGCAAAAGAGCTGAACTTTTTGGGGCATGCCCCCACAAATGGCCCTTTTAAGGGCTGGTAAGGTAAAAGAGCTTTGAACTTTATTTAATTTAGAATAGGGTAGGGCATTTTTTTTATTTTGGGGGGGTTTGTTATTTTATTAGGGGGCTTAGATTAGGTGTAAGTAGCTTAAAATTGTTGTAATATTTTTAAAATGTTTGTAACTTATTTTTTTATTTTTTGTAACTTAGCTTTTTTTATTTTTTGTACTTTAGTTAGTTTATGTAATTGTATTTAATTGTAGTTATTTGTAGGTAGTTTATTTAATTAATTTAATGATAGTGTAGTATTAGGTTTAATTGTAACTTAGGTTAGGATTTATTTTACAGGTAATTTTGTATTTCTTTTAGCTAGGTAGTTATTAAATAGTTAATAACTATTTAATAACTATTGTACCTAGTTAAAATAAATCGAAAGGTACCTGTAAAATAAAAATAAATCCTAAGATAGCTACAATATAATTATTATTTATATTGTAGCTATATTAGGGTTTATTTTACAGGTAAGTATTTAGTTTTAAATAGGATTAATTTAGTTAATAATAAAAATATTATTTAGATTTATTTAATTAATATTTAAGTTAGGGGGGCGTTAGGGTTAGACTTAGGTTTAGGGGTTAATAATTTTATTACAGTGGCGGCGGCGTAGTGGGGGGCAGGATAGGGGTTAATAAATTTATTATAGGTGGCGACGGTATAGGGGGGGCAGATTAGGGATTAATAAATTTATTATAGGTGGCGACGGTGTAAGGGGGGCAGGATAGGGGTTAATACATTTAATATAGGTTGCGGCGGGTTCAGGGAGCGGCGGTTTAGGGGTTAATACATTTATTATATTTGCGGTGGGCTGCGGGAGCGGCGGTTTAGGGGTTAATATGTTTAGAGTAGCTTGCGGTGGGCTCCGGGAGCGGCGGTTTAGGGGGTAATAACTTTATTTAGTTGCGGCGGTGTAGGGGGGGCAGATTAGTGGTGTTTAGACTCGGGGTACATGTTAGGGTGTTAGGTGCAGACAGCTCCCATAGAAATCAATGGGATGTCTGTCAGCAGCGAACTTGTACTTTCGCTATGGTCAGACTCCCATTGATTCCGATGGGATCCGCCGCCTCCAGGGGTGGCGGTTTGAAAACCAGGTACGCTGGGCCGTAAAAGTGCCGAGCGTACCTGCTAGTTTTTTGATAACTAGCAAAAGTAGTGAGAATGTGCCGCACTTGTGTGCGGAACATCTGGAGTGACGTAAGAATCGATCTGTGTCGGACTGAGTCCGGCGGATCGAAGCTTACGTCACAAAATTCTACTTTTGCCGGTCTCGAGCCTTTGATAACTAAGGCGAATCAGCCTCGCCACAAATACGCTGCGGAATTCCAGCGTATTTGAGGTTGACAGCTTGATAACTACCCCCCAAAGTATCCATGATAAACAAATATTAAAACTGTATATGTTTTCAGTATCCAATAATTCAACAACATCCGAAAATAATCCAGAGCCTTACCAGACCTCCGATTGATTTAAGATACCTTTCTTTATTGCCGTCCACCTCTCACCATTCAGAGTTACGCTGATCAAATCAACTATTTCAGTGTTTCTTGCTGCTTTGATAGTCAGCGTCTTGAATATTGTGTTTGCGGCGGTTACTCACAAGTACAAAGGATCAAATACACAACTTGGTGCATTTGGTTGTTTTGAATCAAGGTTCCAGTGTCTGAACTAATAAGGTAGTGCCTAATAATACTCTACTAGGTCATCAATTTAATTTTAGCTTGCTGCTGTCTTTGCAATTTGCCATGACACTATGGCCGTCTGGGTGAGCCTTCATTATGTGAGGATAAAGGTCATATTGAAGAGTTTGTTTTTTTGTTATACAAATTATAAAACACTTTGCTTTGTAACATCAATTTTTGTAATATTATATCATATGACTATATATGTCACATTATAGCTCATTGATACCTTATAATATCTAGAATTGATGTTTTTAGATGTTACATTATAGATATCTAAAATTACCACCAGAGTGGTGGCCTGTATGTGTTTCAGTGGCCTTGTTGAGTACAATCAACTGAAAGCTTATTATCTAAACTAGTAAGAGTGAGTTCTTCTGGGTTATAAAGGCCACCTTCTCAAGGAAATTTGCTAGACCAATTTAATCCCATAAAAGTATATATTTCCTCAATAAATATAAAAATCTATATGGGACCTTCATGCATGGAAATTCTTGTCAGAGAAAAAATCGTGTTTAGCAAGAGAGTTTATCATTAATACTGGGTGGGGGGACACAGACAAGTAGATGCTTCCCCATGCAACATCTCTGCTATATATAAACTTTTAATGACTGTGCTATACCAGGACCTTCCCCCAGTAACTTTCCATGGATGAGCAAATTAACCAGGGACACCTCTATTCTAAAAAGTTTTTGTGTTATCCCAAAACAAACAGGATTACTTTAGAGACCATCCTAAGGTCATTTGATGATCATCAAACTATTTTAAAAGTAATTTGCACATCATCAGACATCATCAGACTTGTAAAGGCATCAGCTAAGGTAAAAAAAAAGTTTGGGTGATGACTTCAGAATGATTAGCAGATTACCTTACTGATTACTTCACAATCATGAACAGCCAGTGAATGACACTAGATTCATTTAAATATTTTGGCATACAGTGGGTATTGAAAATAATCACCCCCTTGAAAATAATCACATTGTGTTGCTTTACAGCCTAAAATAAAGACAGACACAGTTTTTGTTTATCCAATTGTTATTACTCAGTGCAACTTATAACATCCAAGTGAAAGATATATCACCAACATGTCAGGCAAAAATAAAGACAAATCAAAAACAGAATCACTGAGTTGGAAAAATAATCACCACCTTGTGTCAGTATTTTGTTGAACCACCCTTTGCTTTAATTACAGCCTTTAGTCTGTTGGGATATGTCTCTACTAACTTTTCACATCTAGACTGTGCAATATTTGCCCACTCTTCTTTGCAGAACTGCTCCAGTTCCGTTACATTTGATGGTGACCGTTTGTGGATTGCAGTCTTCAAGTTATGACACAGATATTCAATGGGGTTTAAGTCTGGGCTCTGACTAAGCCATGCAAGGACATTCACATTTTTCTCCTTCAACCACTGTGTGGTCATTTATGCTGTGTGCTTTGGGTCATTGTCATGTTGGAAGGTAAACCTTCTTCCTATTGACAACTTCCTGGCAGAGGGCAGCAGATTTTCCTCAAGAATTAGACGTTATTAGGTATGGTGTTATTTGGATGTGAGCGGTATTGGATTTCTTCCAGACATATTGTTTGGTGTTGAGGCCAAATAATTCAATTTTAGTCTCATCTGACCATAAAACCTTTTTCCATGTGGCATCAGAATCTCCTAGGTGTGTTATGGCAAAGCTCAGTTGTGACTGCATGTGGCCTGTCTTGATGAGTGGCTTTTTTCTTGCAACCTCCCATACAAGCCACATTTGTGGTAAATTTGTGATATTGTTGTCACATGCACACAATGACCACTCCTTGTAATAAATTCCGGCAACTGCTTCAGATTTGCTGTGGGCCTCTTAGTAGCCTCCCTGACCAGTTTCCTCCTGGCTATTTCATCCAGTTTGAAGCGACATCCTGATCCAGGGAGGATCTGTGTTGTACAAAACACCTTCCACTTCTTAATAATAGACTTCACTGTGCTTCTAGGCATAGGCATTGATAAAGCCTTTGATATTTTCTTGTACCCATCTACTGAGTTGTGCCTGTCCACAACTTTATCCCAGAGATCTTTTTACAGTGTCTTGCTACCCATAGTTGATTCTTCAGTTGCACTACCTGGGACTGAGATGTTCCAGGAAAGCTCTTTTTATGCTGAGCTAATCAATATGTCCACAGCTGATCACAGTTGAAGGTCTACAACAAGCAACTCATGTCTACAATAAACAACTCATTTCTACAACAAGCAACTCATGTCTACAACAAACAACTCATGTCTACAACAAGCAACTCATGTCTACAACACGCAACTCATACTGTCTACAATAAGCAACTCATGTCTACAACAAGCAACTCATGTCTACAACAAGCAACTCATGTCTACAACACGCCTCTCCTACTGTCTACAATAAGCAACTCATGTATACAACAAGCAACTCATGTCTACAACAAGCAACTCATGTCTACAACAAGCAACTCATGTCTTCAACAAGCAACTCAAGTCTACAACAAGCAACTCATGTCTACAACACGCAACTCATACTGTCTACAACAAGCAACTCATACTGTCTACAACAAACAACCTTCTAATGTTGCCTCTTTATGGTACTTTGTGGTATTTTATTTTTCACCTCTCTCTGAAATAAAAATTTCTGCAGAAAAATATCCATGGATTTAATCTTATAAAATATCCTAAAACCATCAGTTACATTTTATATTCTAACAAAAGTTGTATCTTATAGGATAGAGAATGGAGTCACTGCTGGCTAAATTGATCCCAGACCTTTCAATGCTTCATGGTAAATTGTGAATTACTGAAGCAGACTGAACATTATTAACCAATTATTATACTGTTTAATGCCTCAAGCTATCTCATTTAGTTTAAGCTACTCAAGTTAATTCTCTATTTTTTACATTAATTTTGTATTTGCATCTAAAACAGCAATGGCATTTCCACTTGTGGAATTTAGGTGCAAATGAACTACAGCTATAGCTGTTAGCATTTCCTATCTCAAATACCATGTCAAATCCATTATTTTCAGTAAATTACCAGTGTCAGATGTCATTAATGTACAAATGGATACTTTCTTTAAGCTTATGGAATGCTCAAGTCTAATTACAAATAATGAAAGCGAGGCAACAAAAAGCATTTTCAAAACAACATTTTTCCTCAGTGTTTCCTGGAAAAAGAAAACTCATCATATGCCATAGTAATTCTCTAGAAAACCATTCATGCAGAAGAAATTATATTTATATATATATATATATATATATATATATATATATATACAGGGAGTGCAGAATTATTAGGCAAGTTGTATTTTTGAGGAT
The DNA here is from genome assembly GCF_027579735.1 of Bombina bombina. Lineage (NCBI taxonomy): Eukaryota > Metazoa > Chordata > Amphibia > Anura > Bombinatoridae > Bombina > Bombina bombina. Next base: position 709,732,816 of record NC_069500.1, read on the forward strand.
TAATTTTATTATTGAACAACAACCATGTTCTCAATGAACCCAAAAAACTCATTAATATCAAAGCTGAATATTTTTGTAAGTAGTTTTTAGTTTGTTTTTAGTTTTAGCTATTTTAGGGGGATATCTGTGTGTGCAGGTGACTATTACTGTGCATAATTATTAGGCAACTTAACAAAAAACAAATATATACCCATTTCAATTATTTATTTTTACCAGTGAAACCAATATAACATCTCAACATTCACAAATATACATTTCTGACATTCAAAAACAAAACAAAAACAAATCAGTGACCAATATAGCCACCTTTCTTTGCAAGGACACTCAAAAGCCTGCCATCCATGGATTCTGTCAGTGTTTTGATCTGTTCACCATCAACATTGCGTGCAGCAGCAACCACAGCCTCCCAGACACTGTTCAGAGAGGTGTACTGTTTTCCCTCCTTGTAAATCTCACATTTGATGATGGACCACAGGTTCTCAATGGGGTTCAGATCAGGTGAACAAGGAGGCCATGTCATTAGATTTTCTTCTTTTATACCCTTTCTTGCCAGCCACGCTGTGGAGTACTTGGACGCGTGTGATGGAGCATTGTCCTGCATAAAAATCATGTTTTTCTTGAAGGATGCAGACTTCTTCCTGTACCACTGCTTGAAGAAGGTGTCTTCCAGAAACTGGCAGTAGGACTGGGAGTTGAGCTTGACTCCATCCTCAACCCGAAAAGGCCCCACAAGCTCATCTTTGATGATACCAGCCCAAACCAGTACTCCACCTCCACCTTGCTGGCGTCTGAGTCGGACTGGAGCTCTCTGCCCTTTACCAATCCAGCCACGGGCCCATCCATCTGGCCCATCAAGACTCACTCTCATTTCATCAGTCCATAAAACCTTAGAAAAATCAGTCTTGAGATATTTCTTGGCCCAGTCTTGACGTTTCAGCTTGTGTGTCTTGTTCAGTGGTGGTCGTCTTTCAGCCTTTCTTACCTTGGCCATGTCTCTGAGTATTGCACACCTTGTGCTTTTGGGCACTCCAGTGATGTTGCAGCTCTGAAATATGGCCAAACTGGTGGCAAGTGGCATCTTGGCAGCTGCACGCTTGACTTTTCTCAGTTCATGGGCAGTTATTTTGCGCCTAGGTTTTTCCACACGCTTCTTGCGACCCTGTTGACTATTTTGAATGAAACGCTTGATTGTTCGATGATCACGCTTCAGAAGCTTTGCAATTTTAAGAGTGCTGCATCCCTCTGCAAGATATCTCACTATTTTTGACCTTTCTGAGCCTGTCAAGTCCTTCTTTTGACCCATTTTGCCAAAGGAAAGGAAGTTGCCTAATAATTATGCACACCTGATATAGGGTGTTGATGTCATTAGACCACACCCCTTCTCATTACAGAGATGCACATCACCTAATATGCTTAATTGGTAGTAGGCTTTCGAGCCTATACAGCTTGGAGTAAGATAACATGCATAAAGAGGATGATGTGGTCAAAATACTCATTTGCCTAATAATTCTGCACTCCCTGTATATATATATACTGTATATATACTGTATTTATATATATATATATATATATATATATATATATATATATATATATAGCATATACATTACATAATGAATTATTGAAATGCGTTTATGATTTATTATTATGTGAAATAATGCATTTTTTCAAGTACTGTGTTTTGCAAATATAAATATTCTGATTCCAGCAATAAACTAAATAATTAGGTAACTTTGGCACCAAATTATGTCATCAGCCATCAACCCTAATTCACAACAACTGTTTAAACTTATGAAATTAAGAATTAAGAAAGTATGCTTTATACAGTACAGTAAACATTATTGGGATTGAATGTTATTTATAAAATATTTTTATTCAGTTCACATTCCCAGTGAGTTATTTTTTTAAGGAAGCTCCTGGGGCTTTCCAAGCAAGTGTCTGCTTTCTACATTCATATATCTTGGGAAACTTTCTGTCAGCTAAAATTGTTTATATTTGGTTTTATACCTTACAAGACAACACAAAGAAAGTATAAACTACATGACACACTAAGAAATAAAATAATTGGTCATGGGCAAAATTTCAGCATTCAGCATTTGTTCGTGAAACAAATGGAGAATATGGCTGCAGACAGCAGCATTCGTTTGGACACCGGAAATATCACTGTGAAAGATCTTTGTAAATCTTGATCTTTGTGTGTTGCACTTTCACACTGATATATAAGACGTCAAAATGAATGCCGCTGCCTGCAGCTGCATTCTCTATTCATACGCCAACAAATGCCGAATTCTGAAAATGGCTGAAAATAATCCTTATTATGTAATACAATTTTTTTTTTACTTTTTATTTTTTAAATTAATTTTTAACATCAAATATCACTGTCATTTGATTTACTGACCAGTAAACCCGCTAGGCACACCTGCAATAGTATTGTTACTATTCACTATACTATTGCTTTTCTTCGGGTTCTTCCAGTGCTCTTTAAAGCTTTACTCCTTTTTCTAAATCCTTAAAGGGACATTATACACTCATTTTTTTCTTTGCATAAATGTTTTGTAGATGATCAATTTATATAACCCATAAAGTTTTTTTTTGTTTTTAATTATATTTTTCCTTATTTTTAAATAACATTGCTCTGATTTTCAGACTCCTAACCAAGCCCCAAAGTTTTATGAGAATACGCTCGACTACCTATTCCAGCTTGCTCCTGTTTGTGTAAAGGGTCTTTTTATATGCAAAAGAAGGGGGAGGGGGGAGTGTCTTATTTCCCACGTGCAGTGGGCTTTCCAGCTACCTTTTCAACAGAGCTAAACTGAGAGCTTCTAAGTAAGTTTTTAAACAGTTTTAAACTGGATTTTTATAGCAGTATCTGTGCATCTTATTTTTGATAGTAGTGTCTATTACATGCAGGTACAGTATATGAAAATGAGTGTATACTGTCCCTTTAAAGTTGCCAGATGGTGAAGCTCCACCTCTTCCTACTGGGCGTCGCCACCTTTTCATACACTGTGACAGAAGCACTGTGCACCCTCACACCACAACAAAACCTTTATTTCTTTATTTTATATGCAAAAAAGAAAGAAAATAAGGATTAGTAGTACTTTAAAGATAGGGATTTCAGCACACTCAAACAACACAAGTATTCCTAAAAAAATAGGAGTTCAATTACTATAAGGTTGCATGTGTGGAACTTGACAGACAAGAAGGAAGAGGGTTGGTAATAACTCCTATAAAATGCCGATTAACATATATAGCATAACAGCTTACAAAGTTGTTTCCGGGACTTATATCAAAATGTCCACTCACCCCATATATTGTAGTGCTGGAGATGCCGGGACCTGCTCATCCGCCATTAGAGGATTAATGCACGACATCCAGGAGACTGTATACCAACAGACCGAGCGCTTACTCTGCAAGCATAACAACGCTACATCCCGGTGCGACCTCCTACCAGGTACTTAGGCGTGGCACTCGGCTATAAACTCGGCTCTAGACTCGGCTCCAGACAATGATGTCAATGAGAACGTATTGCATGACAGGTGTGGGGGGTGGGGTAGTCTTCACCCGGGGTTGCAACTTACTAAGAGGGATAGCGGGATCTACAGCTGGTGCAGTTGAATGGAAAAAAGTGGAGAAGGATCCAGCAGAGAATGCATAAAAACGTATTTTATTGGCAAACATTAAAAAGCCAAACATAGGCTGGAGGCAGCAACAAAAACAAACGGTGTGTAAGCGTGACACCAGTGGCTTACATGTTTTGGCACTCTGCCATAATCATAGCCCTAGGTGTCACAGTTGTGAACAGTTTAAAAATGTAATGTTACATTCTGATAGGTTAAAACCTGAGACATAAAACAAGCCCAACACAGCTACAAAAATAGATTAACCCATTAAGCCACTATATAACAGCTAATACACCTATACAGAAAAGACAAACAGAGTATCAAAAGCGAGTCACAAAATATATAGATGGCTGAATGGAATAGAATACACTCTCATGTTCAAATAGCTAGATGTAAAGTATTGTACAGAGAAATGAACAAAAAGGTACAGTTGCTTATGTTGAGATATCATAATGCCCAAAATAAATATGAACAAAAATGTTGAAAAAAACTGCAATATATAATTATATAAACATATATAGACATATATTGGTATATGATGGTCTTGGATGACCAGTTTACAAATAAAGCAGAGTTATACAACACAAATGATAATATGGAAGCACACATAGGTATATGAGCAACTAAATTTGTAAATTAAATACCAAATATCTAAATACAGAATACAATAGTTAATACTAAATCTATGTGTGTAGAAAAAAGTGGTAGAAACTAGTGGCTCACTCCCAAAAGTTAATCAGGTCATATTTGGAATTTAGTCCTAATGGGAGTCTAGATTTCAATGTAAAAATCCAGTCAACTTCACGTTTAGCGAGGATGTTCTCCAAATTACCTCCCCTTTTGGGAACCCTAGCTTTCTCTATAGCCGCCCATCTGAAAGAATTGAGGCTGCAGTCATGTTTAGTTGCGAAATGCTGAACCAGGGGCGTGTTTGATGTGCCCCTAGTAATTGTTGAGAAATGTTCCCTGATACAGGAATTAATATCCCTAGAGGTTAATCCTATGTACTGAATGATGCATTTTGTGCATAAGATCAGATAGATCACATCAGTACTCTTACAATTAAGGCAGGACTTGATGGGGTACATCTGACTAGTGACTGACGATGTAAACTCCGGGGTTACTAATGCATAATCACCTGGTTTACACTTACGATGACCGCATTTAAACATGCCTAAATGTTGGAGCCAAGAACTAGATGGGCCTTGTATCTGTTTGAGTTGAGTCGGAGCTAAAATGGAAGCAAGTGTGGGGCATTTCTTGTAAGAACACCTGATACCTTGTCTAGCAGTTTCTATGAGTTTATCATCTGCAGCCAAAAGAGGAAAATGCTTCTTGATAATACTGCAGATTTGTCGGTATTGGGCACTGAAGGTCATCACAAAATGAACCCCTTTAAATCTGTCTGCATTACCTTGGAACTTGTCTTCTAATAAAAGATCCCTCTCTAGGTTATCCACTTTATTTCTGGCTTCTGTAATATGACTTTGCGCATATTTTTTTTCTTTAAGTCTGGTTTCTAACAACTTAGCCTCCTGCACGTAGTCCATTTGTCTACTGCAATTTCTTTTGAGCCTAACAAACTGTCCTTTCGCCACTGCATATGAGGTATTTTTAGGGTGACAGCTGGAGGCGTAAAGGGATTACTGTCTCCAAAGATGCTGTCAGTTTCCCATTTGCCTAAATACAAGTTGGCATATGAGGGGGCATATTTAGCCCCCATGGCAGTACCGCATTTTTGGACAAAGTAACGCCCCTCAAACGAAAAGAAATTGTGTGTTAATAGGAATTCAAGAACGCGTACAATGTATGTCTGGAAATTGGTGGCATAATCTGTAGATGTCCTGAGAAAGTGTTCCACTGCCTCAATACCTTTAGAGTGGGGGATAGTGGAATATAAAGAAACGACATCCAGTGAGATCCAACTGTAATGGGAATCCCACTTGAAATCAGCTAAAAGTTGGAGTATGTGTTTTGAATCTCTAGTATATGAGGGAAGAGCACTGACCAAAGGTTGTAAAATAGCGTCCAACCATTGGGAGAGGCTTTCTAATAGTGAGTCAATGCCGCTCACTAAAGGTTGCTTCTTAACATTTACTAGAGACTTATGGACTTTTGGGAAAAGGTAGAAAATAGGAATTTTTGGATACGTGACATTGAGAAAAGCCGCAGTATTTTTGTCAAGAAATCCATGTTCAACACCGTCGTCCAAAATATCCACTAATAGTCTCCTATAGTCATTTGTAGGTTTTCTATCATTTTTCTATCATTTTTATTAACGCACAATCTCTTTTCATTTGAGGGGCGTTACTTTGTCCAAAAATGTGGTACTGCCATGGGGGCTAAATATGCCCCCTCATATGCCAACTTGTATTTAGGCAAATAGGAAACTGACAGCATCTTCGGAGACAGTAATCCCTTTAGGTCCTATATATGTTTTTACAAAAGATATATAGATGACCTTCTCATGATTTGGTCTGGCCCTCATTCTGACATTGTCCATTTCATGGAAAGGATAAATTGTAATAATCTTAATCTCAGTTTTACATATACTTCAGATCCTACCCGCATTAACTATTTAGACTTATGCCTTACAGGAGATGTTGAAGGGTCCATACATACCAAGGTATACCGCAAGCTTATTTCTAGCAACATCCTCCTGCACGCCTCCAGCTGTCACCCTAAAAATACCTCATATGCAGTGGCGAAAGGACAGTTTGTCAGGCTCAAAAGAAATTGCAGTAGACAAATGGACTACGTGCAGGAGGCTAAGTTGTTAGAAACCAGACTTAAAGAAAGAAAATATGCACAAAGTCATATTACAGAAGCCAGAAATAAAGTGGATAACCTAGAGAGGGATCTGCTATTAGAAGACAAGTCCTAAGATAATGCAGACAGATTCAAAGGGGTTCATTTTGTGATGACCTTCAGTGCCCAATACCGACAAATCTGCAGTATTATCAAGAATCATTTTCTTCTTTTGGCTGCAGACGACAAACTCGTAGAAACTGTTAGACAAGGTATCAGGTGTTCTTACAAGAAATGCCCCACACTTGCTTCCATTTTAGCTCCAACATCCACAGAGATCCAACTGTAATGGGAATCCCACTTGAAATCAGCTAAAAGTTTGAGTATGTGTCTTGAATCTCTAGTATATGAGGGAAGAGCACTGACCAAAGGTTGTAAGATAGCGTCCAACCATTGGGAGAGGCGTTCTAATAGTGAGTCAATGCTGCTCACTATAGGTTGTCCCTTAACATTTACTAGAGACTTATGGACTTTTGGGAAAAGGTGGAACATAGGAATTTTTGGATACGTGACATTGAGAAAAGCCGCAGTATTTTCATCAAGAAATCCATGTTCAACACTGTCGTCCAAAATATCCACTAATAGTCTCTTTTAGTCATTTGTAGGTTTTCTATCATTTTTATTAACGCACAATTTCTTTTCGTTTGAGGAGCGTTACTTTGTCCAAAAATGTGGTACTGCCATGGGGGCTAAATATGCCCCCTCATATGCTAACTTGTATTTAGGCAAATGGGAAACTGACAGCATCTTTGGAGACAGTAATCCCTTTAGGTCCTATATATGTTTTTACAAAAGATATATAGATGACCTTCTTATGATTTGGTCTGGCCCTCATTCTGACATTGTCCATTTCATGGAAAGGATAAATTGTAATAATCTTAATCTCAGTTTTACATATACTTCAGATCCTACCGCATTAACTATTTAGACTTATGCCTTACAGGAGATGTTGAAGGGTCCATACATACCAAGGTATACCGCAAGCCTATTTCTAGCAACACCCTCCTGCACGCCTCCAGCTGTCACCCTAAAAATACCTCATATGCAGTGGCGAAAGGACAGTTTGTCAGGCTCAAAAGAAATTGCAGTAGACAAATGGACTACGTGCAGGAGGCTAAGTTGTTAGAAACCAGACTTAAAGAAAGAAAATATGCACAAAGTTATATTACAGAAGCCAGAAATAAAGTGGATAACCTAGAGAGGGATCTGCTATTAGAAGACAAGTCCCAAAGTAATGCAGACAGATTTAAAGGGGTTCATTTTGTGACGACCTTCAGTGCCCGATACTGACAAATCTGCAGTATTATCAAGAAGCATTTTCCTCTTTTGGCTGCAGACGACAAACTCGTAGAAACTGTTAGACAAGGTATCAGGTGTTCTTACAAGAAATGCCCCACACTTGCTTCCATTTTAGCTCAGACTCAACTCAAACAGATACAAGGTCCATCTAGTTCTTGGCTCCAACATTTAGGCATGTTTAAATGCAGTTATCGTAAGTGTAAACCATGTCATTATGCATTAGTAACCCCGGAGTTTACATCGTCAGTCACTGGTCAGATGTACCCCATCAAGTCCTGCCTTAATTGTAAGAGTACTGATGTGATCTATCTGATCTTATACACAAAATGCAACATTCAGTACGTAGGATTAACCTCTAGGGATATTAATTCCCGTATCAGGGAACATTTCTCAACGATTACTAGAGGCACATCAAACACACCCCTGGTTCAGCATTTCGCCACTAAACATGACTGCAGCCTCAATTCTTTCAGATGGGCGGCTATAGAGAAAGCTAGGGTTCCCAAAAGGGGAGGTAATTTGGAGAACATCCTCGCTAAACGTGAAGTTTACTGGATTGAAATCTAGACTCCCATTAGGACTAAATTCCAAATATGACCTGATTAACTTTTGGGAGTGTGCCACTAGTTTCTACCACTTTTTTCTACACACATAGATTTAGTATTAACTATTGTATTCCGTATTTAGATATTTGGTATTTAATTTACAAATTCAGTTCCTCATATACCTATTTGTGCTTCCCTATTATCATTTGTGTTGTATAACTCTACTTTATTTGTAAACTGGTCATCCAAGACCATCATATACCAATATATATATATGAGAACCATAAGAAAAAGTGGTTAAAAAACCACAAGTCTACTATAGCCTGCACTGATTAATAAAAGGCAATTAAAGAAAACTCCAGAGAATTAGGAACAAATGGACAAGGAGAAAAAATCACACTGATACAGTAACCTGTGCTAAATCACACCATTTATTCAATACCGCTAAATTCTTGAAAGCAATTCCCCAAACAAAATAATAATAAACACATGGATAAAGTAGTAACCACAGATACTAATGTGTCGACACAGATGGATAAGTCATATGACCTCTATTGATTACCATCCCGGGAGGTAAGGAAAATAATAATGTCCAAAGAAATTAATTTCAATGCACTAGTGGAATTCCTGAAGCACACGTAATTCACTTTATAACAGGACATCTGCTTAAAATTCTCCTTGGATGATAATGCTTGAATGGACAGAGGTAAACTGTATACAATAAGAGGGAGCTGTTAAAGTTGTGTAACCCCTGTATATAATAAACTTCATATACTGTCCAGTATAACATAGAACAGTCTTGTTATCACACGTATGTTAATCAGTTATATCAGAACCCTAGGGTGGCTATTGCAGCGGCTTCCAGAGAAAACAAATTAGAGATGGCACACGGATACCTGTATCAGTGATAACTCCTTTCTCACCTGACCCATCCTTGGACGGTCCGCACTATGCCTTTAACTCATCACACTGTTAAATCCGGCTTTTTTCTGCTGCAAATGAAAATGAATGTTTGCACTCACCCTGGCGTTCATGCAGTATCCATACTCAGCTGTTGTACAGGGGTTAACAGTCTCTACCTCTATATTGTTCCTCAGCCTGTTTTCATCCGGTCGATCAAAAAGAAGGGGTTCAGCTGCTACCCCAGTGTTGCTGCTGCTACGCGCGTTTCACCCGCACAAGGCAAATTTCAAATCGGGCTTCGTCAGGCCATGTATCTCAATCCGATTGGATCTTACTCATTTATTTATGTGATTCCACGTGACATCAGAAAGGTGAAATGTTAACAATGTTGCTGTGGTGTCCATTGTTATTAGGGGATTGCAACATTTTTGTTTCAAATTAAATAAACTTATAAATACACAAAATTTAGACAGAATCTATAAATTAAATGATACACGCCTATTCATGGCCATTTTTTGGCCTTACATATAGCGAAAAATCTTCACTTATTCAGTTATTTATTTAAGTTATGATGCACAGTTGTGTAGCGGGTTTCAAAGAACAATTAAATAACTAATTTCTAAAGTGTTTGAGCGAGGGTCCCTAATGTTAAATTGTTTTGAAATTACAGAGCAAAGGTAATAGAACATATTTAGTAATCCAATTGCATAAACGAGAAAAATTATGTTATAGAAATATGTGTATTTCTAAATCTAAATTGTTCACATCAACATCGATTTTTTTTATATATATATGATGGACCAACTTCTATTCAATACATAATTCGTTACTATCTAACTAGTGTCAATAAATGACAATCGAATAGATAGTCATTCATAAAAAAGGAGCATAATTTATTTCCTCATTCAAACCACTAGGGGTTAATGCTTTTAAGTTAAAAATCCACTTGCACTCCCTTTGCAATAGTAGCTTATCAATATCTCCTCCTCTATTTTTAAGGTCTACTTTCTCTAAACCCATACATTTTAAATGGTTTTTATTACTATGATGGAAGGATTGAAAATGTCTTGCTACACTGCTAGTATTAACTTCATTTTCTATATCTCTTTTATGCTCTTTAATTCGTTCTCTCATTTCTCTGTAAGTTTTTCCTATGTAGTACATGGGACAATTGCAAAACACTATGTATATTACACCTTCTGATCTACAATTTATCCTCCCTATCACCTTATGGGAAGTGTCCCATTTGTCTACAAAGTAAGATGTTTGCTGCATATTTTTACAGACTGAGCATCTTTTACATTTCAGATTCCCATCTTTTTGAGAAACTTTCCCCAACCAGTTTTGTTGTTCCTGTCGAATATAGTAACTAAAGACTAACTTGTCCTTTATATTGGGGGCCTTTCTAGGTGTCATGAGGGGTCTATCTCCAACTATTAATTTGATTTCATTATCAATTGTTAGGACATCAGAGTGTTTTTGTAAAATTGCTCGTATGTCATTCCATTTATTATTATACTGACTAATGAATCTAATAGTTGATTCCGAATCTTTGAGTTTATCCTTATAGAGTAATTCATCTCTGGTTTGCTCCATAGCTGCTCCATATGCTTTTTTTAAAACTGTCTTGGAGTGACCTCTCTGAATGAATCGTTCTTTTAAATTTTTTGCTTCAGATTTAAAATCGGAGATTGTTGAACAATTACGCCTGTGTCTTAAATATTGACCTTTCGGAATATTCTGTATAAGGGAATTAGGATGATGGCTGTCAGCTCTTAGAAGGGAATTGCCAGCAGAGGGTTTCCTGAAGGTATTTGTCACTATTTTATTGTTGACTATTTTTATTGTTAGATCTAAAAAGTCAATATTAGTTTTACTATATTTATAAGTAAACCTCAAATTCAGATCATTTTTATTAAGGTTAGAGACAAATGATTCTAATGCCTGTTCTGTACCTTGCCACAGTACCAAAATATTGTCTATAAATCTCAACCAGAGATCTATAGAACTACCATATATTTCATCATTGTCAAAAATGTTATCCTTCTCCCATTTTCCAAGGTATAGACAGGCATATGTTGGGGCACAGCATGTGCCCATGGCTGTCCCTAAGACTTGTCTATAGTATTTATTGTCAAAAATAAAATAATTATGTTCCAAAATAAACTGCAGAAGTATTGCTACAAAGTTAGTATGGTCATCATATTGGGGGCCCCTTTGTGTTAGGAATTCTACTGATGCTTGTATCCCCTTTTGATGAGGAATCGAAGAGTACAATGCCTCAATGTCAATTGCTATAAGAAAAGTATTTTCGTTCACTACAACTCCATCAAGTTTTTTTCAGTGTGTCTTGGGTATCTTTAATATATGAAGTTAATGTTGCCAAGGAAGGTCTTAGGTAGTAGTCTACATAGATTGAGATACCTTCAGTTAAACCACCTTGACCGGAAATAATCGGTCTACCCGGTGGTGGAATACGATTTTTGTGTAGTTTGGGGATAGTATAGAAAGTGGGAACTCTGGGGTATTTATTTATCATAAAGTCCAGCTCTTTTTTTATTTATCATTCCATTCCTAAATGCTTGTAGTAAGATATCATCTATTTCATTCTTATAGAGATCAGTGGGATTGGATTTCAGCAACTGGTTCTGCTTAGTATCTGATAGTTGTTTTTTGCATTCCAAGAAATATTCTGTGGTGTTTAATACTACCACATTTCCACCTTTATCAGATGGCTTTATGGTTATTGATTGATCGTTTATGCAATTGGATTACTAAATATGTTCTATTTCCTTTGCTCTGTAATTTCGAAACAATTTAACATTAGGGACCCTCGCTCAAACACTTTAGAAATTAGTTATTTAATTGTTCTTTGAAACCCGCTACACAACTGTGCATCATAACTTAAATAAATAACTGAATGATAAGTGAAGATTTTTCGCTATATGTAAGGCCAAAAAATGGCCATGAATAGGCGTTTATCATTTAATTTATAGATTCTGTCTAAATTTTGTGTATTTATAAGTTTATTTAATTTGAAACAAAAATGTTGCAATCCCCTAATAACAATGGACACCACAGCAACATTGTTAACATTTCACCTTTCTGACGTCACGTGGAATCACGTAAATAAATGAGTAAGATCCAATCGGATTGAGATACATGGCCTGACGAAGCCCGATTTGAAATTTGCCTTGTGCGGGTGAAACGCGCGTAGAAGCAGCAGCAACACTGGGGTAGCAGCTGAACCCCTTCTTTTTGATCGACCGGATGAAAACAGGCTGAGGAACAATATAGAGGTAGAGACTGTTAACCCCTGTACAACAGCCGAGTATGGATACTGCATGAACGCCAGGGTGAGTGCAAACATTCATTTTCATTTGCAGCAGAAAAAAGCCAGATTTAACAGTGTGATGAGTTAAAGGCATAGTGCGGACCGTGCAAGGATGGGTCAGGTGAGAAAGGAGTTATCCCTGATACAGGTTTCCGTGTGCCGTCTCTAATTTGTTTTCTCTGGAAGCAGCTGCAATAGCCACCCTAGCGTTCTGATATAACTGATTAACATACGTGTGATAACAAGACTGTTCTATGTTATACTGGACAGTATATGAAGGTTATTATATACAGGGGTTACACAACTTTAGCAGCTCCCTCTTATTGTATACAGTTTACCTCTGTCCATTCAAGCATTATCATCCAAGGAGAATTTTAAGCAGATGTCCTGTTATAAAGTGAATTATGTGTGCTTCAGGAATTCCACTAGTGCATTGAAATTAATTTCTTTGGACATTATTATTTTCCTTACCTCCCGGGATGGTAGTCAATAGAGGTCATATGACTAGTCCATCTGTGTCGACACATTAGTATCTGTGGTTACTACTTTATCCATGTGTTTATTATTATTTTGTTTGGGGAATTGCTTTCAAGAATTTAGCGGTATTGAATAAATGGTGTGATTTAGCACAGGTTACTGTATAAGTGTGATTTTTTCTCCTTGTCCATTTGTTCCTAATTCTCTGGAGTTTTCTTTAATTGCCTTTTATTAATCAGTGCAGGCTATAGTAGACTTGTGGTTTTTTAACCACTTTTTCTTATGGTTCTCATTTAATACAATACTACTGTCCAGCACCCCTGGTCTGCTACATATTTACATTGCAGATCATGGTTGATTATCGTGGCCTATATGTATAATGGTGCTGTGAGATACTTCTTTTTCAATATATATATATGTTTATATAATTATGTATTGCAGGTTTTTTCAACATTTTTTTTATATTTATTTTGGGCATTATGATATCTCAACATAAGCAACTGTACCTTTTTGCTAATTTCTCTGTACAATACTATACATCTAGCTATTTGAACGTGAGAGTGTATTCTAGTCCATTCATCCATCTATATATTTTGTGGCTCGTTTTTGATACTCTGTTTGTCTTTTCTGTATAGGTGTATTAGCTGTTATATACTGGCTTAATGGGTTAATCTATTTTTGTAGCTGTGATGGGCGTGTTTTATGTCTCAGGTTTTATCAGAATGTAACATTACGTTTTTAAACTGTTCACAACTGTGACACCTAGGGCTATGATTACGGCTGATTGCCGAAACATGTAAGCCATTGGTGTCACGCTCACACACCGTTTGTTTTTGTTGCTGCCTCCAGCCTATGTTTGGCTTTTTAATGTTTGCCAATAAAATACGTTTTTATGTATTCTCTGCTGGATCCTTCTCCACTTTTTTCCATGGAACTTGACAGAGACCGAGAATAATACTCAAAAACCGGCATGCATTTAAAGCACTAACAATTTAATGAATTAACACCAAAATTAAGTTAAATTACAGATATCAATGAGAGACGTCTCTTTGGGTATAATACAAAATATGGAGCTTGAAATACATATTATGGCTTCAAAAAGGAGAAAACCTACAACACCTCTATCAGTGGGCAACCCCAAATAGATATAAGGGATGTGTTGTCATGAATATAATTGAGAATCTATGTGGTAAACTCCAAAGTGAAGCAGAAATAATTAATACAATTCATTCAAACTGAGCTATTAATGCAAGATCAATAGCATAATTTCTCAAGAGAAAAGATTACAACATCTCCATCAGAGGGCAAACCCACAGTCTGTAAATGGGGATACCAATACCATGATGACCAAATGAGGATCTATGTAATTCCCTCTTAACAAACAAACTAGACCGTTTGTAATTAAGAAATTATAATAAGAGATGCAGCATATATAAATGTAACTCGGATATCTTATACCGGTGACTAAACACAACACCAAAATCAGAGGGCAGTTCCAATATAAAGGGTTATAACTGTCATGATGTATATTAAGGATCTATATGTTTAGTGATAGGTATGATGTAAATACAAAAATGTAAATTGTAAATTGTGGAGTACGGGTAATACAGTGATTGCATGCACAACAGAAAGTGTTTAAACAAGAAAACAGCTAGTATAACGATTCTTGCAATCAAACAGTCTTTCCTTGTTATTATGAAATGATGTTATAGAGTAAGTGTCCGGTCATCCACTCTTTAACGGTAGGAAAAGAATCCACTTCCCTGTGGATATAAAAATCCAAACACACACAGTCTTCAGATGTAATGAAACTTTAAATCCGTGTCTCCAAGCTGCATCAAAAACCACACATTAAAAGTGAAATGCGGTCACACAACTGCTCCAAACAAACAAGCTCCGTAAATCTTCGTAAGGTAGGTAACAAATCCCAAAGATAGGCATCTCATCAGAGAGATCAGCTGCTGCCATCTACATCATAAAAATACTAGCCATATCATTAAAATACCGACAAGGTGGAAACCCAAGCCTGAGCAGGGATCTGATGTGCGTATATGGATCACAAAAGGGGTGTAGACACCTTCAGGCCCATTTATCAAAGGGCTTGCGGACCTGATCCGACACTGCGGATCAGGTCCGCAAGACCTCGCTAAATGCGGAGAGCAATACGCTCTCCGCATTTAACATTGCACCAGCAGCTCACAAGAGCTGCTGGTGCAACGCCGCCCCCTGCTGACTCGCGGCCAATCGGCTTGATGTCCGGCGATTCCTTTCCGCCTGTTCAGAGCAGGCGGACAGGGTTATGGAGCAGCGGTCTTTAGACCGCTGCTTCATAAGTTGTGTTTCTGGCGAGTCTGAAGACTCGCCAGAAACACGGCCCTTCAAGCTCCGTACGGAGCTTGATAAATGGGCCTGTCTCAGTCTAGTTTGGGCTCTGATGTGGCCATGTACAGTAGCAAGCAAGAAAAGTATGGAAGGGATCAACTTGGTCCGGGTTGAATGTACACAAGAAGTGGAATAGATTAATTTAATAAGACATTGGGGCACATAAAGAGATGCATGTCTGATGTGTGGTTGTAAGTGGCAACAAAGGTTATTGTTGCTGAGGTCTGACTTGGAGTCCTGTGTGGACTCCAGTTAATTGATTTAAGTCCATGTAAGAATCAAAATCAGATTGTTGTTGACTATATATTTTTACATTTGTTCTGTACCATGCTTACATGCCTGTACTTTTAGTTTTTGTTGTGTCTGGAGTTAAGAATATCTTGTATTAGACAGGGGCGGAACTACCATTGATACAGCAGGTTTACCAGGGCCCAAGTGCTGGGGGCTCATAGCAGTCAGTCAGAATGTGCACAATTCTAATGTAGGGGGCCTTTTATTAGTGCTCAAAATCATTAGACAGAGCAGCATCTATATTATTATTGTTACTTACTACAAAGTTACCTGGGGGGGGGGGGGCAAAAAATGCTGCACCAAGGCCCCCTGTTGAATAGGTCGGCTACTGGTATAAGATATCACTGACCTCACTTAGGTGACTACAGAACTGTACAATTCACTCCCACAGCTGTGATGGCATTTATTGAACATTTTAGCCCCTCTAGCATAAGTGCACTTATTCAGGCATCAGTTTAAGCAACAATAATTCACAATTCACACAAGGCATTTTAAATGGACATTAATGTCAATTTGTATACATTCTTTATAAGTATATCTGTAATTTATTAAGCATTTTTAACTGCCAGCATATTACCAAAATATTCATAGTTTTGCAGTCCAGAGAAAAAAAACACTTAAAAAGCTTTGAGTATGTTTGCTTATATGTTTCTTTTTTTATCAATTAGGGAGGGATATAAATGAATCATGATACCCTGACTGATCAAGCAGTACCATGGTGAACCAACAGAGGTCTTTCTCTGCATTATATACTCCTGCCTCTCTGGAAAAGTAATACATAAATAAACTATGCTGTAAAGGTATTTGTACTGCTCATAATTGTCATGTTAAGGGAAATTTAATTTTGAGTTCAATGCCCCTTTAATTGTTTATTACACCACATGATTGCTATTATGAATTTAAGTAAAAAAGCCCTAAATTATATTACTGTGTTTAAATTGTATGTAGATATTTCCTGTGGATTGTAATTCTTTGATTAGGAAAAAGAGCCAGTGCACCCTATCATGGATGACACGTTTATAAAAATGACACAACCTTAGGCTTTTTAGGTCTGTAGTTTATTATTTAACTAACTAACGGCTAGATTTAGAGTTTTGTTGGTAACGACCCGCGTAGCTAACGCATGCTTTTTTTTCCCTGCACCTTTTAAATACCGCTGGTATTTAGAGTTCACAGAATGGCTGGGTTTTCAGTACGTTAGGCTCCAAAAAAGGAGTGTAGAGCATAATTTTCCGCCACTGCAACTCTCGATACCAGCGGTGCTTACGGACGCGGCCAGCTTCAAAAACGTGCTCGTGCACGATTCCCCCATAGGAAACAATGGGGCAGTTTGAGCTGAAAAAAAACCTAACACCTGCAAAAAAGCAGCGTTAAGCTCCTAACACAGCCCCATTGTTTCCTATGGGGAAACACTTCCTAAGTCTGCACCTAACACCCTAACATGTACCCCGAGTCTAAACACCCCTAGCCTTACACTTATTAACCCCTAATCTGCCGCCCCCGCTATCGCTGACACCTGCATATTATTATTAACCCCTAATCTGCCGCTCCGTACACCGCCGCAACCTACGTTATCCCTATGTACCCCTAATCTGCTGCCCCTAACACCGCCGACCCCTATATTATATTTATTAACCCCTAATCTGCCGCCCCCAACGTCGCCGCTACCTACCAACAATTATTAACCCCTAATCTGCCGACCGGACCTCACAGCTACTATAATAAATGTATTAACCCTTAATCCGCCTCACTAACCCTATAATAAATAGTATTATCCCTTAATCTGCCCTCCCTAACATCACCGACACCTAACTTCAAGTATTAACCCCTAATCTGCCGACCGGACCTCACCGCTAATAAATGTATTAACCCCTAAAGCTAAGTCTAACCCTAACCCTAACACCCCCCTAAATTAAATATAATTTAAATCTAACGAAATAAATTAACTCTTATTAAATAAATTATTCCTATTTAAAGCTAAATACTTACCTGTAAAATAAACCCTAATATATCTACAATATAAATTATAATTATATTGTAGCTATTTTAGGATTAATATTTATTTTACAGGCAACTTTGTATTTATTTTAACCAGGTACAATAGCTATTAAATAGTTAAGAACTATTTAATAGCTACCTAGTTAAAATAATTACAAAATTACCTGTAAAATAAATCCTAACCTAAGTTACAATTAAACCTAACACTACATAGAAACATAGATATTGACGGCAGATAAGAGCCATAGGCCCAGCAAGTCTGCCCGACCTTACCTAACAGTATAAACTTATCTAGTTCGTAGGATAGCCCTATGCTTGTCCCATGCATTTTTAAAGTCCCCCACAGTGTTTGTTGCTACTACCTCTTGAGGAAGTTTATTCCATAAATCAATCACTCTTTCTGTAAAGAAGTGCTTCCTCAAATTACTCCTGAATCTACTACCCTTTAGCTTGAGCTCATGACCCCTTGTTCTTGAATTTTCCATTTTATGTAAAATACCCACAGCCTCAGTTTTACTAAACCCTTTAATGTACTTGAAAGTTGCTATCATATCACCTCTTTCCCTTCTCTCCTCTAAGCTATACATATTTAGGTCATTGAGCCTATCCTGGTAAGTTTTATTTTTTAGACCAGTGATTTTTAACCTTTTTTTTGCCGTGGCACACTTTTTTACATTAAAAAATCCTGTGGCACACCACCATCCCAAAATTTAGAAAAAATCACACATTGTAGCCTAATACAGCATATATATACACATACACACAAACACACACATACTGTATGTATTGTGCTGTTATGCCATGCCTCCTACAAACTACCCCTGCACTGGGAGTAAAAAACAAGCAAAGTTTAAAAAATATGTCACACTGTTGTAAGTCTGCCGTGGCACACCTGAGGATCTCTCACGGCACACTAGTGTGCCACGGCACACTGGTTGAAAAACACTGTTTTAGACCATGTACCATTTTGGTAGCCCTCCTTTGCACAGATTCAAGTTTGTTAATATCCTTCTGAAGATATGGTCTCCAGAACTGCACACAATACTCAAGATGAGGCCTAACTAATGATCTATAAAGTGGCATAAGAACCTTACTATTTCTGCTGCAAATACCTCCACCAATACATCCAAGCATTCTGCTAGCCTTACTCGCTGCATTACTACATTGTTTACTAAGTTTTAAATCATCTGAAATAATAATTCCCAAGTCCTGTTCCTCGTCTGTAACAGTCAGTAAAGTGTCATTAAGTCTGTAATTAACATTTGGATTTTTCTTCCCTAAATGCATTATTTTACACTTTGCTGTGTTAAACTTTAGATCCCAGTCGTTTGTCCAATCCTCCAATTGTTGTATATCACTTCTCATTTTGTCTACCCCCCCTGGAACATCCACTCTGTTGCAAATTTTTGTATCATCTGCAAAGAGACATACTTTCCCCTGTATCCCTTTGCTGATATCGCAGATAAATATGTTAAACAAAACAGGCCCCAGAACTGACCCCTGAGGAACACCACTAGTAACAGCCCCCTCTGCTGAATGAACTCCATTTACTAAGACACTTTGTTTTCTGTCCTTAAGCCAGCATTCCACCCAGTTCACAATTTTTGAATCTAGACCAAGGAGATATAGTTTGTGAATAAGTTTATTGTGTGGGACTGTGTCAAATGCTTTGCTGAAATCTAGATATGCTACATCAACTGCTCCTCCCTTGTCTAATACTTCTGTTACATAATCAAAGAAGTCAATTAGATTAGTCTGACATGATCTCCCTGAAGTAAAACCATGCTGATTTTGGTCCTCTAAATTGTTTGTCTTTATGTAAGTCATAATTCTTTCTTTTAAGAGGCTTTCCATTAATTTCCCTACTACTGAAGTTAAACTAACTGGCCTGTAGTTGCCACTACACTAGCAATAAATTAATTAAATAAAATACCTACAATTATCTACAATTAAACCTAACACTACACTATCAATAAATAAATGAAATAAAATACCTACAAATAAATACAATTAAATAAACTAACTAAAGTAAAAAAAATAAAAAAAGCTAAGTTACAAAAAATAAAAAAATTAATTACAAACATAATAAAAATATTACAACAATTTTAAGCTAATTACACCTACTCTAAGCCCCCTAATAAAATAACAAAGCCCCCCAAAATAAAAAAATGCCCTACCCTATTCTAAAATTAAAATAGAAAAGCTCTTTTACCTTACCAGCCCTTAAAAGGGCCTTTTGCGGGGCATACCCCAAAGAATTCAGCTCTTTTGCCTGTAAAAAAAAAACATACAATACCCCCCCAACATTACAACCCACCACCCACATACCCCTAATCTAACCCAAACCCCCCTTAAATAAACCTTACACTAAGCCCCTGAAGATCTTCCTACCTTGTCTTCACCATGCCAGGTATCACCGATCGCTCCAGGCTCTGAAATCTTCATCCAAGCCCAAGCGGGGGCTGGAGATCCATCATCCGGCTGAAGTCTTCTATCAAGCGACGGCTGAAGAGGTCCAGAAGAGGCTCCAAAGTCTTCATGCTATCCGGGCAGAAGAGTAGTGTTCCGGACCGGCAACCATCTTTTTCCAAGCGGCTCCATGTTGAAGACCTCCGGCGCGGATCCATCCTCTTCTTGCGACGTCCTAAGTCCGAATGAAGGTTCCTTTAAATGACGTCATCCAAGATGGCGTCCCTCGAATTCCGATTGGCTGATAGGATTCTATCAGCCAATCGGAATTAAGGTAGGAAAAATCTGATTGGCTGATGGAATCAGCCAATCAGATTCAAGTTTAATCTGATTGGCTGATCCAATCAGCCAATCAGATTGAGCTCGCATTCTATTGGCTGATCGGAACAGCCAATAGGATGCGAGCTCAATCTGATTGGCTGATTCAATCAGCCAATCAGATTTTCCCTACCTTAATTCCGATTGGCTGATAGAATCCTATCAGCCAATCGGAATTCAAGGGACGCCATCTTGGATGATGTCATTTAAAGGAACCTTCATTCGGACTTAGGACGTCGCAAGAAGAGGATGGATTCGTGCCGGAGGTCTTCAACATGGAGCCGCTTGGAAGAAGATGGTTGCCAGTCCGGATCTACTCTTCTGCCCGGATAGCATGAAGACTTTGGAGCCTCTTCTGGACTTCTTCAGCCGTCGCTTGATAGAAGACTTCAGCCGGATGATGGATCTCCAGCCCCCGCTTGGGCTTGGATGAAGATTTCGGAGCCTGGAGCGATCGGTGATACCTGGCATGGTGAAGACAAGGTAGGAAGATCTTCAGGGGCTTAGTGTTAGGTTTATTTAAGGGGGGTTTGGGTTAGATTAGGGGTATGTGGGTGGTGGGTTGTAATGTTGGGGGGGTTTTGTATGTTTTTTTTTACAGGCAAAAGAGCTGAATTCTTTGGGGTATGCCCCGCAAAAGGCCCTTTTAAGGGCTGGTAAGGTAAAAGAGCTTTTCTATTTTAATTTTAGAATAGTGTGGGGCATTTTTTTATTTTGGGGGGCTTTGTTATTTTATTAGGGGGCTTAGAGTAGGTGTAATTAGCTTAAAATTGTTGTAATATTTTTATTATGTTTGAAATTAATTTTTTTATTTTTTGTAACAGCTTTTTTATTTTTTGTACTTTAGTTAGTTTATTTAATTGTATTTATTTGTAGGTATTTTATTTAATTTATTTATTGATAGTGTAGTGTTAGGTTTAATTGTAGATAATTGTAGGTATTTTATTTAATTAATTTATTGCTAGTGTAGTGTTAGGTTTAATTGTAACTTAGGTTAGGATTTATTTTACAGGTAATTTTGTAATTATTTTAACTAGGTAGCTATTAAATAGTTATTAACTATTTAATAGCGATTGTACCTGGTTAAAATAAATACAAAGTTGCCTGTAAAATAAATATAAACCCTAAAATAGCTACAATATAATTATAATTTATATTGTAGCTATAT
Source organism: Bombina bombina (assembly GCF_027579735.1). Lineage (NCBI taxonomy): Eukaryota > Metazoa > Chordata > Amphibia > Anura > Bombinatoridae > Bombina > Bombina bombina. Next base: position 709,754,431 of record NC_069500.1, read on the forward strand.
TAGGGTTTATTTTACAGGTAAGTATTTAGCTTTAAATAGGAATAATTTATTTAATAAGAGTTAATTTATTTCGTTAGATTTAAATTATATTTAAATTAGGGGGGTGTTAGGGTTAGGGTTAGACTTAGCTTTAGGGGTTAATAAATTTATTAGAGTAGCGTTGAGGTCCGGTCGGCAGATTAGGGGTTAATACTTGAAGTTAGGTGTCGGCGATGTTCGGGAGGGCAAATTAGGGGTTAATACTATTTATTATAGGGTTATTGAGGCGGGAGTGAGGCGGATTAGGGGTTAATACATTTATTACAGTGGCGGTGAGGTACGGTCGGCAGATTAGGGGTTAATAATTGTAGGTAGGTGGAGGCGACATTGGGGGCGGCAGATTAGGGGTTAATAAATATAATATAGGGGTCGGCAGTGTTAGGGGCAGCAGATTAGGGGTACATAGGGATAACGTAGGTGGCGGCGGTGTGTGGTCGGCAGATTAGGGGTTAAAAAATTTTAATAGAGTGGCGGCGATGTGGGGGACCTCGGTTTAGGGGTACATAGGTAGTTTATGGGTGTTAGTGTACTTTAGAGCACAGTAGTTAAGAGCTTTATGAACCGGCGTTAGCCCAGAAAGCTCTTAACTCCTGACTTTTTTCTGCGGCTGGAGTTTTGTCGTTAGATTTCTAACGCTCACTTCAGCCACAACTCTAAATACCGGCGTTAGAAAGATCCCATTGAAAAGATAGGATACGCAATTGACGTAAGGGGATCTGCAGTATGGAAAAGTCGCGGCTGGAAAGTGAGCGTTAGACCCTTTCCTGACTGACTCCAAATACCAGCGGGCGGTAAAAACCAGCGTTAGGAGCCTCTAACGCTGGTTTTGACGGCTACAGCCAAACTCTAAATCTAGCCGTAATATTTTTCTATATATCCCATTTCTTCTTAGGCTACAAAACTTGTAGAAACATGGTACATTTTTGCAGTGTAGGAACATACTCATTAAAAATATTCTTATGTGTTTACTTTATCTAATTTGCTGTGGCCAGTTAGCGACAGATATAAATGAGGTCCTGCACTGATTAAGCAATTATTGTGAAGAATGTTGCAAAGTGTAAATAATAAATCCAAAATAGATTTATCACAATCTTTCTGCGTGCCCTCAAAAAGAAACCAAAAAAAACCAACAACTTAATAATCAAAGTACAGGTAAATCACAAAAAAGTTTTTATTTAAAATAAACTGACTTTGGGGGTAATTTTTCACTTACACTGAGGTCGATCACAATCCATTAGTTTTTAATTATCAGCAAGTTAATGGCTGCTTTTAGAATTTGACACAATATCACAGTCAGCCTCTTTTAATTCATTTTTTTATAGCTATACAATTACAGAAAAGTTCCCCTACACATAAAGGGACAGTGCACTGTAAAATAATTTTTACTATAATGTGTTCCAATTGGCTTATTATGCCAGCTGAAAAGAATAAAATGTATGAGAATGGGGGTGTGTTCAGGAAGCTAATATGGCTGGCAGCATATTTCACTCCAGCAAGCAAAGGGAATGTTAAGCCAATGAATATTGGTCATCTCTATTGCAACCTAAAGCTGAAAATGACACCTTAAGACTGCAAGAAATACTCCTGCAAATTTTTGAGTGTGCTTCATGCAGACAACCGGACCTCTAGGACCTGCGATGGTCACGCTCAAGTAGGCCCAACACCCCTCTCCCCCCGGTAGTCTATAGATCTTAACATACTTTTTAACCATGAGGGAGATCTATCTCACTATTCAAATTCTCTTGAAAGACTTTGAAAGCAAGTACTGCGAGAAGATGGAGAACTTAGCTCTACTTCTACAACCTGGAAACAAACAGACTGACAAACCCATACTACATTGTGAGACCAGTGAAGCGATTGCAGAAATGAGTAGTTACATGAGGCCTCAGATACCTTTGACGCCTACCTCACAGCAGATGGAACATACCCTAGAGAACGTGCAGAAGATCTGAGCGGACACCATGCTGCAGAAGTTGCAGATCTCCAGCCTACCTGCAGTGAGCTCACTGAGAAGGGACACACAGGCAGTGCTAATGAAGCCTACAGAGCCTAAAAATGCTGGTAAAGTCTACAAAATCCTCCCACGTCACATTGTAGGTCCCGGAGATGCGGACGATCTCCAGTTCGAGATATGAATCATCATTATGTAGGAAAGAAGGGCCGTACAGTCAGAGATATGTGGCTGGTAGCCACACAGCCACTACAGATCAGGGATACATCGAGCACTTCAGCTCCCAAGTCCATTCAGCCGAGATTGGAGAAGAGGGCATCATACAGCCCAGTTATCAGAAGGCGACAGCAGGAATACTGGATCACAGTGACAGGGTTGGTAAGGCAACACTATAACATCCATCCACAAGCTTACGTATCAAGAGACATACCCGCGATTACCAATATAAAAACTGGCATTGGGTAACAAGTTTTCGGAATAGTAAAAATATTTAGACCTCAGAATTTTGAGATGTCAGTCTGGATTGTACTTTTGGGACCTTAATATTGGGGCGCCTTAATGAGAGCAATCTTGTTTGATGACGGTATTCAACCCATTGTAAAGGTCATTTGCCCAGTTTATATACTCCTAACCTAGTATTACTTAAAGGGACACTAAACCCATTTTTTTTTCATGATTCAGATAGAGCATGCAATTTTAAGCAACTTTCTAATTTGCTTCTATTATCATTTTTTCATCTTTCTCTTGCTATCTTTATTTAAAAAGCAGGAATGTGATGCATAGGAGCCGGCCCATTTTTGGTTGAGAACCTGGGTTATGCTTGCTTATTGGCGGGTAAATGTAAGCCTCAAATAAGCAAGCGCTATCCATGGTGCTGGACCTAAAATGGGCTGGCTGCTAAGGTTTACATTCCTGCTTTTAAAATAAAGATAGCAAGAGAATGAAGAAAAATTGATAATAGGAGTAAATTAGAAAGTTGATTAAAATGTCACGCTTTATCTGAATCATGAAAGAAAAAATTTGGGTTCAGTGTCCCTTTAAGCATCCTATTAATGTTAATTTCCTCCTGTAAAAATATATCAGATTGTGTATTTAGGATGTTAAAGTTATATCTGACTGTACACACACTATTTAAGATGGTTCTGTTACAAATCTCTAATGCACAGGTTTAAAAAGTTTAATTTAAGGCTCACCATGGGTTACATGTGAGACAGAGTATTGGTAATTCTATTGAGAAATGACAAACTAGGGATGTACTAACACATATTTTGTAAACTTATAGAGGTTCTCTTTTCTTTAAAGGTCAATATACACAATAGACTGGTGTTCATAAGGGTCTTATACCAGTACAGCCCTTGCTGACTTGCTTCATAATGTTAATATTCCAAACAAGCCCAGGTGAACCTATTTAGTCAATTAGACTTCCTTTAAGAGCAATCTATGTTTACACTGATCTTTGAGTAACCAATAGTAGAGTGAGAAGGGTTAACAATCTCCATGAAGAGGTTTCAATTATTTATACTATCCATGTTTTAGCTCTGCCCCTATCTGAACATATATTGCTGTATGTAAAAGAGTCATCCTTATATGCTCTAGTATCATTATAATAGTTGAGGAGGATATATTAACATATATATATCGTAACCTTATAGAGGTCCCTTTTCCTCTGAAGATCCATATACACAATAGATGATTACTCATAAAGGTCATACATCAGTATAACCCTTACTAACTTGTTTCATAATGTCTTTTTTTTCCCTATAGCCCTAGGTGAACTTGCTCAGTTAATTAGACTCTCTTTAGGAGTAATTTATGTTCTTACAAGCCTATGAATAACCATTTGAAGAGTGAGAGGGGTAAACAAATCTAAAAAAAAAAAGGTTTCATCTACTTCTTCTATCACTGCTTTAACTATGACCTTATATGAAAATGTATTGCAGTATGCAAAAGTGACAACCTTGTATGTTCTGGTATTACCACATTAGATGAGGCAGCATCATAATATATCCTTTATCTTCACTTTATATACCAACTTTGTTTTAATATAGATTCTCCCTCCAATGCCTAAAATCACAAACTAGACTTGTGTTTAGATCTAATCTTATCGTCATATGTTTGGTTTCACATGCTAATTTAAATTTCATCACAACATTATCACTAAGCGGTGTTTACCAGCTAACAAACTATCCTACATATTTACTACGTGTAACTACGTGACCCACTAGGGTCTTAGATGTGATTACCGTTTCCTACCAGTATTACCTTAATCACTTGGCCCTTAAGAGGCCAGCTAAGTAGTCACCCATTTAAGCTTTTAAAATGATAAAATAGAGGTTTCAGAAGCTTTTGCTGAGTCATCCATCTTGTTTCTTATTATTATCACTGTATCGTGTGTAATGGAAATGTTGTCATTACTTTTTTAAGAACATATATTGTATATTGTTTCTTTGTAAAACCTCAAAAAACGATCTATTTTTTTAAAAAAATGTATGAGAATGTGTACCTTTATGTTGGTTTTGTAAATTAAATAGCTGGATTTGCTCTTTGAAAGCACAACCCATCAAAGTGCTATATTACAAGTGGCGTGCTAACTGTTGAGTGCAAATGATAAGAGGTATATTGTGGCTTTTTACAGTATCAGAAGTCTATGGGGGAATACATTAAATCGGTCATGATATTCGAAGTACAACTTTTTGCACGCATCGGGTAAGCCCTCGTGCGCAAACTTTTTAATTTCAACTTGCAATATGAGCGCTAAAAAGTATTAGAAGCCGTTAAGCGCTAATTTACATCAGGTTTCCAATGAAAGCGCAAACCGTTAATACACTGTCGGAGGCTGTTGCAACATTGAAAAAATTGACACTAGGCGTAAAAGAGGAAAAAGGAGCATTTTGATGCTTAGTTCCCATTGCAATTTTAAAACTTGCAAATAATGCAGAAACAAATTGTTATATGTAATTTTTTTGTTATCCCATGTATAGGAATAGTTGCACATATCTATATAATATAAATATGACCTATGTCTATGTCTATGTATAGAGCAGCAATACATATTACATATATTAATAAAATAGAGAATGTAATTATAATATAAAGTAGTGTTTGCTTATAGTTTACATCAATGTATTATAAATAAGGTTATCTTTGTTTTTATTTAACTTTAGAGGTGATCACTAGTAAGGAGCGCAGACGTTAAGAGTAAATTTGATAGTATAAGGTTTTGTTACCATAGCACCTGATTGGCTGATGGCCCTGTCCTCTACACCAGTGGCTCTTGAACAAGTCGTTAAATCCTGCATATGGTTAAACACATAGGTAGCCAGAGTGAGTAAGACAGATTTTTTTTGCTTAACAATTCCCCTTTAAATTAACCTTTTTTTTTTATCAACCTCTGTATATGTGAAAAAGGAAACAGATTAAGCTGCCCATGGACTGCACTTGCTGTTAATTGCCCTTGTCTCTGGATCTGAATGATTGCCATGAGTAAGCGGCTGTTCTACAGAAAATGGTTGGAAATGGCTGTTGCATCACAAAAATTAGATTAAATCTCTCAGTTGAAAGCTTAACTTCCTAAGTCACTTGGTGTTTGAATGGGTCTCATGTGATAAAAGCTTGCTAAAGACATGACCTCACATTGAACTGTCTTAGGCTGAGCCTTGCCTGGATGACATTTCACTATGCTTTGTTAAACTGCCAGATTTAAGATTAATTACTGATAACACCACAGGTTTAAAAGTGCAGGCCAAGCTAGTGCCAATGTGGATTCTAAACAGAGATATGTTAGAACAAGGACATCTGAGGTGACGGTTTTTTAAATGTCCAGCTGTTCAGTAAATGTATACAAATTAACTCAACTATGAACATCCAGAGTATTGTATGTATTATTTTTGGACCTTTACATAAATATATTTGTCTGATATTTTATAGATAGAGTAAGATAATGTCAACACCATTCTTTCATTAGTCTGAAGAACTTAAATAAGAGCACTAGGGACTGAGAAGCAAGTTTTATTAAAGGCATTGTCTGACTATCCTATAGCAAAAAAATGCCTTAACATTATTAAAGAAATAATAATCCTCAGCACCTTTCAATAGGTGTGACTAACCAATCACAATACAGCATTTTGAACACATCCTACCTTTAAGCATTTCATATGCAGGCAGTACTAGTACTGCCATCTAGAGGATATTACGGATATGAATACTATCATTTTTAGCAAAATCTATCTCTACATAGATATAAAAAAAAGGGACAGCCATGGGGTCTAACATTGCCCTTATCATATGCCAATCTTTACATGAGTCATTTTGATGAAAAAAGTTTATACAGTAATTATCTGTTTTTACAGTATGCAGCCACATGGTGGCGTTTCATCGATGATGTATTTGGCATATGGTGGGGTAACGAAGACTCATTGAAACAATTTGTCAATGAACTTAATCAGGAGGTTAATGGCCTAGAGTTCACTTTAGCGGCTAGTGAGGAAAGAATGGTATTTTTGGACACTGTCGTATACAAGGAGGGTACTGAATTAAAAATTGATCTCCATCGTAAGGATACAGATCTTAATACCCTGCTCTGATATGACAGTTTCCACAATCAAAGATTAAAAAATTCCCTCCCAAGGAGCCAATTGATGAGGGTCAATAGAATAGTCAGTGATAAAGGACATTTTATATATTGAAAGGTGCTGAGGATTATTATTTCTGTGGATCTGAGTATAGCTGGAGGTCGCCAGCTTTTCCTATGCGCACCGAGCCAGTTAAGAGGACGCCAGTATTAAAACTGAACAGCAAACTTCTATTGTCTTTCTTTATTCTCAGAACGTTGAGGGGTGGAAGAAGGGTCTGAGTGGTCTGAGGCGGAGTATAAGAACTCCCTAGGTGTAGACTATACATTTGTGAGCAGTGTTTGGATGGTATCTAGTACATAAATAGGAGGAACAAGAGAAAGAAGGAAGAGATTGATGGCTGCAATAGTACAATTATATTTTCATATTTCTATTTGTCCTTAGTTGAAAGATGGCCCCTTTACTTTAGAGCATACTGAAGTTTGCTCAGCAGTGTGCATGAGTTGAGCACTATATGCCTGCAACAGTGTGGGCAGCTATGTTATGCAGGTAACCAGTAGGGTGAGCTTTAGCTGCAGCAGGCAGTGCTTAGTGACATCATGGAACACACAGCTCTGCCTTCCCTTACTGCTATTACATGCACTGTTTGAATATTTTCTTCCAAAAATAGACACACTATGAGGCCCATTTATCAATCTCAGTATGGAGCTCGTGGGCCCGTGTTTCTGGCGAGTCTTCAGACTCGCCAGAAACAGCAGTTATGAAGCAGCGGTCTATTTTGCTTGATTTTAAAAGAGATTTTTTGGCAGTGGTGAGTAAAGCCATTATAAACCTATTGAATCCTATAAGATGCTATTTTTTCAGTGAGCTTTAATAGATTTAGGGCTGGATTACAAGTGGCACACTAATGATAGCGCGGGATGTGATAATCAGTATCGCTAGACCTCGCTAACATGAGTGCGCAACTTGATATTACAAGTCCATGTGCTCTAGCACATCCTATACTTTCAATAGCACTTATATTACAAGTTAAAAGTTATTTGTTGCGCCCGAGCGAAAGCTGAATTGCGACTTGAGACCTGAAATACAGTGTAAGGGTTATAAAAATCACAAAACACTTTAAAAAGATATTAAAATAAACTATTGCACACATGCATACACTTTTTTCCCTTTTTTTAATTTACAATACAAAATCCATTAAAAAACAAGTATAGATAAAGGAAAGCAAATTTCAATTACAAAAATGACAAATATTTTAACAATCAGTCAATTTATCAATATTTTAACAAGAGAAAAAAACATTTATCCCATAAACCTAATCAGTATGAAAAATTGAAAGAACAGCTAATAAATCTTGAGCATCGTAGCAGAGTTCTGCTTTATTTAACTCAGATCCCATTCCCTTTGTTCTTGTTGCTATAATTATAACTAATTTGACCTTGCGCGCTTGAGGGTATTGATAAAACAGTCCCATTTTAAGTCAAATGTATTTATATCTCCTAGATAATAATATTACAGTAATAATAATAATAATAATATTACAGTGGTCGAAAACCGTCTTTCCCCTTTAAAGGGACAGTTTATACCAAGTTTAATTTAACTGCATGTAATAGACACTTCTATAAAGAATGACATGCCCAGATACTAATCTAATAATCCAGTATAAAACCTTTTAAAAACTTACTTAGAAGCTCCCAAATTAGCACTGTTGATGAGGTTAGACTGGGACAGGGACAGACCCTCCCAAATCCCTTGCATACGACCCATTATACAAACAGAAGCAATCTGAAGTCTGTATACCTCAGTATACATCTAAAATGTTGGGGCTTGGTTAGGAGTCTGAACTCTGAAAATCAGCACAATGTTATTTAAAAATAAGCAAAACTATATTTTTTTTACAAAAACACCTCCAGATGGCCTATATAAATGAATCATCTACAAAACATTTATGCAAATAAAAATCTAGTGTACAGTATCCCTTTAATTAGATTTTTAAAACCACAGAATAAAATCTGTTCATTCCCTAAATTTATATGGTAGATTAACATACAAGAATCCCAAAATTGGCCTTTTTTCCTAAATTGGATAGTTTGGGGGAAATTCCAAAAGTAGTAAATTAAATCTGGACTGGGATATCTACATTTTATACAGCAATTTTGACATCTTTTATTCTATTTTGAAACCCTAATAGGAGTGAGGTAATCTCTATGATATAGTCTTGTTTGAGACTCCCTTAATTCAGCCGATATTGGGCTAGATTACAAGTAGCGAACTTTTTGCAAGCAACGAAATAGCACTTGTATTACAAGTTGAAAATAAACACAAATATGAGATTACAATCACGATATATGCGCATCATGTTAGCGCAACTGACAACCTCGCTTAAATGGGTAGAGTTAAAAAAAAATTGCACCAAACACAACATAAATACACTAAAATAAACTGTTACACTCATATAAACACTATCTCATTAAAAAATTATTCATAGAAATATTCATAAACAATATTTAAAAGGGTTCAATGGTATATGACCATGTATTTGAATGAAAATGGCTTTGAGACAGATATATACATTCCAATGTTTTTCACATACAATAAAATGTTATTTTTATTTTAAATACAAATTCCTATATATATATATATATATATATATATCTGTATACACCTTTACCCAGTGGCATATTTAGGTTTTGTGCTGCCCTAGGCACTCAAAAATCTGCTCCCACCCCCCACAGGTTTTATGTCTTTTTTTGCCATAATATTTTTTGGGGAGTGTGTATTATGATTTATTTAGTTATTTTTTTATTTTTTTTATTTGACATGACATTTCTTAAAGGGACACTGAACCCAAATTTTTTCTTTCTTGGTTCATATAGAGCATGCAATTTTAAGCAACTTTCTAATTTACTCCTATTATCAATTTTTCTTCGTTCTCTTGTTATCTTTATTTAAAAAAGAAGGCATCTAAGCTAAGGAGCCAGTCAATTGTTGTTTCAGAACCCTGGAGAGCACATGTTTATTGGTGCTGTCCAATCAGCAAGGACAACCCAGGTTGTTCACCAAAAATGGGCCGGCATCTAAACTTACATTCTTGCTTTTCAAATGAAGATACCAAGAGAATGAAGAAAATTTGATAGTAGGAGTAACTTAGAAAGTTGCTTAAAATTGCATGCTCTATCTAAATCACAAAAGAAAAAAATTGGGTACAGTGTCCCTTTAAGTAAATAAGATGAGAGAAGGGAAGGAAAAGAAGGAGGGAGAGATGACAGATGAGGGAGAGAAGGGAAGAAGAGGAGTGAGAAAGAGTGGGGGTGACCAGAGCACTAATTAGATAGGTTAACTCCTTGGGTGCCAGTGGACACTGTTATTACCACAATTTGTTATTAAAGATGTGTGCCTCACAGACCACAATATTGAGGGCTATTTTTGTATTTAAACATAGCATATTAGCTTGGGTGTACAATGTCAAACTCTTTTAGTTTAGGTGGCAGATATCCACCTTGTATTTTTTCTTTTCTAGTAGTTGACATGGTGGACCTGATGACCTGATGATGATGATGATGTTAAAGGCAAATAGCTCTAAGTAAATTGGCTCATGAAATGCACTACTAAATAAATAATTTCCCCTTTTGTTTTTTTGTTTTTTTTATTCAGCCCTGTAATTACTTCTAATAAGATACAAGAAGCAGAATTACAGGAAAAGGAAGTAATAAAAAAGGGACTAAGAGATAAGAAAGAACAATTTAAAAAAATATGTAGATTTCTTAAGGATTATTTTTTATTATTTATTGCAAGAAACCCCATAAAGTGAGAATGAACCCTGCCCTTACACCTACCTGCAGCACAAACATCTCTGGATTCTAAGCTAGCATTAGCAGCAGCTGCATATGGTTGGTGTCTGAGGTTATTGAGCAGGAAGCTACCGCGTCCTTAGTCTCCATGTGCAGCCGTAGGAGCCGGTCCGGGAAGCCCCTTCGTGGGGCAATAAAAGCAGCCACCCGGCATACAAAGGGCATCAACTTGAAGAAGCACTTGCAGCTCATTTTACCCAGAAGGATGGGGACTGATCCTGTGGAAGGCGCAGGTATAGTAGACACTGGGAACTTTATTGTCTGTAGGCTGTGCAACACTCTTGCAGATGCCTCCACATACCTCGTTCTTGGCACTGGCTACAGGAGAACAGCATAAGGGGGGCTGTGTGGCAATACCATGCTGTATTCTTGCAGGTCCCAGCCTATATAGGATTCAGCTGCCCCTAAATTTTGAAGCTGGATCCTTTCTAGGCCAAGTGCGCGGGAACTTACTGCAGAAAGCTGCAGCTGGGAATTTCCTGCATAAAGCAGTGGCTGGCGTAGGTAAGAGGTGGGCACCCATGGGTGTCTTTTGGGTCCAAACAAGGGCATCTTGGTCTCATTTTAAGGCGCATGTCTTTTGCGTCCAAACCAGGGCATATTGGTCTAATTTTAAGGTGCCAGTAGTGCCCGGGTTGTCAAGCTCTAATTAGTTTATGTTGAAAAGTGCCCCCCCCAAACCTGCCGCTCTAAGCACCGGCCTTGTTGGCCTTGGCCATAATACGCCCCTGCCTTTACCTGTATATTTATTCCTATAAATATAGATATCTATTTTACATTAACAATATCAGATGTATATAGAAATATATATTTAATAATATATTTTTTTTTAAAGAACCCAGGAATGTAAAATATGCGTAAAACACTTTGTATTTTTGAGATTTATGTGTTGGGTTAGTGCACAGTAATCTTAAAACATGTAATTGAATTGTTACATATAAAATATTAAAATATTAATAATAGTTATTAAAAATTGTAATAGATACATTTTAAAGGATGTTCTTCCCATATTTGGTTACCCCTTTCTCTTTTCAATGTCTCAATATAATACTTAATTTGCAAGTATGCAAAAAGATGTTGATTATCTAAATTAAATTAATCCTTTAATAATTCAAAATCTTTCATTTTTTTAATATTGAAATCCAGAAAATCCCCTACCTTGGAAATGCGCCTTTCTTACCGAACCTTGAACACTTTATACTCTAAACTAGGTTTAAATTCAAAATTCCCATAGATTGGCGTAAATCTAACATATCCATTCTCTCATTTCATCTGCTTATGTACTTTATCCTACACTCTTAATATATCTTGAAACATAATATTATTTCTAATCTCTTTTGGAATTTTATCTTTCTTCATATGTGGAAGATATTCCATTGCCATAGAGGCAGTAAAAAATTCTTCTAACTTTTTCTCGTATAAATGTTTCTGCTGGAGCGTATTAATTTGTTTACAAGTAACTCTTTTAACCTTATTTTGGCATTTAAAATAGCTGATTTAGCCTGTGGTATCCCTGCTAATATTAAAAGTTTCTATACTTAAGTTTAGTCCATTTCCTCAGACATAGGGCTAGATTACACATGGAGTGCTAATTTATCGCACATTATAAGAGGCTGGTTATTGCTTCCGCAAGCTTACAGTAGCAATTAGCGCTCAGAAAATTAACCAGAGATCAGATTCAAAATATCCCCCAATTGCCCCCAAAATAAAGAATATTGTATTTTTTTATTTTAAAAAATGCAGTATTTTAATAATAAAAAAATTGCACAAAGCAGTTTTTAGGGTTTATGTTGGCAGCTGTGGGGTGTTAGAAAAAAAAAAACGGCACTGAAACGGCCTTTACATTGCAGTCTATTAACACATAACACTGTGGCTGAGAATCTGCAGGGGGCGGTATTGCACCAGCAGTTCACATGAAATGTCGACAGCGTATTCTGTCAGCATTTATCGATGTGCAGCGGATATGATACGCTACATCGTATCATGCCCGCTCACACAATAATAAATTGACCCTATAGACTTCAGTGAAGCGTGAAAAATGGGAAAAACATGTCTATATATGTGTACATATGTATTCATGTGTTCATATGTGTATATATGTCTGTAAATACATATATTCACATATAAATACATCTGTACACACATATAAACAAATATATAAATATATATACACATACATATACATATATTTATACATATATGCATCTCTATATTAAAGCCTTTTGCAGGCATTTTTTTTTCTAACACCTACACCTGAGACCGCATATCTTTAAGCCCTTATAACTTTTTCATGCAATTTTTTTTTATATATATATATAATGTTTGTTAGACAGTGTTATTATGAATGTAACTATACTTTTTAAAACATATTTTTAATGTTCTTTGTGTAACTTTCTAGTTGAGTGTAACAGTTAACCAGAGCTCGGAGGTTGCGCTATCCCAAAGCGTGTTAAATTGAATTATGCTTGAGCGAATGCGTTTACTTTCAACTCATAATATGCACGCTGCTTTTTACACATGCAAAGAGCCATGATAAACCCCTTTTTGCTTGCGTGCAACAGTTAGAGCGCCACTCGAAATCTAACCCAGCATCGGGCCTCATTAATTTTCTTAAGCTTAGCCGTAAATGCTATAATATTTCTATCTCCCAAAATAGCTCTATATAATATCTATTCTTGCAGTTTTATTAAACTCGTAATATTCCTCACATTTCACTCTCAGATATTCTTTAACAGCTTTAGAGCCTACCATATTCCTGGGAAATAAAAATCAGTTTTTTGTTTTAAATTGATTTGAGCCTTAGGGGCCAATTTATAATTTGTCGGATGGACATGATCCACTGTAGCGGATCATGTCCACCCGACATCGCTGAATGCCGATAAAATACACTGTCGGCATTTAACATGGTGAACTGCTTGTTCAATGCCGCCCCTGCAGATTTGCGGCCAATCAGCCGCTAGCAGGGGGTGTCAATCAACCCGATCATATGTGATCGGGAGGATTGATGTCTGCCACCTCAGAGGCGGTGTACAAGTTAAGGAGCAGCGGTCTTAAGACCGCTGCTTCTTAACTCCTGCTTCTCACGCGGAAACAGGTACATTCAGGGCCATTTGGCCCTTACCGTGAGGTCGCAGTAGCAATAACCAGCCACTTGTAATGGCCGGTTATTTATCGCTCGCCCGAAAACGGACGAATTTGCCCATTAATGGGCGAATGATAAATTAGCGCTCCACTTGTAATCTAGCCCTTAATATCATTAACTATTTTTTTCAATGTCTTTCATTGAGTCCAAAACTTTCACATCCTCTGAGGTTTCTAATCTTGAGTTTAGCTGGGTAAAGAATTTAGGCCTTAACCCCATCTTGCTCAGATCATTAACAAATTGAATTAGGCTCTTTCTTTTTCTAGAAGTTTTTGATGAATAATCCTGATAAATGTATAATTGCTTATCCAGATACTTAAAGGGACATGAAACCAAAAACATTTCTTTCATGATTCAGATAGAAAATACAATTTTAACCCCTTAAGGACTACAGCACTTTTCCATTTTCTGACCGTTTCGGACCAGGGCTATTTTTACATATCTGCGGTGTTTGTGTTTAGCTGTAATTTTCCTCTTACTCATTTACTGTACCCACACATATTATATACAATTTTTCTCGCCATTAAATGGACTTTCTAATGATACCATTATTTTCATCATATCTATAAAAAAATGATAAAATATGAGGAAAAAATGGAAAAAACACTTTTTCTAACTTTGACCCCCAAAATCTGTTACACATTTACAACCACCAAAAAACACCCATGCTAAATAGTTTCTAAATTTTGTCCTGAGTTTAGAAATACCCAATATTTACATGTTCTTTGCTTTTTTTTTTGCAAGTTATAGGGCAATAAATACAAGTAGCACTTTGCTATTTCCAAACCACTTTTGTTCAAAATTAGCGATAGTTACATTGGAACACTGATATCTGTCTGGAATCCCTGAATATCCCTTGACATGTATATATATTTTTTTAGAAGACAACCCAAAGTATTGATCTAGGCCCATTTTGGTATATATTCAAATAAAAAAAAAAAACGATATGGCACAAATGGTTGTAAATACTTCTCTGGGATCCCCTTTGTTCAGATGTAGCAGACTTATATGGCTTTGGCGTTGCTTTTTGGTAATTAGAAGGCCGCTAAATGCCGTTGCGCACCACACGTGTATTATGGCCAGCAGTGAATGGGGTTAATTAGTTAGCCTGTAGGGAGCTTGTAGGGTTAATTTTAGCTTTAGTGTAGTGTAGTAGACAACCCAAAGTATTGATCTAGGCCCATTTTGGTATATTTCAGGCCACCATTTTACCTCCAAATGCGATCAAATAAAAAAAATCAATACATTTTTTGCAATTTTAGGTTTCTCACTGAAATTATTTACAAACAGCTTGTGCAATTATGGCACATATGGTTGTAAATGCTTCTCTGGGAAATAGCAGACATATATGGCTTTGGCGTTGCTTTTTGGTAATTAAAAGGCCGCTAAATGCAGCTGTGCACCACATGTGTATTATGCACAGCAGTGAAGGGGTTAATTAGGTACTTTACTTGTAGGGAGCTTGCAGGGTTAATTTTAGCTTTAGTGTAGAGATTAGCCTCCCACCTGACACATTCCACCCCTGATCCCTCCTAAACAGCTCTCTTCCCTCCCCCACCCCACAATTGTCCCCGCCATCTTAAGTACTGGCAGAAAGTCTGCCAGTACTAAAATAAAAGGTTTTTTTTTTTTTTTTTTTTTTAAAAACATATTGTGCAGTGTTGGATCCTCTCTTAGCCCCAAACCTCCCTGACCCCCCATACAGATCTCTAACCCCCCCTCTACCTATTTGCCGCCATCTTGGGTACTGACAGCTGTCTGCCAGTACCCAGTTTGCCCCACAAAAATGCCAACATTCCAGATGTGCCGGAAAATTGTGCTTCATAAAAAAAAACAACAACATAGATTGTGATTTGGCATGCGTGCATGCGCATGTGCACACACACGCCCCTCCCATCCCCGATGGCCACTTCCGATGACTGAAGCTAACAATGGGGATACCGGAACAGGATGCCGGAACATCAATGGGCCACCCACCCGCCTCCCAGCTGCTGCTCCCACCAACAATCGGCACCATCAATGCCCGATGCAGAGAGGGCCACAGAGTGGCTATCTCTGCATCGGTGGCTAAAAATAGTTATTACAGTGATGCCTCAATACCGAGGCATCACTGCAACACCTTGAAAGCGGTTGGAAGCGTTCAGGATCGCTTCCAACGCTTGATACCCCTGAGGACGTACAGGGTCCTTGGTCACTAACTGACTTTTTTTGTAGAACGTACCCTGTACGTCGTTGGTCCTTAAGGGGTTAAACAACTTTCTAATTTACTTCTATTATCTAATCTGTTTTATTCTCTTGGTATCATTTGTTGAAGGAGCATCAATGCACTACTGATTTCTAACTGAACACATGGGTGAGCCAATGACAATCAGTATATTTATGCAGTCACCAATCAACAGCTAGAACCTAGGTTCTCTGCTGCTCCTGAACTTGCCTAGATAAACATTTCAGCAAAGGATAACAAGAGAAGGAAGCAAATTAAATAATAGAAGTAAATTGGAAAGTTGTTTGAAATTGTATTCTCTATCTGAATCATGAAAGAACATTTTTGGGTTAAATGTCCCTTTAAGTTCACTAAACTCCTGATAGGCCCTCATGATCCTCATCTTTACCTGAAAATTAAAAATTTAACCATAACTGGCCTCTCAGGCTTTCTCATCCAAATCTGTGTGCTTTTTCCATTAAAAATGGGACCAAATCAGGTTTGAGAGTGCAGTCCATTTCCGTGTTTTGTATGTGTCTAGGGAAATTACAAAGGGCCTGTGTCCCCCTTGTTTGTATCTCAGCGTGTTTGTTTGAAGGCAGCATTGTGTGATTATAGATTTGGGACCCAGGGAGGAAGAGACCTTGGTGTTGTCATGGGACTATCACCATTTAGCCAAATGCTGTAACTAACTGTTGCATTTTCTATTATTCTAGCTGTATGCTTGCAAGAGAGTGACAAACTTTCTGTGTGTTATATATATATATATTAAATAAAGAACAATGTTATTTAAGCTTTTTCTTAAAGCACCTTTGTCTTGAACCTTCGGATTCTGGATTTTGTATAGTAGAGGTAATTAGCACAGCCAGGGCCACCATCAGAGGGTGACAGGGGTGACAACAGTCAGGGGCCTGGCCGGGTTGAGGGGCCCATGGCTCACTGCCAACATAGCAATTCATTTACAATTATTATTTTTTATGTAAAAGCCGGGCCCGGTAGTGATGAGGACATCACTTGCACAAGCCCCGCCCACCCACAGCCTGAGACTCTGTCTGACTGTCACTCACAAACTCTGCCCCAGGAGGACCATGACAGATTGACAGGAGGGCTGCTGCTTCCCTGGCAAATTCAGCAATGAAGACCTGTGATTGGTTAGGGGGGGGGGAGAAGGGGCGGGGCAATAGACTGGGCGGGACTTTAGTGGTCATAGGCACACGGACGTGATCATCACATGCAGGCATGCACCATCACTCACTAGGACAGGTAAGGTCAGGAGCCGGCCGCCGAGCCAGTAACCAGTCCACTGCTGTCTGTTACTACTCTAGTATAACTTTTTACTTAGGGAGCAAGGAATGCACACTTTACATCTAGCACTGCTGTTTTATATAAAACGTATGAATTGTGCCCTGCCATCTGTATTATGTGATGTGAAAAGGAAAAAGCTTCAAGTTGCCTTGTAAGGCTGAAATATTTCATCTGGTTTAGCCACAGGACTTTAATATGTATTTATAATGTAAAATGTATCCATAGGAGGTTAATGTGTGTGCAGTACTATGTCAAGAAGCTGCAAGGGTGGCGTCTTACTGAATTGTGGCTGAAATAAATGCCTCTTAATTTTATTGTAGTTCTACTGAGCATATATGTGCTTAATAGCGTTGGTAGCAAAAGCATGAAAGATGAGTTGAAAACACACCTATGCAAATAGTGCTTCTGCAGATATCAAATTGACCAATTGAGCATTAATAAAATAAAGGGCACTGGGCAGTGAGCTTAGCTAAGTGTGGGTTAGTGCTTAAACCATAGGTAAGGGGCATCAGCTGCACTGTCTTAAAAAAAAAAGAAACTGAGTAAACTGTATCTGCTGCAAGTTAGTTAGTTGTCCTGAAAACTGGCTGAGTCAGTGGCCCAAAAATTTCTAGTGGCAGCCCTGAGCACGGCCACGCTATTGAACCTCCAGATGTTATCGCACATTTCAACTTGTAATATGAGCACAATAATCAGAGAGCTATTACTTTAACTTGATCGTTGTAAGCGCTCAATAACGGTAATATTTTTGTTCTCCACTTGTAATCTAGGCCAATATGGGCCTTCACTACCTAGAACTACTCACAACTTACAGGTATTACCTGGATTGCTGTGCAAAATGTAGTGCTCTAGGGGTGATCTATTTGCTACTTGCCGCACCTGCTAGTACCCAACTGTCACGAGGAGTTTTGCATCTTCATATAATAATATCAAGTTTATTAAGTTTACGCAATCCTAAAATAACATAACTTGCACAAAAACTAACATTTGTCATAAGGTGTAAAGATTAAAATAAGCAGTTTTTATTGGCATTATTGCTTACATGACTAAAAAATAAAGAATCAAAACTTGGCCACCATGAACTATACACAAAGCAGAGGGGTAACATATGGCTATAAAATAAATACATGCATTCTACAGTGTTGGAAACACAGCCAAAATATCACATTTCAGTATCTTCTTTTATGTATAATGCACGTGCATTTTCCAGGAAATTGCACTGCTGCACTTTATATGAAACATCACAACTAATTATAATAAGATTTAAGTTAAAAAGTACAGATGTTTTCCTTTATTCAAACTGACACAATTGTTAGCACTTTTACAGAGATTTTAATTATATTATTGGAATCAGTACAACTAAAGCGCATCAAAAATAGTTTAATGAGTATAAGTTCAAGGTATCAGTATTGAGACATGAATAATAACGTTATTGACAATAATAATGTAAATAAATAATAAAAAAGGTAACATTTAACATTGTGTTACCTAGGTTAGTACTAAATATATAAATATAAATACATGTATACATTTCATAAAGAGGGACATTCTATTAATGTAATAAATTACAAAATATTATAAAAATAAAAACAATACAACTGATTTTATATATATACTGTATATATAAATATATATATAGATACATATATATTTACACACACACTACTAATGTATTAAAATAAATGCATTTTGAATGTGAGTGAATAAATTGCATTTTTGTGTGAGTGAATTAGTGTGCATACATAGGCCCCTATTTATGAAAGGTCTTGCAGACCTCATCCGACAGTGCAGATCAGGTCCGCAAGACCTCGCTAAATGCGGAGAGCAATACGCTCTCCGCATTTTACATTGCACCAGCAGCTCACAAGAGCTGCTGGTGCAACGCCGCCCCCTGCTGACTCGCGGCCAATCGGCCACCAGCAGGGAGGTGTCAATCAACCTGATCGTATTCGATCGGGTTGATTTCCGGCGATTCCTGCCCGCCTGCTCAGAGCAGGCGGACAGGGTTATGGAGCAGTGGTCTTTAGACCGCTGCATCATAACTTGTGTTTCTGGCGAATCTGAAGACTCGCCAGAAACACGGCCCTTCAAGCTCCGTACGGAGCTTGATAAATATGGTCCATACTGTACACACACTCATGTATACAGTATATAGTATATATATTCATATCCAGCAGAATAATTTCTTAATTCTTATGTCTTTATGCAATATTCTTTTTATGCCTTTATCTTATCGTTTTTCCTTATTCTGTTACTGTTAATATAGATAACTTTGGCGACTTCAAATGTAACAAAGTAGTAGTTGCTAACTAGCCTATACTCTATATAGAAATATTGCATAAACTACTAAAAAATATATCCTACTAAATTATGGTCTGCAAAAGCCATGAATATAATAGCAGTAGATCTTTGCAAACTCATAATTATAAGTTTCCAGCATTTATTCCCTTTTTACAAATGTTTGTATCATTATAATAGCAATTTGCAACAAGTTTACAAACATAGTAATGATTTCTTCCGGCCAAATAAGAACAAAACTGAGCTTCACTGATATAAGTATCAACACCATTCATTTCATTTTATATCCTTTGTATCACCTATTAGCGTTAGTTTTAACTATATATTTTTACAGAACAATATGCATAATTGTAATCCAGAATTACTGTGTAAACAGTTAATCAATATTGGTGACATTTTTCGAAATCACATAAGATGATAGGCTAGAATATGCTAGACTCTTGTGATTGGATTATGTATGTATTTTAAACTAAGCTTGTTGAAGTAAACCCTATCCCTGACGAAGTGCCATAACGGCACGAAACATGGTGGAGTAGGTGAACAGTTGCAGGCAGCTTCACTGGCTGTGATATTGCTTTATGCTTGATTTCTCGAGAAGAAATTTTACTTGCATTTACTAATAAAAGTTACATTTTATATTTTCACTCTTGGCACATTGGACTGCTGGTTATTTACACCATTGCGGTATGTATATTCTTTATATACAGTAATATTAATGCGGAGAGCAATACGCTCTCCGTATTCAGCATTGCACCAGCAGCTCACAACAGCTGCTGGTGCAATGCCGCCCCCTGCAGACTTGTGGCCAATCAGCCGCCAGCAGGGGGGTGTCAATCAACGCGATTGTACTCGATCGGGTTGAATTCCGGTGATTTCTGTCCGCATCATCAGAGCAGGCGGACAGGGTTATGGTCTTTAGACCGCTGCTACATAACTGCTGTTTCTGGCGAGCTTGCAGGCTCGCCAGAAACACGGGGCATCAAGCTCCATTCGGAGCTTGATAGATAGGCCCCATGGCGTAGACCCTCGGCTGCAGCGGGCTTATGCATTTTGGCTGCATGCCTTAATCATAGACCATGCAGCACCTGGGTACACTATTAAATGCCTTAATAAATTGAATGTATTGAGCATTGCTAGTGGTTTTCTTTCTGGCATTTTTGGGCCTGTTTTGTTTAACATATTCATCATATATATTGGCAGAGTGGTCCAAGGCAAAAAAAAAATGGAGAACAGGACAAATAGATGGCATCTAAATATTAACATCACAAAGTGCTAAATTATGCATTTTGAAAAGTAGATTATAAAGGTGAATTATAGACTCAATGGCATGTATTTATCAAGCCGTCAACCGCAAATACGCTGGAATTCCTCAGCGTATTTGTGGCGAGCCTGATTCGCCTTAGTTATCAAACCCTACAAACCGGCAAAAGTAGAATTTAGTGATGTAACATACGATCCGCCGGACTCAGTCCGACACAGATCGATGCTTACGTCACTACAGATGTTCAGAACGCAAGTTGTGCATAATCTGACTACTTTTGGAAGTTATCAAATTCCTACCAGGTACGCTCGGCACTATTCCGTTCCAGCGTACCTGGTTTTCAATCCGCCGCACTGGAGGCCGCGGAGGCCATAGGAATCAATGGGAGTCGGAAAGCAGCAAGAGCTTATGTTCGCTGCTGCCTGATATCCCATTGATTCCTATGGGAACGTTTACACCTAACACCCTAACATGTACCCCAAATCTAAACACCCCTAATCTGCCCCCCCCTACACCGCCGCCACCTACATTATACTTATTAACCCCTAATCTGCCGCCCTGACACAGCCGCCACCTAAATAAAACTTATTAACCCCTATCCCGCCGTTTCCCGGACCCCGCCGCAACTAAATAAACATATTTACCCCTAAACCGCCACTCCCGGAGCCCACCGCCACCTACATTATACTTATTAACCCCTAATCTTCCACCCCCTACACCACCGCTACTATATTAAATGAATTAACCCCTAAACCTAAGTCTAACCCTAACCCTAACACCCCCTAACTTAAATATTATTTAAATATACATTAATAAATATTCCTATCATTAACTACATGATTCCAATTTAAAACTAAATACTTACCTATAAAATAAACCCTAAGATAGCTACAATATAACTAATAGTTACATTGTAGCTAGCTTAGGGTTTATTTTTATTTTACAGGCAAGTTTGTATTTATTTTAACTAGGTAGAATAGTTATGAAATAGTTATTAACTATTTAATAACTTCCTAGCTAAAATAAATACAAATACCTGTAAAATAAAACCTAACCTAAGTTACACTAACACCTAACACTACACTATAATTAAATAAATTAAGTAAACTAAATACAATTAAAAACAATTATCTAAAGAACAAAAACAAACAAACACTAAATTACAGAAAATAACAAAATAATTACAAGTTTTTTTTAAACTAATTACACCTAATCTAATCCCCCTAATAAAATAAAAAAGCCCCAAAATAATAAAAAGCCCTACCCTATACTACATTACGAATAGCCCTTAAAAGGGTCTTTTGCAGAGCATTGCCCCAAAATAATCAGCTCTTTTACCTGTAAAAAAAAGTACAATACCCCCCCAACATTAAAACCCACCACCCACACACCCAACCCTACTCTAAAACCCACCGAATACCCCCTTAATAAAACCTAACACTAACCCCTTGAAGATCACCCTACCTTGAGACGTCTTCACCCAACAGGGCCGAAGTCCTCAACAAAGCCAGGCGAAGTGGTCCTCCAGACGGGCAGAAGTCTTCATCCAAGCCGGGCAGAAGAAGTCCTCCAGAAGGACAGAAGTCTTCATCCAGGCGGCATCTTCTATCTTCATCCATCCGGCGCGGAGCGGGTACATCTTCAAGACATCCGATGAGAAGCATCCTCTTCTAACGACATCCGATGACTGAATGATGGTTCCTTTAAATTACGTCATCCAAGATGGCGTCCCTTGAATTCCGATTGGCTGATAGAATTCTATCAGCCAATCGGAATTAAGGTAGGAAATATCCTATTGGCTGATGCAATCAGCCAATAGGATCGAAGTTCAATCCTACTGGCGGATCCAATCAGCCAATAGGATTGAGCTTGCATTCTGGCTGTTCCAATCAGCCAATAGAATGCGAGCTCAATCCTATTGGCTGATTGGATCAGCCAATAGGATTGAACCTCAATCCTATTGCCTGATTGCATCAGTCAATAGGATTTTTCCTACCTTAATTCTGATTGGCTGATAGAATTCTATCAGCCAACAGGAATTCAAGGTACGCCATCTTGGATGACGTCATTTAAAAGAACCATCATTCAGTTGTCGGATATCGTTAGAAGAGGATGCTCCGCGACGGATGTCTTGAAGATGGACCAGCTCCGCGCCGGATGGATGAAGATAGAAGATGCCGTCTGGATGAAGACTTCTGCCTGTCTGGAGGACCTCTTTTGTCCGGCTTGGATGAAGACTTCTGCCCGTCTGGAGGACCACTTCGTCTGGCTTTGTTGAGGACTTCGGCCCAGTTGGGTAAAGACGTCTCAAGGTAGGGTGATCTTCAAGGGGTTAGTGTTAGGTTTTTTTAAGGGGAGATTGGGTGGGTTTTAGAGAAGGGTTGGGTGTGTGGGTGGTGGGTTTTAATGTTGGGGGGTATTGTACTTTTTTTCAGGTAAAAGAGCTGATTACTTTGGGGCAATGCCCTGCAAAGAGTCCTTTTAAGGGCTTTTTGTAATTTAGTTTAGGGTAGGGCTTTTTATTATTTTGGGGGGCTTTTTTATTTTGTTAGGGGGATTAGATTAGGTGTAATTATTTTATTATTTTCTGTAATTTAGTGTTTGTTTTTTTGTACTTTAGATATTTTTTTTAATTTTATTTAATTGTAGTTAATTGTAGTTAATGTAGGTAATTAATTGAATTATAGTGTAGTGTTAGGTGTAATTGTAACTTAGGTTAGGTTTTATTTTACAGGTACTTTTGTCTTTATTTTAACTAGGTAGTTATTAAATAGTTAATAACTATTTAATAAATATTGTAGCTAGTTAAAATAAATACAAAGTTGCCTGTAAAATAAAAATAAATCCTAACATAGCTACAATGTAACTATTAGTTATATTGTAGCTATCTTAGGGTTTATTTTATAGGTAAGTATTTAGTTTTAAATAGGAATAATTTATTTAGATTTATTTAAATTATATTTAAGTTAGTTGGTGTTAGGGTTAGTGTTAGACTTAGGTTTAGGGGTTAATACATTTAATATAGTGGCGGTGGTGTAGGGGGTAGATTAGGGGTTAATAAATATAATGTAGGTGGCGGCAGGGTCCGGGAGCGACGGTTTAGGGGTTAAACACTTTATTTAGTTGCGGCGGGGTCTGGAAGTGGCAGGATAGGGGTTAATAACTTTATGTAGGTGGCGGTGGTATAGGGGGCGGAAGATTAGGGGTTAATATGTATAATGTAGGTGGCGGTGGGCTCCAGGAGCGGCGGTTTAGGGGTTAATACATTTATAAGAGTTGCGGTGGGCTCCGGGAGCGGCGGTTTAGGGGTTAATAACTTTATTTAGGTGCGGCGGGGTCCGGGAGCGGCAGTATAGGGGTTAAAACAGTATAGTATAGTGTGGGTGTTTAGTGACAGGGTACCAAGAAAGCTGAAAAAAAGCCAAAGAGCAGCGAGATCGATGACTGTTAGTTAACAACAGTCCGCTGCTCATCGCACCGTACTTGGTGCGCGGCTTTTTGACAGCTTTTTTGGTAACTTTGGAGAACGTATTCAGGTCCACGGCCGCGATGTTAGGCGATCTTAGGCAAGCGTATTGGTGCCGTTGAATGCAAGGAAGTCGATGGCTTGATAAGTAGATGCCAATGACACTTTACTGACTTTTACAATAGAGTTATGGGAATAGACAATTATTGTTTTAGATTATTTAAAAGTATTTAAATTTTGGTAAATAATGTAGTAGTGCGGCAGATAAAGTTAGTAGAATGCTTGGTTGTAAAGTAAGAGGCATCAGCAGCAGAAAAAGGTTATGCACTATTAGTTACCAACTCAGTAACGCTTGTATTGTTGCTATATGGTGACTTTTTATATCTTTTTTTAATGTTTTAACATATGTTTAATAAATTGAAGATCTAAATGTTGCAGAGGTTCTGTAGAGAGATGACTGCCTACCTAACAGTATGAAATCAGGTGTGGGATACTCTCAGAGCTGTTATAGCTCAGTGATACATGAGTAGCCTTTTGTTTTTATTATTTAATGAAATATCACAATATCACACTATTTGCACTTTTTTCCATTGAGGCAATTTGATTACCCCCTATATCATGTGATTCACAATCAGCTAATTACAGACTCATATATGTATACACAAGGCACTCTTGACATATTCAGTAGGAGCTGGAACCTCAAAAAGTGTGTATATAAAAATAAAATGCACATCTGTGTGTAAACTGGAAAATGTCATTTTGACTTGAGTGCCCCTTTAAGGAATTGCAGTGGAAGATACTTAGTGACGTCACACACCAGAATGCAAAGCAAATGCTATTATATTGGAATGCTACAATGACCTGTTACTTTTTTACAATGCACTTGATGCTCTTACGTAATTACTACACTAGGGTGCTGTTCCATGTGTTTGCACTCTGTCCTACAGATTGTTTAAGATAGAACAAAGGATTTTGTTCCAGGCCGTAATCGATTCATTGAATTTTCACCTCAGCAGGCATAATTTAAAAAGGTTCAATCACCCTTGTGGAGCACTTTGTTTCTCGTTCATATTTCTCTATTTTAAAGCTGGTAAAGGTATCTTTTTTTCTTTTCCTTTTTTTAAACATTTTTCAAAACTGTCTTTTGTACATATGTTAGAGTAAAGCTTTCTTTGTTTTGTAAGGTTTTAATTTCTTTGTTTTGTAATGTTTTGAACGCGGTTTTTGATGAACTATACAGTTAGAAGTTAACGGTTTCAAGATAGAAGCGGCTCTTTTTAGTTCAATGGAGTAAAACTCGGGTAC
Source organism: Bombina bombina (assembly GCF_027579735.1). Classification (NCBI taxonomy): domain Eukaryota; kingdom Metazoa; phylum Chordata; class Amphibia; order Anura; family Bombinatoridae; genus Bombina; species Bombina bombina. The sequence goes on from NC_069500.1 coordinate 709,779,823, forward strand.
AAATATTTATTATACACGTACATTCATCTTGTTTCGCTGTAAAACAAATGCGAATATGGCCACCTCCAGTGGCATTTGGCTCTTTTCAACGAAACAGATGAATGCACATATCTAATTTTTATAATTTTCATATTTTTTGAGCAGCAAAGTTGCAGTGGTTTTACAAACAAGTTTTTAAATCTAGGCCTACGAGGTATATTTTAGGGATATTAAGGAACAATGTGGGAAATCATTTCTAAAGTTCTGTCAAAAATTAACATACAGAAAATATTTTAACACCTTTTTCAGGGTTTAATTAATTTTATTGAGGATTGTAGATTTTTGTTACCCTAGAATGCTCATGACTTTAGTGTTACAAGAGTATAGTACAGCATTAGCGATTGGTACGTTAGTAAAATAGTTTGCGTATATAACAGTATTTGCACTTGAAATGAGTGGCTTAGATGGTTTTCATCCATAGACATATTGGTTATACTCAGGGATATATATATTACTGTATTTTGTTAGGTGAAAATAAATTACTACTTAGGAAAGAAAAAAAAATTACTAGGCTACTTGATGTTAAAGGCACATGAAATCTAAAAGAAAATTGTCATTATTCAGAGCATAGAATTATAAACAACTTTCCAATTTACTTCTATTATTTATTTTGCTTCACTCTCTTTGTATTTTTTGTTGAAGAAACAGCAATGTACTACTGGAAGCTAGCTGAACTCATTGGTAAGCCAATGGCAAGAGGTTTATAATATATATATATATATATATATATATATATATATATATATATATATATATATATATATACAATCAGCAGCTACAGTAGGTCTCAGCTCCTGAACCTACCTAAATATACGTTTCAACAAAGGATACCAAGAGAACTAAGCACTTTTGATAATAGATGTAAATTGGAAAGTTGTTTAAAATGGTATTCTCTGTCTGAATAATAAAGGGTTTCATGTTTATTTAAATACATTTCATGGCCTAGTTAGAGCATGCAATTTTAAACAACTTTATACCTTACTTCAATTATTAAATCTGTTCAGTGCTCTTGTATCCTTTGTTGAAGAGCATAACTAGGTAGGCTTAGGAGCAGCAATTAACTACTGGGAGGTAGCTGCTAATTGGTGGCTGAAAATTTATACCTCTTGTCATTGGCTCACCAGTGTTCAGCTAGCTCGTAGAAGTGCAATGTTGCTCCTTCAACAAAGAATACCAAGAGAATGAAGCACATTTATAATAGTAAGTAAATTAGAAAAAAAAAAGTTTAAATTGCAGGCTCTGGGGAACTTCCAGGTGGCGGCCATGTTTGGTCATGATGTTGAGAGCTGTTCCAGACACAAGAATTATCTTTCAGATATCTTTGTCATTGGCTTCTGGAATAATGGATCCCCTGTGTCAGCAACTGTTTCTGCATATTTTGATTCTAATGTTGTGTGGATTGGCAGCCCCAGCATGCCGGAGCATACTTTGAGGCTTCGGCCCCCAACCCAACCCGCCAGTGGAGTTTCTGCTGTATAGTAGTACCAAGAGTGTGCTATCACCTACTCCCTGGCCTTCCTCTTTCCCGCCTCTCCCCCCTTCAATCCATCCTAAATGCCTCTGCCAGGCTGATCCACCTTTCCCGTCGATCTGTATCTGCTGCAGCTCTCTGTGAGTCCCTTCATTGGCTCCCCATTCACAGCAGAACCAAATTCAAAATTCTCTTCCTTACATACAAAACTCTCACCAACGCCGCTCCCCTCTACCTATCCTCTCTAATACACAAGTATACTACAGCCCATCCACTAAGGTCCAACAATGACCTGCTCCTTGCATCCGCAACTATCACCTCCTCTCATGCTAGACTGCAGGACTTCTGTCGTGCAGCACCTACCCTCTGGAATACTCTCCCTCGTGCTGTCAGGCTTTGCCCTAATCTTTCTTCCTTTAAATGTTCCCTGAAGACTTTTCTGTTCAGGGAAGCCTACCACCCAGCTCAATAATAAATTAATTTCACTTACCTAACATTTTCCTCATCTAACTCTGTATTAACATCTTTCTCAATCTAGCAATCCTCACCTCCTGTTTCTCAACCTCCTACCCTTCTAGATTGTAAGTTTCCATGGGAATAGGGCCCTCAATCCCTCCTGTATGTGTTTGTAAATTTTGTCCTGTCTCTTACAAGTCTTGTATTGTTTTATTTAAATGAATTGTATCCATGGACAGCGCTGCGGAATATGTTGGCGCTTAATAAATAAAGTATAATAATAATAATAATAATAATAAATATCACTGAATTCCCAATATTGCTAACCTTGGCAAGATAAAACAACATTCCCTATGAGAGAGTTTCAAGACTAACTAGACGCTCACCTAGTCTCTTTTGAATTGCATTGGGCCACCATGTTTGGCCCCTGCTTGAGGAGACAGAATACAGTTGCAGTTCCTGATTGGGATTGCACAGTGGCTGTAGAGTCTCTTCTTTCTATGCATTTTAAAAATCCGCCAGCCTCACCACCTTTACTTACCTTAATTTGCCAAGACTCTGTGCAGTAGGCTTCACTGGAAACCGTTACTGCAGGGAGTGAGATGCTTCTTTGGATCCTTACATTGCCAAGCCAGTCATGTGAGTCTTCAGGTCTGATGAGGGAAGTGAATTGTCGCTGAGGAGAAACTGGGTCGGCCATCTGGAGATTGTGATACCTGGTTCAGAGGCAGGTGAACAACTGGTTAACTGGTAGTCTCTAGTGCCGAAGGAGATACTGGTTACCTGAACTATCTTGCTTTTCAGGATTTGCTGCAGCAGCTGAAAGTTTGTTTGTCAAGATACCTGCTCTATTTATCTATATAGTGACCTTAATTCTATCTCACTATTGTTCATTTTAACAGCGAGTTGCATCCTTTTCGTGCCGTGGTGGCCCCTTTTTATACTTAATAAAGACACAATCCCCCCCCCCCCCTTTATTGATGTGTAACTAACAAGGGGTTTATAGTATTTTTGGTATGGGTTGTATACCTCTTATCAGTTTGTTTTCTTATAATGTGGAGGAGTGTTACATGCAAGTAATGTCTTTATGTGATGTATAAGAGTATTCATATGCCTGTGACTTGTTCTATGTTTATTATTTTGTATTTTTATGCTTAAACTTCCAGTAAAAAAAAAAGTTGCATGTTATATCTGAATCATGGAAGTTTATTGTTGTCTTTACTGCCATCTTAATAACAGGAAAAATGCTATTTTTTTTTTACTTGTCCCCCTAGTCCATCACTAGGGAACTAGTGTAATATATACAGTAAGTCCCCTACTTACAAACTTTCAAGTTACAAACTTTCAAAGATACAAACATGCTGTAATGTGTGTAAAAGTATTATAAAGTGAGGTTTATAATACTTTTCACACAAATTACAATACAGTTGGACTTACAAACGTGCTCCCGGAACGGAACACGGTCGTAAGAAGGGGACTTACTGTAATATAATATATGTAATATAGTCGATGTACCAGTCATGATATAAACTATGCTTTGCACAATTACACACTGCATGTAAAACACACACAAAAAAATCTATTGTATAGGAGTAATTAAATTAACAGAAAATGCAATTTTCTAATATTTGGTCTTTAACATTTCTTTACCTTGAAATTCTGAAGCATTTTTGCTTCCTCTTGAAAAAAACCACTATACAAATAAAATATTATATAACAGGTAACATATTGATATAAGGAATACTGAGATGTATCCTAGATCATTGCTTCCTTTCTTGGCATTTACTTGCACAAATGAAAAAAAAAAAATATTTTTGCTTACACAAATATCAAGCTGCAAGTGCAATTATTGTTTACTTTGTTAATAATTTAGAATTTTAATATCATTTTAGGGGTAAAATTGCGCACAGAGTCACTGCATATATCACCACCTGCTCCTGATGATAGGTTATAATACAACTTTAATAACTAGAACTCTCTTAATAAAGAATACAAATATAAATCACACCACTGGTTAAAATCAATGACATTGTTAAAGTTGTGGCTGTGAGGGCCAAATGCTTTGAGATTATTAATCAGCATTGATTCTACAGGGTGTAGTCATCAATGTAATTAACACATTTCCAAGAAGAAATCATTTTCACAGCATGGGCATGACAGTTGCAAGCCACTGCTAATGTATTACCAATACGATTCCAATTTTGCTCCAGGTAGTTAGGCCAAGCTTTTTATATGAATCCTTCATCCAATTATTGTGGTCCGATGGGAATACCTACATCCCTAGCTTTAACTGGTTTGACTGAATATGCACACAGAATAACTGGGAAATGTATTCTATCACAAACACACACAATTGCATAGACAAACACATATACACAAAAACTATATCTTAGAGAAAAACAAACAGAAACTCAGTTCAAGGTTCCTCCAATATATTTCACAATACAGGGAAAATATTGCTACAAATGCCTACAAAGGATATGTTTACAAAATATTTTTCATGCACATATTACTTATCTGTTCAGTGTCAGTACTTTATGAAATTAATTTATTATTTCAACTTCATGTGAATATCTTTGCTCTTTAAATTGACATGTTACCCTAATACTTATTCACTTGAAATTAATACAACATATTTATCTGTAAAAAGCTGACTAGAAGATATCATGTGAACACCTCTATGTAAAATTAGTAGATATTTTACTGCAAAATTTCCTCAGTAGCCAAATGCCACTGTGAAGGAGATGTAAGCATCCAATCAGGATGTTTGTCCCTGGACTTGTAAGGGAGTGTGCCTCTTGCATATACAGAAACAGTCACTTAATTCCCCTCCTCAGTTTTAAGGGCATTTACAATGATACTTGCATAGTTATGTTGAAATCTCATAAGATCAAAGCAAAGTGTGGACTTGGCACTGATTGGCTTTCTTTTCACCATAAAAAAAAGGAGTAGCAGAAGGATGACTTTTTTACATACAGATGTCCATGTGATATTTTCTAGTCAGTTTTTTTCCACATAAACAGCATCGGTTTTTAAGTGATTTGGCATATGTCCCTTTAACCAGTTCAATGCACATAATGAGGATGCATTGTCATGGGCATTACTGCCTGTGTGCATATAACAATACAGTCTTATCAAACAAGGGGAACTCAAATCAAACACTGTTTTCAGCAATGCCCGTGCTACAAGCTGGGGATCATTGGCAGCCTTGTGGGCAGCACTCCAAAGCCATCAATGGGAGTGCCAGTGGATGGGGGAGGCGATTCAAACCCCACAATCACTTACAGATGATCAAGAGAAGACCCCTCATTTGAAAGAGAATGACCTGCTCCAAAAGTGTTAAGCCTCATAAACAGTGCCTGTTCAAAGTTTTTCGTATATTTTTTCGGGGTCTCAATGTTGAGGTCCAAAAGTAACCTTTTCTATTTATGTTCCCTGTTATTTTGTAGCATATGGCAAAGTTCAAGAGAGGCTGCTCCTGGTTACAGGAGGCTCATTCTAATAAGAGGCATGTTACTCTAGCTAAACAAATATTTCAGTTTACCTCATAATGATTTCTATATGCTTATAAAAAAAAAGTGTAATAGTATGTTTGCCCATATAAGTGTACTAAGTGATATAGGTATGTGTTAGTTTGTTACCAATAATTCTAACCGATTGTTAGTATTTTATGCATGCAAAGTTATATTGTTCTTGTATTGTTAAAACCTAAATTATATAAATTGTATATATTAGCACAGGGCTGTGAAAAAGGCTTAGCAGTAAAGGGGTTAATTAGCAAGTTTACATAATCAATATTTCACTATAGGAGCACTCCATCCTAATGCCTGATGTACAGTGTGACCACAATAATCACAATAATCATTTTATGTGGCATTGCATTTCTTAAAGCCTGAATATTGTATACCTAAAACAGAGATAATTTATATTCACTACTTTGCATTAAATGTGTTCTAGTAGAAAGCTATGAAACAGAAAATTGTAGAACAGTGTATAGGTGTTTGTGTCTATGCAAAGACAGGTATATCATTGTGCCAAGTCACTTTGCAAACATTGACATCTCTACCTAATACATTGTTCATTTGAAGGTTCCTTATAATTCAAATACAGCCCCTCGCATGAAAAATGTTGGACACATCTTCTTTTGAGTCATTTTCTAGTAACAATGTAAACCTTATACATTATATTTCCACTAAAAAAATATTTGAGTCATTCCTTCTTTTCTTGGCCTCCTTTTATAATTAGATATATTTGATTTATCTTTCCATAATCTTTGTTATACAGGCCTGTTAGCTCGGCCAAAATATATTTTTCCATATGGATATTTTAATAAGTAAATGACATTTTTTTGAATCACAGTTAAATTGCCCTTTTATCTTAATTTTATTTCCATTATTGGGATGAATTGCAAAATGTTTTCCATTAATCACACTGCAATGCTGACTGCCTATATATAAAAATGTTATTCTCTTAACAATGTGTTTTAATTTGTTTCTTTTTTGTATCTGAAATTAAATATCACTCTTCACTAAACAATCTCTCAGTCTTGATTCTGGGTAACATGAGTACAATAATGATACTTTTATGAATTTATCACACACATGGTCATTTTTAAAAATGTCCTAGTGTTTTAGCTTTGATATTATTTAAACTGGTGTACATGCGTTTCATATGCCATGACAAAAGGAATCCATTTTTTATGTTAAATCATGTTTTCTATTTTGTAATAATTTAACTATATAGGTATGCCTTCTGCTAGCTAATTATTTTTAACTTTATTTTAATCTTCTTCTTAAAAAACAATATTTTTATATAGATTTGAACCAATTAACGGCTAGATTACAAGTGGCGCGCTGTTAGCGCAAGCGCAATATTGCTAACTTGCGCTCATATTGTAAGTTAAAAGTAAATGCGACTGCACTAGTGCAAACTACATTTGCCATATTGGGTTAGTGCGACAGAAGTCCTAACTTACGGCTAGATTACGAGTTTTGCGTTACAGTTTTAACGCTGAAACCGCAAGCATTTTAGCCTGTAACACAACATCAATCCCGCATTTTAAAAAATTACGTTTTTGCGTGGGATTTCCATAGCGCCGGTATTACAGGTTGTGCAGTGAGGCTAAAATGCTTGCATTACAGCCTATACCGACACAATCCATACCGCCATCTGAGACCAGTAGTTATGGATTTTGTGTAACAAAAATGTTTTACAAAACTCAAACTAAACTGTTACAAAGTACACTAACACCCATAAACTACCTATTAACCCCTAAACCACCACCCTCCCGCATCGCAAACACTATTTAAAACATATTAACCCCTAATTTGCTGCCCGCCCACAACCCTGCGACTATTAGAAAGTTATTAACCCCTATTCCGGCACTCCCCGACACCGCTGCCACTAACTAAACCTATTAACCCCTAAACCACCAGCCCCCCACATTGCCACTACTAAATAAACCTATTAATGTCTAAACCGCCAGCCCCCGACACAGCCACTAATAAATTAAACTATTAACCCTTAAACCTATCACCCCCTAACTTTAAATTAAAATTTCAATATCCCTATCTTAAAATAAATAAAAACTTACCTGGGAAATTAAAAAAACTAAGTTTAAACTAACAATTAACCTAACATAACTATTATACTAAACTATTATACTAAAATTAAAATAGCTACCAATTATAAAAACTAATAATTACACATTAAAAAAAACTAACACTACGAAAACAATTTAAGTCTAAAATTATAAAAAATAAAAAATACTAAATTACGAAAAATAACAAACACTAAATAACGAAAAATAACAAAATTATAAAAAATAAAAACAATTACACCTAATCTAATAGCCCTATAAAAATAAAAAGCTCCCCCAAAACAAAAACACCCCCTAGCCTACAATAAATTACCAATAGCCCTTAAAAGGTCCTTTTGTAGGGCATTGCGCTAAAGAAATCAGCTCTTTTACCTTGAAAAAAATACAAAGACCCCCCAACAGTAAAACCCACCACCCAACCAACCCCCAAAAATAAAAAAACCTAACTCTAACAAAAACCTAAGCTACCCATTGCCCTGAAAAGGGCATTTGTATGGGCATTGCCCTTAAAAGAGCATTCAGCTCTTTTACATTGCCCTGAAATGGGCATTCAGCTCTTTTAAAAAAGCCCAAACCCTAATCTAAAAAAAAAATACCCCAAAAAAGTAAAAAATAAAAAACCTAACACTAACCCCTGAAGATCCACTCACAGTTTCTGAAGTCTGGACATCCATCCTCATCCAGGCGGCGAGAAGTCTTCATCAAGGCAGCATCTTCTATCTTCATCCAGGTGAGGATGAGAGCTAATGAAATTCTATTGGCTATTCAAATCAGCCAGTAGAATTTTAGTAGCTCTCATCCTGTTGGCTACTTTGAACAGCCAACAGGATTTCAGTAGCTCTTATCCTATTGGCTGATTTTAATTTCAAGAATCAAATCAGCCAATTGGAATGCAAGGGACGCCATTTTGAAAATGCTCCCTTGTTGCATTGAAGATCCAGTGTACGACGGTGACTGTATAAAGAGGATGCTCCGTGCCGGATGTCTTCAAATATTGTAATTTTAATATAAAGTTAGGGGGTTGTTAGGTTTAGGGGTTAATAGTTTAATTTAGTTTCTTGCGATGGGGGGGCTGTAGGTTTAGTGGTTAATAGGTTTATTTAGTGGCGGTGATGTGGGAGGCCAGAGGTTTAGGGGTTTATAAATTTATTATAGTGGCGTCGTTGTCGGGGAGCGGCGGAATAGGGGTTAATAACTTTTATTAGTGGCAGCGATGTCAGGGAGCAGCGGAATAGGGGTTAATAACTTTATTTAGGTGTCAGTGATGTCGGGGCGACAGATTAAGGGGATTTAGAGTAGGGGGTTTATGTTAGGGTGTTAGGTTTAAACATAACAGTTTTTTCCCCTGAGACATAAATAGGGTTGCATTACGGTGATCGCCATTCCGCACTTCAGGTGTTAGTTTTTTTTTTTTTTTTAAACATAATTTTTACTGAGGAAAAATGTGCAATACAACTGGTATACATTCAGTTAAAAATCACATAATTAGAATATGTTATACATCACAATTATAGTAGTTTGTCATAACATCGGAGTAAATTATTAAGTAGAACCAGTATGGGTAATACCAGGTGCAGTGCTTGCCCGGCAAACCCATTATAACAAGAAACACAACTTCAAATTTTTAATTATCTCATCCCAATATAAAGAAATTGGGAATACAATTATTTATGGAAAATTGAAAAGGAACATGCTGACATATCAAAATATAATCACACCCCCTTGACCTGTATCAAAAACAAAAGAATAAAAAAGAAAAACATCACTATGGATAAACATGTCCATAGGGCTGTACAATTACCATGAGGCCAAGAGTATCTGAGTGCGTAGGCAAAGAAGAGAAGCAAAGAAAAAGAAGAGGATGAAAAACAAAAGGAGGAAGAAAAAAAGGTGGAGAGGGATAAAAAAAAAAGTGAAGATTTTAGTCCAGAGAGGAAAATTAATCCCCATGTACAACTCCTGACACCTCATTGGTTCTGAGTCCAGTCAGCCCAGATCTCTCAGTACTCGTCCATATGGTCTAATGAACTATAAACAAATTTTTCCATTTTTGAAATATTTTGTTGGACTATAGGATTTTATAACTTGGGACCCAAGGACTTATAACTTGGGACCCAGATGGCGTCAGACAGATTCAAGCCCTGTGGCATGGACTTTTCCTCTAGTCCATACCAACCAGGTTGTTCCACACATGAGCACCAGGCCGATATGTGTGACAATCTCATTGCCTCATAATATAGAAATATGTTCGGGAAAGATACACCACCTCTGGCGTATTCCCTCTATCACTTGATGGGGGAATCCAAAGGCACTTAACACCTCCCATAGGTAATCCCATCTGACCCTGTCAAACGCCTTCTCGGCATCAAGTGACAGGGCCATCAGGGGTGTCTTAGTTTTCTTTGCCTCAGTAAAAATATTCAGTAATCTTCAAGTATTATCGGGGCCTTGTCGTCCAGGGATAAAGTCAACCTGATCTATTTTGATCAGGGATGGGAGCAAATGTGCTACTCTATCTGCTATCAATTTAGAGTATAGTTTGGTGTCTACGTTAAGTAGAGATATGGGTCTAAAATTGGAACAAAGAGAGGGGTCTTTCCCTGGCTTGGGTATCGCTATGATAGTGGCTTCCAAATTTTCCGGTAGAATATAACCCTCTGATTTCGCTTCATTGAACACCTGGCATAATATATTTTGCAGCTGGGGGTTCAGTTTTTTTATAGAACTGGCCAGTAAACCCATCTGGGCCCGGCGCTTTGTTATTTTTCAGTTGTTTGATCGCTTCCTTTATTTCTATCGTAGAAAATGGTTGAATTAATTTATTGCCATCCGCTTCAGATATCGAGGGCAAGTTCAATTTATGTAGGAAGGAAGAAATATCCCCAACTATCGCCGTACACGGTTTCTCAACTTTTTCAATATTATAAAGGTTCCTATAGAAGTCTGCAAAAGATTTACCAATGGCCTCTGGTGCATATATCTTATGCCCGTTGTGATTGATATAAGAAATCCTGGAGGCTGCTGTATAGTTTTTAAGTTTCTTCGCTAACATAGAGTCTGCTTTGTTGCTTTTATAATACAAAATGAGTTTGAACTTTGAGAATGCCTTTTTAATTTTTTCAAATTCCATGTCCTTAATCTGATTTTTCAAATGCAAGTTCAGTAGTGGGAGCTAATTTATTTAATTTTTCTGAGATCACATACTAATTTACCCAATGGGGCGCCCCACTGTTTTTTTTGAGCTGCTAGTTTAGCTATACAGAAGCCACGTATATACGCTTTCAGAGCAGCCCATCTAATTTGATGGGAAGATGGCCTACCGGGTTATTTGTGAGGAAGTCTTCCACCTTTTTGGTGATGGCTTGTAGGAAGGTCTTATCTTCCCAGAGATGCTTAGGGAACTTCCAGGACGGTCTACTCGACAGACAACCGTCTTCTTTCAAAGTAAAGGACACCGTGTCATGATCGGACCACGAACAGCTATGTATCCTGGACTCCGAGATCTTATTCATAGTCCAGGAATCAATGAAAAAGTGATCAAGATGCGAGTAAGATCGATGCCCGGATGGCATGATCTCCAGACATTATATAAGGAGAATTGATGAATGAGGTGCCGAAACTTGGGAGCTGTGGACCTAGAAAACATATCCAAATTTTTACCACTCGGAAACTTTTTATCCACTAGGGGGTCCCACACCACATTAAAATCTCCCCCAAATACCAAAGTTCCTTGCTTCAGCCTTTCTATTAAGTGTAGGATTCTGTGCAAAAAAACTATTTGCCCTTGATTTGGGGCATAAATATTAACCAAAGTGTAAATGTGATTATTAATTTTACAGACAAGTATGAGGAATCTGCCCTCCGGATCTTCCTCCACATGAATTTGATGAAAGGCTACTAATTTGTTTAGCAGAATAGAAACTCCTCTGTTTTTTCTCGATAAAGTGAGTTAAACATTATTGGGTATTGTTGGAATTTTAATTTCGGGAGTTTATCTACAGACCAATGTGTTTCCTGTAGGAAAATCACATTGCTGCTGAGTTTTTTAAGAAATTATGCAGTAAACTTCTTTTAGTAGGGACATTTAGGCCCTTTACATTCAAGGTTACAAAACGGAGCTTCGAAATTGTCTCCATAGCAAAAAAAAAAAAAAAGGAAAAAAAGGGGGGGGGGAGGAGAAGAAAGAAAGGAGAGAAGGAAAGAATGAGAATCAGAAGTCAAAAGGAGAGAAAGCCTCAGCCACTTATAAGCCTAAATAGAAAGGCCAGGGGGGTAAAATATACCTCAAGTGAGGTCTGCACATAAAATAGTTAAACCTTTAAATAGGTCAGCACATTAAAAAATTAAGTGAATATAAAAGGGTATGTCCAAGGAATCTGCGTTCACTTGTTTACTTTCGGTAAACTGTGGTTTTACCCAGGGGGGGAATGGACTTATAATCTACTAAAGAGTTCAATGAAATAGAACATTGTTCAAGGCCAGGGACATTCAATATAATCTCACACTAGGACATCATCTGTCCTATACTTCAATATGTCAAGTCTCATCTACTGTAAGAAGGTATATTAAGAGATTGTAACCAAGGATAGTGGCATACACGCCTCCACTACGTGTGGGTAGGCAAGATCTGTTATGTCAAGTCGTGTGTCTAGTCCTCAACTAGTCAGTAAACCTGTATGTATTCCACTGTATTGTATAGTAGTGCCTGAACTGCTATGGGGGTACAACTAGGTAGCGTCTAATTAAAAGCTTGGGCCTCTGGGATCATCATGTACAAAATGAAAGACCTAACAGGGCAGAGTGAAAGGTTATTCCCATCTTAGGGATATATCTATTAATTACATGATCTGTTGCTCCTAAGCCCTAGTAATTACTCTACTCTTGTGCTGCTAAAGGGTGAGGACTCAAGTCGTGTATAAATTAGTCAATGTCTATCACCTAACTAGGAAAGCCCTCCAATCATAATACAGGCCAACATCTATGCAAATATAGCCAGGGTCTTCTCTGTCGGTGTCAGGAAGTCTCAAACAGGGTAGTCAATTGAGAATAACCTTGAGGGAAATTAGTCACAACTCTAAGAATGCACTGTTATCAAACACTCATAAACATAACTGGACATAACAGGACGCATAAATAAATAAGGTTAACAAGTGACTCTGCAGTTTGTATAATGTGTGATAAAACTGTAAAGCCTATAACATACAAGTCATCTCGATTAAAAACTCCCTGATTAAGATCTAAAAAAAAAAAAAACATATTTACCTGACCTACCAGGATGTTAACTTACACAATCCCCAAGATCAATTATAAATGAGGACAGTGGGAGCTGAGATAATATAGTGAGGTTATATATTATGGCTTCAGGTTACAGAGGGATCTGAGAGCCATGTTCCTCCCAGATTGCGTAATAAATCAGGACCAAGAAAATGTACCATAGAAACCCCAACATCGCAAAATGCAAATAATGGAAAATACAATCTAAGATTATGAAGGAGAATACCTAGTAAATATTGTACAGGAACATACATGAAAAGACATAGAATATCATATTCAGGGGCTTCAGGGTTAGTATCGGCTAAGGGACCTAGCAAAGTCACATCTGGGAGGACAAAATCAATATGTACACACAAGGAGAAAACTAGTAACAGTCTTATGAAGTTCATGTGTGTCAAACCTGTAGGAACAAAAAGGAACATTATAAACAGCAAAAATTATTAATAATACTCATCAGTCATTGTCTTCTGACAGATCAACTCCTTGGGTGGGTGCAGCTGGGCTCATGTTGAAGTTGTGTCTTTTAGTAAAAGCAGATCTCTGAGGAAGGGAACTCCACTCTAGTGCAGTAAGTCTCAAAATTGAGGACAGCGAGGAGGTTGGATCAGGCTCCTTTTGCGTAGAGGGATTATCTCCTGACTCTCGAGTATCATTTGTAATCCATCTTTTGAGCAATAGGTGACCCTTGTCTGTGGTATCTGCAGTGAAAAGACGTCCATCCTTATGAATGAGGAGTTTGGTAGGATAACCCCATCTATATTTTATTCCTTATTGTCTCAGGGCTTTAGTAACCTCCTGAAATAGCCCTCTCTTCTGAATCGTAAATTGAGATAGGTCAGGGAAGATCTGAATATTCTTAAACTTTTCGGGCAAAGTAGGGTTCTGGAACATTGCCCTCAGGATTTGCTCCTTGTATGTAAAGAAGTGAAATCTAACAATCACATCTCCTAGCTTCTCATTCGGTATATTTCTTCCCTTGGGGAGCCTCATTGGAGAAGCCTACAGGACGGAGAAGTTCACAGAACTCTGTAAGAAAAGCACCCAACTCAGACGGTGAGACTTCTTCCGGAATACCTCTGAATCTCAGATTATTATTCCGTCGAGATCAATCTTCCATATCCGCAATTTTGGTCTCAATGGAATCTATCATATCTACCAAGACTTGGGAATTATTGGCTAAGTTACCATGCTCAACGGTGAGATCTTCCTGCTTTCTTTCCAAAATGTCAATGCGCTCACTAATGGCGCCGATGTCCTTACGTAGGTCTGCTGCTGAGCTTTTAATAGCTTTGGTGAGGGATTCTTGGAGGGAATTTAACTTCTCAGTAAGAGTGGTTACTATATCTGAAGCTGCGGACTCTGCCATGCTGCTTACCGAATGCGAGTCACACTCCCTGTCAATATTTGTATCTATCCGTTGTTGCTGGGAGACAATGCTGCTATCTGAGGCTTTATCCGCCCCCGATTTTGTTCTGAAATCGTCAGCCACAGACACTCTCTGTCTATGGGGAAAGCGTGCACAAGCACGTATTCTCAGCCGTTTGATTTTGTGCAGTATATAACTTATTGCCACCATATTGCACGCACAAGGAGGCTTTTCAGAAACTTGTAATAGCAGCGCTATAAGGGGTGAAATAACACAACTTTTTTGCGTTATTTTCGCACCCTCTATAGCGCAAAATCTAGGCATTTGAAGGTTAGGGCTAAATAAAATATTGCACCAAACATAACATATACATTAAAATTAAAAGTTATAAGGGTTAAAAAGTATATGACAAGGTCTTTGAATAGAAATAGCTATATTGTATATATACTTTAACATACATGTCTAAATATGTGTATGTATGTGTATATATATATATATATATATATACACACACAGTTTATATATATATATATATATATATATATATACACACATATACACTCATACATATGCATGCATAATTAAATGCATATTCCCTTCAAATACCTGAAAAAAATATTTTTTTAATATGTGCTTTACTGTGTACTGTAAATATTGTACATTCCAATGTTCTTCACATACAGTATATATATATATATATATATATATATATAGGTGTAGATATATATTTTACAAAAAATACATTACATATACTGTATATAGAAACATCTATTAAAAAATAAATAGAACATTTTCTTCTATGAGAAGAACATTGGAATGTATAATATTCATAACTACCTTTGGGTTACTGCAGTTGGTTTAATGTGTGCCGAAGTTAGTGTGCAAGCAATAAGGGTTTTTTCTATTTTGCACACTCCATTGACGTTTATGGTGGGAAAATGTTAATGCTATCACGCTATCCAAAGTCCTGAATTTAGCTTGCGATAGCTTTCACTCATGCGCAAACAATTGACTTTTATCTTGTAATCCACACTCTAAACCACATATGTTAAGAGTTTACTTCTGTTGGTGTTTGCTTGTGAGCGAAAGTGCTAAATAGTTCACCACTTGTAATCTTGCTCTAAATAGGTGTAAAGGATAACATTTTGTAGACAGTCCTTTTTAGTTTCAGCGCATGCAAAAATGAGAATTAAGTGTTTTTTGTTTTGTTGTTTTTATGTTTTTGTTTTGTTTTTGGTGATATTGAGGCATGAAAAATATCCTAGTAGGGAGTTTGGTCTGTAGTTAATTTCAAATGAAAAATAGGACTTTAGGCTATCAGAGATTTTTTATCTAAAGCCTATATGGATTTATTGTAATATTATATATAATATAATAAGTTACAGCTATTGGCCAGGAGATGATAAACCAAGTGCCTGTATGGAAGACTGGAATTAGGGATTCAAGTAATCACGGGTCAGAAGAAATGCACTTGGAGTTGTCATCTTTTGGCCAATAGCTGTTACAAACGTTCTATTTTGTGTTTTCCGTATATGTACAGCTTCTTGTATGTGAGTGAGCGAGTGCCATCTTAAAAGGATGTGAAACCAAAGATTTTTCTTTTATGATTCAGATAGAGAATACAATTTTTAAAAAGTTTCAAATTGACTTCTGTTATCAAATTTGCTTTGTCCTTTTGTTATTCTTTGTTAAAGAGATATCTATATAGGTAGCAGGCACGTTTGGAGCACTACATGACAGAAAAAAGTGCTACCATCAAGTGCTCTTGCTAATGTATAACATTGTTGTAAAACTGCTGACATATAGTGCTGGAGACACACAGACTGAACTTGCCTTCATGCTTTTCAGCAAAGGATAACAAGAAAACAAAGAAAATTTGACAGTAGAAGTAAATTGTAAATTTGTTGAAAATTGTATGCTCCATCTGATCTATTGCAAAAAAAATGGTTTTTACGTCCCATTTTACGTTGCTTTACTTAAAGAGACACTAAAGTTAAATTTCAATGTTTATGATTAAGATAGAGCATGCAATTTAAAAAACAGCTTTCCAATATACTTATATTATAAATTTTGCTTGGTGTTTTTATATGCACACCTTCTGAAGCACCAGCCCCTACTGAGCGTGTGCAAGAGTGCACAGTATATACGTATATGTGTTTTGTGATTGGCTGATGGCTGTCACATAATACAGGGGGAGGGAAAATGGAATTAAAATTGAAATTTGCCAGAAATAAATCTACTACTCATTCGAAATTCAATGACTGTGCTATTGTATTGTCTTTATAATTTGTATTTGTCAATTAATCAATTCTGCATTTAATGGTCCATTAAGTAATCAACATATTATACACTAAATTATAAGGGTACCTAAATCCCATTTTAGACCTATTTCATAATGAAAAAAAATACAAATACAATAGTCTATTCTAATAAAAAAATAGTACATTAAACATGTTAAAACACACTTTTACTGCCCCTTTAAGTTGCTTATTATCTTATTGAAATTGAAAACTTTGTGCTCTGTTTTACTCATCTGCCAATGAAATCTCAGGCACAGTTACAAACTGTATACAGCTTATTGACAGTGCCTGTGTCAAAACCATATTAACTATCTTAAAGGGTTATTAAATACTAAATAAAGGGTCAATATAATAATTTATTCAAGGCAAAGATTTGCCTGAGAACAATATGCACCTGCTTTATAAAAAAAAAAAGATGTTAGTTGTTAGTTAACCCCTTAATTTATTAGAATGACAGATCCAGATCCTATGTGTCCCACTACTGACAGTGACAGAGCTGCAGCAGAGTAGCTCAACCTCCTGTCACTCAAAAATTGATAATAACAGCTGTTATTTTCCATGGTAACCAATAATGCATAACAGCAAGAGTATCCCATTACTATTGTTATTATGTGCCACAGCCCAAAGCTGTAAAAAGCAGTTGTAAAATGGTTTTAGGCATACAAAACTCAATGCCTAGGAAAAAAAGAAATACTCATCTGCTTTAGCCAATCTGGGCTTTTGTCTGCAGACGACAGGGCAAGCCACAGTCAGATAATTTGTATCAAGTACATTGTTTTGCAGTTATTATCAGCCAAAGCCAATATACTGTATGTAGAAGGGTTAGTCTTGAGAAGTCAGTAGGCTGCATTTTGCATTCTGAGAATTAGAGAATCCTTTATTTGTTTAGTTAAATGACATGAAATGGGGGCAAATGAAATGCATTCACATATATGGGTAAAAAAATCTTCAGTGTTTATTGACACATCTGGAGATTCTTGTATCAAATTTCAGTTGAATAAAAATTTGAACTTTATAACAGTTCGTAAAACTGCTCCATGTGTTTCATAGGTAATTCCACTATATAAGCTCTTTTGTTGAAAAACGTATTCGCTCATGAAAAAGGTGCTGCTGAAACACAGAGCTGTTTTACCAACTGTTTTAAAGTTAAAATTGTTATTAAAGGGACTTTACTTCAGAATTTGTATTGTTTAAAAATATAGATAATCCCTTTATTACCCATTCCCCAGTTTTGCACAACCAACACAGTTATAATAATATAGTTTTTTACCCCTGTGATTACCTTGTATCTAAGCCTCTGCAGACTGCCCCCTTATTTCAGTTCTATGGTCAAACATGCACTTTAGCCAATTAGTGCTGGCTCCTAACTCCACAGGAGTGAGCACAATGTTATCTATGTGGCACACCTAAACTAGCATTGTCTAGCTGTAAAAATAAAACTGTCAAAATGCACTGAGCTAAGCCTCCAAGGGATTAGAAATTAGCATGTGAGCCTACCTAGTTTTAGCTTTCAACAAGGAATACTAAGAGAACAAAGCAAATTTGATGATAAAAGTAAACTGGAAAGTTGTTTAAAATTGCATAACCTATCTGAATCATGAAAGTTTTATTTTGACTTGACTGTCCCTTTAAGCTGGAATCTGGTACAGATTCATCAGTGCTTAATATTTTAACCACTTCTGTAAGTACATTCCATTTAGTACAGTTTGGTGTCTGCTTTTTTTGATCCAGAAGTTTGTTGGACACAACCACCACCGCCAAATAAAAACAGTGCAGGGGAAAGGTTATAGGAGAATCTAAGGCTAGCAGCATCTTCTGGGCAAGTGATTTGTTAGCTTGAGTATATATCTATTGTTTGTTTTTGCATAGTACTTATGTAGCTACTAGATGATGAAGATGACATCATACAACATGCTTCTAAATCAGATTTGTCTAACAAAAGACCACTACATGATCCTTCAGTAATTTGTATCTGACTTCTATTTCTCTATCCTTTAATACTATTATAAGGACTTGCATCAAACAGAAAGCTGGTCCTTTGTATTCACTTTGTTTATATCTAATGTATATGTAGACAGGGGTACATACAATTCATAAAGTGCTTTTACCAACAGGCAAACTATTTACCTTTATGTTAAACTACAATCACATTTAAAATGCACTGATATAGATATTACATGTATCTGTTACTTTAGTTTCATTTAGTCATAGTTTTAATTGACCATAAATCTCCAGCATTTAAATTATGCCATTAAAAAAGCATATTCTGAGCATTCCAAATTATTTGTATGAAATTTTTGTGTGTGAGTTTAAATGTAGATAGATATTTGCATTTGTTCTATAATATATGTATATATGTATTGTATACAAGATCCAATTTAAATGGGCTATTATATAACAAGATAAGTGCCTTAAATTTGCACACACACACAGATTTATACACTTACACTCTGGGCCCACAAAGGAGGGCAGGGATGAACCCAGATCTCCCTATCCTTCCTGTACATTTTCCACCTTGCCATTCTAAATTGCTTAGAAGTGTCCTGACTTTATAAATTGATTCTGAGGACCACCTAAAACCCACCCTGATATGTCAAACCTGCCTCCCTGACCATGACCCTAGAATGCCTTTACTTGTCCCACATCCCATTTTGACTCTGCACCACTGTGTATTCTGACATCACCAATGGCTATTTAGCTCCATCTCCTGATCTCTGCAAATACACCCCCAGCCATATAGTAGCTGGGGAATTTTATATAGCATGTGAACCAGATCTAGAGAAGCACCTCATTGACTCTAGAAGTGGAGTAGTAAAAGATTCATGTTAAATGGGGAAGTGAAGTGCTTTAGGTCTAACAACCATGAACTATATAAATTGAAGGATATTTTTAATGAAGAGGTTTTAATAAAAAAAAATATATATACAGTATATATATATATATATATATATATATATATATACACACACATATAAATACACATACATACATATATATCTTTGTTTGTACTCCTAGTGCAGTCAACTGGAGTAAACCTTCCTATGTTGAAAATATGGTTAAAGTTATATTCAAAAAGTTATTGGCACAGAAATGTGCTTAGAAAACATACTTGGATACCCAGCTCACTATACTCAGGCAAACTCCTCCCAACAGGACTTGACCGATATCAATATTCACAACTCCAAAGAATAAACCGTTATGTTTCTAATACAAAAAATAGAAAATAGAAAAAGATTAAAACAAAGATAATTGCAATATTTAGGTATGGCTAAAAAGTGTGCACAATGCAATGTGTTTCTCTGCATCTATGCGCCGTTTCATTAGGCATAAAGTGCCACTCTCAATGAGTCTTTTTTTAAAAACCTCATCATCCAATCAGATACCTAATTCCCATACTTTTTCTGACATCACATTTCTAACAGGTGCAATTGTCTTAATGCCAAGTCAGCAAATATAAATCAATTTCCATATAAACAATCTATAAAGTTAGCGTTCCTATATTGTTAATAACTCTCAACATTTATACAATAACTCGCCCACTTATTTACAACTTTTTGTTCTGAGTTCTAGAATGCACATAATAGCGTATTCTACTTAATTGTACCATCCTATTTGCCAATATTATTATTTATATCACATCTATCTCCTTTCTTAAATGTACTCAAGAAAAATAAATAAATTCTTATAATCAATAGGGGCGCAATCTGAAATGTACTAAGTTACAGGTAAAAGGAATATACAATTCAAAAAAAGTGACTCAGTTAAAAACAATGTGATATCTAAAAACCTCTCATACCAAATAGTCCAATTGTGGAGGTAATAGAAATGTCCATTTGAAGTTAGGTTTAAAGATCAGATCAGGATCTCAAAGGCCAATTTTTCTCCAATGGTTCAGGCTGCTCTTCTCAAAACAAATTCACTCTAATATTCGCTCTAAAAAAAAACAACAAATAGAAGGCTCCTCCTAGTGCACTTCTGTTATTCGTCTTAAGTGGGCAATTAAAATGAAAGTTCATGAATACTCACAAACATAACAGCACTATAATGTGCTAAGTTGGGCAGGCTGGGATCTCGCAGTGTCCCGGGCTCACTGGTCACCGGTGTGGGATAGTATTATCAAATATTTGAAATTTATCTCACAGCGCTTAACGTGTGTTCCTTTTAGCTCCTGGAAAATAAGGGTCCATAGCTGGCCCTAAGGGTGAACCTCTAAAAAACCTATAACACAAAGAGCGCCTAAATATCACAAGGCAAAGGAAAAAAATAATTACATTAAAAGCATTGTGTAAGAGAAGAGAATCTGTAGATACAGAAAGGGGGATGGAGTGCAGCCAGGGGAAAAAACACCAATCTAAGTGCAGATTTTAAAAAACACTTTACACTTTATTCACACAAAAGCAAAACATCAAGATGCGCACTTACAAACTTCACCCTCAAATATATGAGGTATGTAATAACATGTTCATATAGAAGTCCACCAGAAAGCGATATTCCACACTTAAGGTATTGTGAGACTTCAGTAATCCCTTGTCACGCTGTGTCTGTTTAGCCCGCTACAGAGAAAACACTGACTGGGGTTCTTCACTTTATACTGATATATTGAAAAACGCTTAGAGCGTTATGTTCCCACAGTCACACTGTTATAATTGCTCGCAGGGCTATACTGAGTTCAAGGGACATCAATAACAAGGTACCAACAAGGAGGAGGTAAATACCGTGGCAGCGGGTATCCTGTATTGAAAAGCCGGCTTGGATCCACCCCTGCTTACAGATCACCGATATCCTCCGTCTATGAGATGGGCGTGGCCTTATGCGTTTCGCTGGGCTCCTCCCAACTTCGTCAGAGGCAATACCCATCCTACACTTTGACGTGTCTTTTATAGGGAGACCCAGTGCAAATTTTTAACCAATAGGATCCACCCTGCAAAAGACATGCCTGCATGTACCAATTGCCGTAACAACGGCCACCGATAACACCTGCAAGTGTACCAGTTCTATGCAATATGAGAACTAAAAACAAAAAAGCAGGTAATGCTTAAAATATAATAACAACACATGTTAAAAACGGGTCATCTTAAAGGGCACATTCGAAAAATTTTTAAAAAACATTATATAATACATTTATAAAATAATATTCCATAGAACGCTAGACAGTTGCATCTCATTGGGACTCTAATGTATAAAACCCATGTTGTGTATACTAAAAAATAAAATATATAAAAAAATATACACATACATAGGGAGAATGTGTGTCTGGTATGACCCTTGGCAGTATGTAACCTCTATAGGAAAAAAAACAAAAAAACCTTTAACTCAGGCACTCATTCTTTATGTATCTAAAAAGGCAGCTAGATCAATATCACGATTGAAACCACCTGGACCCATAGACGCAAGTCTATGGATCCAGTATGTCTCTCGTTTTCTCAATTCTAATAGGCGATCCCCTCCTCTCACTTTGCTCTTGATGTGTTCTATAGCTACAACAGTGAGCCCTGTGCTGTCCCTATTATGGTACTCCAGAAAGTGGGCCGAGACCCCATGACTATCCAACCCATTTTCTATATTCCTGAGGTGTTCCCCAAATCTCATCTTTATTGGGCGTTTCGTACGACCCACATAAACCTTATCGCAGGAGCACCTCAGGAGATAGACAACATAGCAGGTTTTACATGCCATCAAATCTTTAATTTTGTAATTCTTGTCTCCCTTGGAAATACCAAAAGACTTGTTTTGTGGATTTATGTGAGCGCAGCACTTGCAGCTTCTCCTACCACACTTAAAGAAACCACTTGTGTACCAATACATTAAAAGCATGTACATTTATTAAATACAAATACAATATCATGGATCCATGTAACAGCCATAAAAAATGGGGAAATAAAAGGGGGAATAAAAATATGTAGTTAAAATATAGACTTAGGTATGGTACCTTTCAGGAAATGGTTAGTAAACCTGATAGGTTAACCTATATGGAGGATAACAATATTATTGTTATATCTCAGAATAACAAAATAAAATAAAATGTCAAGTCCAGATATTATAGTAATGTCCTATGGATGCATCTATGGGTAGGTGAAAACTGAAGTGTCTCTTTTATCCAATAGAGGGACTGAAGAAACAATGTGTGTATCCTTGAGGGATGGTTCCTCACAGAAACAGAAAAAGAAGTAAAAAGTGAAAAGAAAAAAAATAGAAAAATGGTGGAAAACAGTGAAATTAAAAACTAGAAAAATCAAAAATTAAAAACAAATGGACAAAAAATAGAAAAAAGTAAAAGAATGTGAGAGATTAAAAAAGTGATAATCGATATATAAAAAATTATCAAAAACTGTCAAAAATTATTAAAATAGTGTTCTTAATCTCCAATTGTTTCCTTAAGTTAGGTGGCTCACTGAAATGAAGTGTTCACTCCTATTTGTGAATCCTCTGAAAAGGAGATTGAAGTGTAAGAAAATGTTCGGGAAATCCAGAGTTATCCAAAACCTTCCCTTAGTGTACTTAAACTTTATACCTGGGAATAAAGAAAACACAGCATGATGCATTATTGTTAAAGACAAGTAATAATGATCAGAATGAAGCTTACCATAAATGTCAACGCGTTTCAGCCCTCTATTAGGCCTTTATCAAGACTATGATATGGTATGTTATGGAAGCTTCATATAAATTACTGGGTATCCAATCAAATCGCCATTATTTTGGTGCCAAAAATTAACCATCGTATATGTAAATTTCTAGCATTATGTTATGATCCGTATGTATAAGTGTTCGGAAGTGTTAGTTCCTTCATGTTATACTTCCGTATCGTCATTCCAGCCTTATTATTCTTATTACCTTACTTTCTAATTCTTAGTAACTAGTGCACTGAGTCCTTAATATAACATAACATTATTTATGCAAAGTTCTGGGTTTATCTTAATACTTTGCATCTCAACATACAAAAATCCATATTTTCTTCCCATATGGTCTAGAAACTGTACAATTTACAAAGTGATATTGTCTTAAAAGGGTGAATAAATTTTTTTGATACAGTTTAAAATTATTATGTATAAATAGATTGGATAAATTATATATCGAGTTACATTTCATAGAGTCACAAATGGGTATAATTTGATAATTATTATTTCTCAACAAATAGATCTGATGATTCACCCTTTTAAGACAATATCACTTTGTATATTGTTTACGGTTTCTAGACCATACGGGACAAAACTTTCATTTTAATTGCCCCACTTAAGAAGAATAGCAGAAGTGCACTAAGAGGTGTCTTCTATTTGTTTTATTTTTTTAGAGCAAATATTTCCTTTCTTAATACTATAATCACTATAGATCCCTCACAGAGACTCACCCTAGTTTCGTTATAAATGTTTTTTGTTATGGGAAACTAAATACTATTTTCTCCCTCTACTCGTTCATGGGTAGGAACATCCATTATGGGGATGTCACAGAATTCCTATATACCACCTCAATAGCGGACTATATGACATTGTATTCTTAAAGTTTAAGCAATATATAACAATATTCCCTATATAAGTTTTTTGTAAACTAAATGTCAAATTAACTTTAATACCTTCCTATATGTTGCAATTTCAAACATATACTACTATATATCATCAAGTACATCACATATTGGATAATAATAATATTCGTTATATACACATTAATATGAATTCTGTACATTAAAATGGTATACGGTAGCAATATCATTATTATTATTATTATTATTATTGGGTATTTGTAGAGTGCCAACAGATTACACAGCGCTAATATCATTCAAATGTTATCTGATTCAAACTTGAACCTTGCTAGTGGTTATACTAATGTACTATAAGTTACAATCCATACAATTAATCAAATAAATAACATAACTTGTTCTGCAATTAGTACAATTCTCCAGGTCATATACTCCAAACAAAGAGGAGGTCATCAACATAGGGGTTATAGAAATAAATTCCATTCAAAAAAGATTATTATCTCCAAAGACATGGGACAGCTCCCACCAACCCATAAAAAGCTTGGGGTAAGAGGGGACAAAATTTGCCCCCATTGCTGTCCCATGCCTCTGAAGGTAATTACAATCCATCAAAGCAGAAATAATTGGGGTTTAACAAAAAAATCAGTAACTCATAAAATATACTGTTTGAGGTAATTTCCATTATTTGGCAATTTATCAACAGAAAAACAAATAGCTTTCAATCCTAGAGTATGGGGGATAGCTGAATACAGGCCTACAACATCAACTGTAACCCATATATAATCATTCCTTCATGATTCCTTCTCTAAAAAACATAATAAATGAAGTAAATTGGAAAGTTTCTAAAAGTGTCTATCTGAATCATGAAAGAAACGTTTTGGTTTCCATGTCCCTTTAATCAGCTGTCTGGACACCATTTCCACTGAAGTGTCAAAGAAGTATCCAATGCACTTTTCACAACTCACAAGCAGCTTTTTCAAGGATTTATACTTGATTTATATTCTTGATCAATGCTTTCTTTTATAAAATGATATAGAATGTGAAATGACCTACTATTTTCTATTGGAAGTAATCTATAAGTTTTTTTTAACAAACCTATTTTGTCTCTAGTGGTCACATTCTATACTATTTATGTAACATCATTAATAAGGGTAAATGTTGAAAATTGTTGTATACATTCTGTTATTTATGTTGAATATTTCCTTTTTTGTGCTACTTGTTGAAAAATGTTCCTTTAGTTGTTTGTGATACCTTATAATGGACCAACAAAATCAAGTTGTTTTATTCCATTCACCTTCATGACCTCACAGGTCTCTTCTTCAGATGTAGATAAATATGAAGAAGAGACCTGTGAGGTCATGAAAGTTTATTGAATAAAAAAATCCTTGATTTTGTTGGTCCATTAAAAGGTATCACAAACTACTAAAGGAACATTCTCTGTGGGACCAATATGGCAACACAAAGCCAGTTTATGCTACTATGGAATGCAAAACAATTACAATAATGGGGCATATTTATCAAGCTCTGTATTGAGCTTGATGCCTCTTGTTTCCGGCGAGCCTTCTAAAGACCGCTGCTCCATAACTTGTCCGCCTGCTCTGAGGTCGCGGACAGAAATCAACCTGATCGAATACGATAGTGTTGATTAACACCCCCTTCTGTCGGCATTTATACATGTGCGGTGGACATGATACGATATAATACATCTGTATTTTTTTTTTAGGATTAAGGGTGACTGGACTAATCCAGAATAATGATTCCCAAAATAGTAACTTAAAACTGAAAATAAGAATAAGTCCGTAGCAAAGAGACATAACGTAAATGCAACTGAGCTGATATTCAGGTCAATTAAATTATGCATAATTTCTACTAAAGTATTTTTTACATTTTAATGTTATAGAAATGTTTTATTATTATTAAATTTGTTTTTATTATTAATAGATTTGCTTTTATATTTATTATTATTATTTCTATTATAATTTGTCATTAAGATTTTAGACATCAGATTGTAGTTCCACTTTATATGTAAAATAAAAAAAGAAACACAAACATGACAGGTTTAATGGCTCCTGTCAGGATGAAAGTTAATACCTGTGATTAAAAATGTATTAACTTAATCTCCTGTAATTAGTATCCACGTGCTTAACAGAGTATTGTTACTATGTTTGCTGAATAGATGGCTAAACAATGGCACAATGCTACAGATGTATTACCAGACCGTGATTCATTTAGTTCTTTCCTCCTCAATCAGGTGAACAGTTCTTCAAGGGGCTTATTAGATGAAAGTCATGATTGCTACTCGGCAGTCGTGATGCCTCTTGTCTCCAAGATATTCCTCTCTGTATGATTTTCCTCTGCTAATCACATGACACAGCTCACAAAGGCTCACATTCCATTCTTATAATTATACATTTTTTATACTTGCCAGATTTTTTTTTTCCAACCAGTATTCAAGTCTGCTGCTGTTCAAGTCATTAAATCCCTTTGCAAACTAAGACATCAGTGATTAGTATTGCTAAATTTAAATTTCCTAGTTCTAGCACTAACAAAATGAATATAAATGACTTTCGTTTTTATTGTTTATCATTTTCAAGTGTGTTGGCACACATGTGTATTGTTATATTAAAGGGACATTAAACTGAATGGTTATTATTTACTATGCTGTTGCTTTTCCTGTTGCTGCAGCTCTCTTCAAAACGTTGTTCCTATTTTGACACCTGAAAAGTTGTTAGATGGGGAAACTCCACCTCTTTGTACTGGGGGCTGCCATCTTGGAGTAAAAAAATTCTCACATACTGTGACAGAAGCAATGTGCCTTTACATATAAATGAGTTTGTCAGCTTTTTGATAACTGTATACTGTGCTTCAGGTTGTTTAACTGTTGTGTAACTGTAAAACTGTGTAAATAATGCAACAATGTAAAGTTCACATGATGTATTGTGCACACTCCAAGCAAATGACACAATAGCTGTCAAAAAGTGGGCAATATAACTGATCTTTAAATGGGCATTGCTTCTGTCAAGGGTTTTGAGAATACCTGTGCTCCAAGATGGTGACGCCCAGTATGAAGAGGCGGAGCTTCTGTATCTGGCACCTTTAAAGGGACATTAAACACTTTGAGATAGTAATATAAAATGATAAATTGTATATATTTAAATAGACTATGCAATATACTTTTATTATTTATTTTGTCCCCTTTTCCTGTAATTCTATTCTGAAATTGTGAGCTTTTCAGTTCCTGTTAGAAATGGAAGTGCAGAACACTGTTATATTCCACACAGCCATTGGCTGCACACTCTAGTGACCTATTTATAACTGTCCCTAATTGGCCACAGCAGAGAAGGTAACCTAAGTTACAACATGGCAGCTCCCACTGTTTTATAGACACTAAGGGGTAGATTTACCAATGTTTGTCCGACATGATACGCTGTAGCATATAATGTCCGACAGACATCGCTGAACATCGCCAGAACTGCTTGTGCAATGCCGTCCCCTGCAGATTTGGGGGTGTCAATCAGCCTGAACGTATAGGACCGGGTGGATTGAAGACCGCATTCTCAGAGGCCTGAAGGCTCGCGTGGAAAAAAGGGGAACAACGGCCATTCGGCCCTTGTTAAATCGACCACTATTTTGTCAATATTTAAACAGCTAAAAACAAACAAACATACATTTACATGTTATTCTCAGACTAATCTTTTCTTTGTATGCATTATTCTATCTAGCATTTAATTAGTGTTTAATGTCCCTTTAAGTGATTAAAACAGGAGAACTGATTTGAAAAGAGCAGCAGGAAGAGGATAAAATGCAATAACATGGGAGTAGTTTAATGTCCCTTTAAGGCTTACAGAATGTTCATAGCAAGCTTTGATATTTAATCCATTCATAGCTAAAATTGAACACTTTTATAAAACACAAAGATGTAAAAATAAATAATTAAAGGAACATTAAAATTAGTATTAGTAATGAAGAATTGAGGGTAAGGTTTTAGTTTTATTCTAGTAATGGGTGCTGCCAAGTTATCGCAGGTTAAAAAGCCTACTTATAAGATCTTCACTACTAGAGTCAAATAGGGACAGTTATCTTACATAGATATGAAACACAATGATTCAGATAGAGCACACATTTTAAAAAAAACTTTGGAATTTACTTCTATTGTCTAATTTGCTTTGTTCTCTCAATTCCTTTTGTTGAAAAGCATACCTAGGGGCCCATTTATCAAGCTCCGAATGGAGCTTGAGGGCCTGTGTTTATGGCGAGCCTGCAGACCGCTGCTTCCCTAACCTTTCGCCATCTCTTAGGTAGTGAATTTCAATCTCTCTGGTCTCGTCCGACCGGGGAGATTGACAGCTCCTACCCACACATGATTGGCTGTGTGCGGGCAGGGGGCGGGATTGTATGCGAGTGCAAAATAGCACTCGTTTTCAATGCTGAATTCCGGCAGGAGACTGCTGCTCCATAACCCTGTCTGTCTGCTCTGAGCAGGCGGACAGACATCACCGAAAATCAACCCGACCTCCCTGCTGGCAGACGATTGGGGCAATGCTGGATATGGAGAGGGTATTGCTCTCCGCATTCAGCAAGGTCTGGCGGACCTGATCCGCACTGTCCGATCAGGTCCGCCAGACCTTTGATAAATAACCCCCTAGGCTCAGGACCAGCAATACACTATTGGTAGCAAGTTGCTGATTGGTGACTGCTCTTATATGCTTTTTGTCACGGGATCCCCCAATGCGTTCATATAGCTTCCACCAAAGGATACCAAGAAAATGAAGACAATATTATAAAAGAAGTAAATTGGAAATTGTTTAAAATTGCTTGCTCTATCTGAATCATGAAAGAAAAATTGTCCCTTTAAGCGGAATATATTGATAAATAATTAACTTGAAATATATTTAATGTTTAAATATGTTTCTCATTGGAATATAACCAAATCTTATGTTTTTGACATGTTTTAAGGGACTGTCTACTTTAAAAAGTTTATTGTTTAAAAAGATAGATAATCCCTTAAAGGGACAGTCTAGTATAAATTAAACTTTCATTATTCAGATAGAACTTTTAATTTTAATCAACTTTCCAATTTACTTTTATCATCAAATTTGCTTTTTTCTCTTGGTATTCTTAGTTTAAACTAAACCTAGGTAGGCTCGTATGCTAATTTCTAAGCCTTTGAGGGCTGCCTCTTATCACAGGCTTTTTAAATCTCTTTTCAACACAAAGAGACAGAAAGTACACGTGGGCCATATAGATAACACTGTGTTCAGGCACAGGGGGTTATTTAAGATTTAGCACAAAACAATGCTAAATGCAAGACAATAGATAATAAACAGTCACAGTCATGTGATCAGGGGGCTGGAAGAAGGTTCTTAGATACAAGGTAATCACAGAGGTAAAAAGTACATTAATACAGGGAGTGCAGAATTATTAGGCAAGTTGTATTTTTGAGGATTAATTTTATTATTGAACAACAACCATGTTCTCAATGAACCCAAAAAACTCATTAATATCAAAGCTGAATAGTTTTGGAAGAAGTTTTTAGTTTGTTTTTAGTTTTAGCTATTTTAGGGGGATATCTGTGTGTGCAGGTGACTATTACTGTGCATAATTATTAGGCAACTTAACAAAAAACAAATGTATACCCATTTCAATTATTTATTTTTACCAGTGAAACCAATATAACATCTCAACATTCACAAATATACATTTCTGACATTCAAAAACAAAACAAAAACAAATCAGTGACCAATATAGCCACCTTTCTTTGCAAGGACACTCAAAAGCCTGCCATCCATGGATTCTGTCAGTGTTTTGATCTGTTCACCATCAACATTGCGTGCAGCAGCAACCACAGCCTCCCAGGCACTGTTCAGAGAGGTGTACTGTTTTCCCTCCTTGTAAATCTCACATTTGATGATGGACCACAGTTTCTCAATGGGGTTCAGATCAGGTGAACAAGGAGGCCATGTCATTAGATTTTCTTCTTTTATACCCTTTCTTGCCAGCCACGCTGTGGAGTACTTGGACGCGTGTGATAGAGCATTGTCCTGCATGAAAATCATGTTTTTCTTGAAGGATGCAGACTTCTTCCTGTACCACTGCTTGAAGAAGGTGTCTTCCAGAAACTGGCAGTAGGACTGGGAGTTGAGCTTGACTCCATCCTCAACCCGAAAAGGCCCCACAAGCTCATCTTTGATAATACCAGCCCAAACCAGTACTCCACCTCCACCTTGCTGGCGTCTGAGTCGGACTGGAGCTCTCTGCCCTTTACCAATCCAGCCACGGGCCCATCCATCTGGCCCATCAAGACTCACTTTCATTTCATCAGTACATAAAACCTTAGAAAAATCAGTCTTGAGATATTTCTTGGCCCAGTCTTGACGTTTCAGCTTGTGTGTCTTGTTCAGTGGTGGTCGTCTTTCAGCCTTTCTTACCTTGGCCATGTCTCTGAGTATTGCACACCTTGTGCTTTTGGGCACTCCAGTGATGTTGTAGCTCTGAAATATGGCCAAACTGGTGGCAAGTGGCATCTTGGCAGCTGCACGCTTGACTTTTCTCAGTTCATGGGCAGTTATTTTGCGCCTTGGTTTTTCCACACGCTTCTTGCGACCCTGTTGACTATTTTGAATGAAACGCTTGATTGTTCGATGATCACGCTTCAGAAGTTTTGCAATTTTAAGAGTGCTGCATCCCTCTGCAAGATATCTCACTATTTTTGACTTTTCTGAGCCTGTCAAGTCCTTCTTTTGACCCATTTTGCCAAAGGAAAGGAAGTTGCCTAATAATTATGCACACCTGATATAGGGTGTTGATGTCATTAGACCACACCCCTTCTCATTACAGAGATGCACATCACCTAATATGCTTAATTGGTAGTAGGCTTTCAAGCCTATACAGCTTGGAGTAAGACAACATGCATAAAGAGGATGATGTGGTCAAAATACTCATTTGCCTAATAATTCTGCACTCCCTGTATAAGTGTGTTGGTTGTGCAAAACTGGGGAATGGGTGATAAAGGGATGATCTATCTTTAAAAACAATAACAATTCTATGGTAGACTGTCCCTTTAACTACCCATTCCCCAGTTTTGCATAACCAACACTGTTATATTAATATACTTTTTACCTCTGTGATTACCTTGTATCTAAGCCTCTGCAGACTGCCCCCATATCTCAGTTCTTTTGACAGACTTGCATTTAAGCCAATCAGTTCTGACTCATAAATAACTCCACAGGAGTGAAAACAATGTTATCTATATGACACACATGAATTATCACTGTCTAGCTTTAAAAATTGTGAAAATGCACTGATTAAAGTGGAGGCTTTCAAGGGCTTAAAAGATAGCATATGAGCCTACCTAGGTATAGCTTTCAATGAAAAATACCAAGAGAACAAAGTAAATTTGATGATAAAAGTAATTTGGGAAGTTGTTTAAAATTGCATGTCTTATCTGAATCATGAAAGTTTAATTTTGACTAGACTGTCCCTTTAAGAAGAACAATGTCATTAGAAAAAAGTGCTGACTATAAATGTTGAATATAAAGGCTGAGAATTTGAAGATGCCTTATTAAATCACAAAAAACCCTCAATGAGCAAAATTGGAATCTAGAAAATGTCTGTGATTCTGACCCTTAATTTTGTTTATTTGGAATATACTGAAGCCCCTCCGGCAAGAATTAGACTTGTAATAAGTTTTGGCTGGGGTTTTAAAATTGATTGAGGTTTCCCCCACCCTTTTGAATGTAATTAATTATGATTGATCTGTTTTAGCTGATCATCATTTTAATGTCTCACTGTGGTCCTGTCCTGTTCCTTAAATCAATCAGTCAGTACAGTAACTCTAAAGCTTCCATTTTCATGTGTCTATCCTACTATCTCAATGAAAGATCCATAAAAATTTATTGCATTTGTTGAAGCCCCTTCTTAGACTATATTACTGTTATTCATTAAATGCTTCTGGATTATGCTAAAAACACCCAGTAGTAAATTCAGTTATAACCTGTCCATAGAATTTCTAGCTAGGAAAAAAACGTAAACAGTTTGAGTCCTCTTGGTATGTTATTTAAAACAAATAGGTCATATATTAGTATAATGCAGGACGTATTCTAAGCATATAATGGGGTCGATTAATCAAAGCCTTCGGCAGGCTTCGACCCCCTACGACTGCAGTTTCCCACAAAAGAAACAAAAGTCCGTATTTAACAAGAAGACCGCTGCTTACCTAACCTTTCGCCACCTCTTAGGTGGTGAATTTCAATCTCTCCGGGCTCGACCGACCGGGGAGATTGACAGCTCCTACCCGCACATGATTGTGTGCAATGCTGAATTCTGGCAGGGGAATTCAGCCCTCCAGAGGCATATGTGCACCCGTGTCCGTTGCAGCTTGATAAATAGACCCAATATACCAAATAGTATAAATCATCATAAATTTAGAGATATACTGAAGAGATTCTGATAGAATCTAAACTCATTATGTGTGTATGCACATGAGTGTATGTATGTGTGTTTATGTGTGGTGTGCGTGCATATGAGTGTGTGTATGCTGGGTGTGCGTGCATATGAGTGTGTGTATGTGTGTGTGGTGTGCGTGCATATGAGTGTGTGTATGTGTGTGTGGTGTGAGTGCATATGAGTGTGTGTATGCTGGGTGTGTGTGCATATGAGTGTGTGTATGTGTGTGTGTGGTGTGCATGCATATGAAAGGGTGTATTTTTGTGTATATCTGGTGTGTGTGCATATGAGTGTGTGTGTGGTGTGTGTGCATATGAGTGTGTATATGTGGGTGTATGGGTGGTGTGCGTGCATATGAGTGTGTGTATGTGTGTGTATATGTGGTGTGCGTGCATATAAGTGTGTGTATGTGGGTGTATAGGTGGTGTGCGTGCATATAAGAGTATGTGGGTGTATATGTGGTGTGCGTGCATATACTGTAAGTGTGTGTATGTGGGTGTATATGTGGTGTGCATGCATATAAGTGTGTGTATGTGAGTGTATGGGTGGTGTGCTTGCATATAAGTGTGTGTATGTGTGTGTATATGTGGTGTGCGTGCATATAAGTGTGTGTATGTGGGTGTATATGTGGTGTGTGTGTGCATATAAGTGTGTGTATGTGTGTGTATACGTGGTGTGCGTGCATATAAGTGTGTGTATGTGGGTGTATTTGTGGTGTGCGTGCATATAAGTGGGTGTATGGGTGGTGTGCATGCATATAAGTGCGTGTATGTGGGTGTATGGGTGGTGTGCGTGCATATAAGTGTGTGTAAAGGGTGGTGTGCATGCATATAAGTGTGTGTATGTGGGTGTATGGGTGGTGTGAGTGCATATGAGTGTGTGTATTTGGGTGTATGGGTGGTGTGCATGCATATAAGTGTGTGTATGGGTGGTGTGCGTGCATATGAGTGTGTGTATTTGGGGGGGTGACACTGCTTTGCCTTAAAATGCCCGGGCCTATTTTTGGTCCCAGTCAGGCCCTGGAGTAGGGCACTACAATAAGTTTGGTCTGTGTAAAAGGCTTTGGTTAACATATTTAATCATGCGCTTGTGATAACAGATTGTGTGCTATACTTTGTGCAAGGTTGGTCAAAGGAAAATATACCCTGCCCTACCGATTATGCTCCACTTTTAATCTAGCCCATAATGTATACATGCTAAAACCTTAGTAGAGAAAAAAATAGCATTAAGCCTATAATTATATCATGACTAATGTAACAGGCCTTTAATATATATATATATAAAACATATAAACACAAAAAGTCCACGTTTGATTTTTCTTTGACCTTGTGCTAAAGCTAAAAATGTCTCCATCAGAAGAATAAAAAGAAAACTACACTGGGAAATGTAATGTTCATCTCATGAAATAAGAGAAAGTAAAACTGATGGCAGTGTTTATAATAGACCTTCCTGTTTTCTTTTCTGCATAGTGTATAAGGGTGTCTTGTGGGAAATGACAGTTTGCTTCAGGAATTTACAGCCATGTGATCTTTTGCACATTACAATGACATTAAATGTTTGCTCTTTGCCAAAGGTCACATGTTACTCAATGTTTTTTTTTATTATTGCAGGTTACCAACTTAATGCAATCATTTGTCTTTATTCAATATCCAAGTCTCTTTTTACCAGACGCCTTAATGATAAATTATTAATAAATAATGCTAAGTCAGCATGCTGACGTATAGGACCGGGAAGTCCCAAATAGTTATTTTCAATGTAAAATAAATAACCTATAAGTTATTTTAAACTTGTATATACAAGCAGCTATATGTAATCTGATTTCTCCTTCCACTGCTCTTTGACAAGTAAGGAAGCGTAAATGGCTATTTAGGTGTGTCTATATATCTTCAAACAATACACTTATCTTGCCTATTTATAGATACAAGGCAATGTCGTTTCTTTTTGTAATAAAGGACTGCAAGATCAGAATCTAATATAAATGAAGCCCTGTTAAAGGGACATGAACACATTTTTTTAAACACTTGTATAAAATGTAAGATAAAGAACACATTTGAAGACTTCTCATTTTTCATGGTGTGTCAGCTATATGCACTCAAAACAATAATCTTTTGCCATCCTTCTGTGAGGCTTGTTCTACAAGTCCTATTACAAGTAGGACATCAGGGGCACACAAACGAGACATCAAAGAAGGGGATCAATAGGGTCTTAGAATGCAAAAGCACTGCCAGTGCTTACACTCACACCTGTCCACAGTTCATTTCAAATTGTGGAACAGATTTGTTCTTCATATCTAGCATTGCACAAATTAATGTTTGTTCATTGCCGCTCCGGCTCCCATGCATGTGAGCAGGACTTTTTAAATCACCCCGGTCAAATGCGTCGAGTGGGATTTTCATCCACCAACTCTAAGTTGGCAGAGAGTGTTTAGGAGGCAAAGGTTTAAACCGCTGGTTCATAAATATCAGTTGCAGGCACAAATGAGCAAGCCTGCGACCGATAGGGGTATTTGCCTCATGATCAATAAACCTCTTAGTACAAGTTGCTTCCCACATTGAAGTATAGTGTTTGAAGCCTGTATGTTTACCTATAGTCTCATGAACAGTACAGTGAAGAAAAAATATATATTAAATGCTGATTGGGTGTTTAAAGTGAAGGTAAACTTTGCTGAATGAAAGTCTGTTTTTTAAAAATACTATTAAAAACAGGGGCACTTTCATTCATCAAAGTTTACAAAGCAGCCGTTTTGATTAAAAACGTGTCTTTTTTTTCTTTTCACAGCCAGAGCAGCTTCCCCCTCCTGGAAATCCTCTCTTCACACGTCAGCAATGACTAATCCGGCTTCCTCCAATCACGGCTTTCCCCCCAGAGTGGTTATTGCCTGAGGCCATGCTGTTATTGGAGGAAGCCGGATTAGTCATTGCTGACGTGTGAAGAGAGGATTTCCAGGAGGGGGAAGCTGCTCTTAATGTGAAAAAAACAAAGGTAAGTTTTTAATCAAAACGGCTGATTTGTAAACTTTGATGAATGAAAGTGCCCCTGTTTTTAATAGTATTTTTAAAAAACTGACTTTCATTCACCAAAGTTTACCTTCACTTTAAGTCTATGGGCATATAGTCCGCTAATGTATTTGATGAATGATGTGAATACTAATAAGAGCAATATATTAATATGATCAACATCATATCTGCACTGAATGGATTCGATATTTAAATAAATTAGGGTGAATTGACTTTGTTTAACTTCAGATGACTACAGTACATAATAAGCTATTTATTTTACAAAATACATTTATGAGATGACAATCACGCTTTGTAATAAAGAGTCTTTTGAATTACCTTTTCATAGATATTAGACAGGACAAGCAAAGTCTACAAAGGTTATACCCATCAGTCATTTTACATTTTGTTTGAATTGTCTCACCAAAATGCACAGAGTTGATAAAATGCCATTTACAACCTATGTGTTTGCCTGATTTTATTCAACTTTATCTGATCCTGTTCAAATTGGAAGTAAAACAAAAACTGCTCTCTTTATTATATAAGACCACTGGCATCACCTAATTTATGTGGTCTTTGTATGGTTATTGTATTGTTGGGAGCCACATGGAACATATTCTCCATAAACCAATGCACAATGGATTTGCCTCATGTATCATTTAAAATTATAAATGGTTTGTGAATAGGTTTTGCGCATGAAAGAAAGAAATTACACAATGCTCACATATGCAGAAGCTTGCTGTAAACTATTAGCTGCTTACATTTACCAGCTAACATTAGTAATGAACGTATCTAATGCTTCAGGAGGGCAAAGTTCTTCTAAAAAAAAATTCATGGTCAGATCCAATGTTCCAATCAGCCAATAGAATGCAAGCTCAATCCTATTGGCTGAATGGATCAGCCAATAGGATTGAACTTCGATCCTATTGGCTGATTGCATCAGCCAATATGATTTTTTCTACCTTAATTCAGATTGGCTGATAGAATTCTATCAGCCAATTAGAATCTAAGGGACGCCATCTTGGATGACGTCACTTAAAGGTACCTTCATTCATCTTTAGTCGTCGGATGAAGAGGATGCTCCGCGTTGGATGTCTTGAAGATGGATCCGCTCCGCGACGGATGGATGAAGATAGAAGATGCCGTCTGGATGAAGATTTCTGCCCATCTGGAGGACCACTTCACCCGGCTTGAATGAAGACTTCTCCCGGCTTCGTTGAGGACTTTGGCCCGGCTTGGATGAAGACTTATCCCGGTAAGTCGATCTTCAGGGAGTTAGTGTTAGGTTTTTTAACGGGTGTATTGGGTGGGTTTTATTTTTAGGTTAGGGTTTGGGCCTGCAAAAGAGCAAACTGCCCTTTTAAGGGCAATGCCCATCCAAATGCCCTTTTCAGGGCAATGGGGAGCTTAGGTTTTTTTAGATAGTATTTTATTTGGGGGGTTGGTTGTGTGGGTGGTGGGTTTTACTGTTGGGGGGTTGTTTGTATTTTTTTTTACAGGTAGAAGAGCTGATTACTTTGGGGCAATGCCCCACAAAAGGGCTATTAGTAGTTTAGTTTAGGCTAGGGTTTTTTTTTTATTTTGGGGGGCTTTTTTATTTTGATAGGGCTATTAGATTAGGTGTAATTAGTTTAAATATCTGTAATTTGTTTATTATTTTCTGTAATTTAGTGGATTTTTTTTGTACTTTAGCTAATTTAATTTAATTTAGGTAATTGTATTTAATTTAGTTAATTTATTTAATCATAGTCTAGTGTTAGGTGTTAGTGTAACTTATGTTAGGTTTTATTTTACCGGTACTTTTTGTATTTATTTTAGCTAGGTAGTTATTAAATAGTTAATAACTATTTAATAACTATTCTACCTAGTTAAAATAAATACAAACTTGCCTGTAAAATAAAAATAAACCCTAAGATAGATACAATGTAACTATTAGTTATATTGTAGCTAGCTTAGGGTTTATTTTAGAGGTAAGTAT
The DNA here is from genome assembly GCF_027579735.1 of Bombina bombina. Lineage (NCBI taxonomy): Eukaryota > Metazoa > Chordata > Amphibia > Anura > Bombinatoridae > Bombina > Bombina bombina. Next base: position 709,817,218 of record NC_069500.1, read on the forward strand.
TTAGTTTTAAAAAGGAATAATTTAGTTAATGATAGTAATTTTATTTAGATTTATTTAAATTATATTTAAGTTAGGGGGTGTTAGGGTTAGGGTTAGACTTAGGTTTAGGGGTTAATAAATTTAGTATAGTGGCGGCGACGTTGGGGGTGGCAGATTAGGGGTTAATAAATGTAGGTAGGTGGCGGCGATGTTAGGGACGGAAGATTAGGGGTTAATAATATTTAATTATTGTTTGCGAGGCGGGAGTGCGGTGGTTTAGGGGTTAATATGTTTATTATAGTGGCGGCAAAGTTGGGGGCGGCAGATTAGGGGTTAATAATTGTAGGTAGGTTGCAGCGACATTGGGGGCGGCAGAGTAGGGGTTCATAACTATAATGTAGGTGGCGGCGGTGTCCGGAGCATCAGATTAGGGGTTAAACATTTTATTATAGTGTTTGCGATGCGGGAGGGCCTCGGTTTAGGGGTTAATAGGTAGTTTATGGGTGTTAGTGTACTTTTTAGCACTTTAGTTATGAGTTTTATGTTACGGCGTTGTACCATAAAACTCTTAACTACTGACTTTTAAATGCGTTAGGAACCTTGACAGGGTAGGGTGTACCGCTCACTTTTTGGCCTCCCAGGACAGACTCGTAATACCAGGGCTATGGAAGTCCCATAGAAAAAAGACTTTATGAAGTTTACGTAAGTCGTTTTGTGGTAAGGCCAAAGAAGTGTGCGGTGACTCTAAACCTGCAAGACTCGTAATACCAGCGGGCGTAAGAAAGCAGTGTTAGGACCTCTTAACGCTGCTTTTTAACCCTAACGCACAACTCGTAATCTAGCCATATGTTTGTCAATAGCCTTTACCTAGGTATAGAAACTTTCAGTATAGGTAGGGATACTACAGGCTAAATCAAATATTTTAAATGTCAATATAAAGATTAAGGCGCTATTTGTAAACAATTTAAAACATTCCCGCAGGTAAAATATAGATAATTGGGAACAAATTAAAGGAAAGTTTTTTTTGGTAAACTGTCCCTTTAAGTTCTGGGGCCTGATGATAAAAAAAACTTAACGGCATGGAGAAAAATCACACAATATTTTTTTTTTTGTGGGGGGGTGTATTGTTATATTTCTGGTCTCTCCCTCACATACAGAACTGTGCACAGCTAGTTAAACAGCAATTCTAAACTATGAGTCCTGTCTTGTCATAATGAAATTACATTTTAAACCCATGTTTATATAAATTTACATTTCTATTATTAGTTCTGAATGATGATGCTAAATCCCTTGGATGTTATTGTTGTCGATTCTTATTTATTTATTCAAATAATTAAGTGGTACACTATAATAGCTACAGTCTTTTGAAACTCTTATCTATCAAAAAAAAAAAAACTATGCAGGCTTGGGGCAAGATTAGATATGCGGCATTGCCCGCAAAAGCTGGCGATGCCAGTTTTTATGCAGTTTTGCTATCACATATACGGTGCTGCATATACTGTAAATGTGACGCATATATGTCACTCGTCAACCGCAATTTTTACTCCCATAAACTAACATAGAACTGCGTCGGTTTCATATATTCAGCGCAAGGACTTATTTAGGGGGGTTTGGTGGGTGGGGGGGTTTACTGTTAGGGGGGACTTAGAATTTTTTTAATGCAAAAGAGCTGTTTAACTTAGGGCAATGCCCGTTTTTTTAATTTTGGGGGGCTTTTTTATTTTCATAGAGATTAGGCTTAATTTTTTTTATTTGTGATAATTTGGTTTATTATTTTCTGTAATGTTAGACTTTTTTATTTTTTGTTATTTTAGATTAATTTAAATTTTTTATTTTTTATTTTTTAAGGAATGTTAGTTTTTTTATTGTAACTTAGTATTTTTTTAATTTAGGCAATTGGGGTTAATTTAGGGGGTGTTAGGTTAGGGGGCTTAGTAATTTATTTCTTTTTTATTTTTTTTAATTTTTGATAATTTGGTTTATTATTTTCTGTAATGTTAGACTTTTTATTTCTTGTAGTTTTAGATTATTTTAATTTAATCTTATTTTTTTATAAATACTGTTAGGATTTTTTATTTTATTTTAATTTAATTTAGTATTTTATTATTTTATGTAATTTGGGGTTAATTTAGGGGGTGTTAAGTTAGGGGGCTTAGTAATTAAATTTGGTTTATTGCGATGTGGGGGTTTGGTGGTTTAGGGGTTAATAGATTAATTAGGTTTATTGTGATGTGTTGGCTTGGCGGATTAGGGGTTAATAGTTTAATTAGGCATATTGCATTGTGAGGGTTGTCGGTTTAGGGGGTTAATACATTTATTATTAGTTTCGATATGGGGGTGATGGCGGATATAGGAGTTTTTACATGTCGGCTTCATTTTTGGGAGGCGGGTTAGACTTTTACAGGATATTTTATATTTATTTTTATTTTCTTAGGCGCTGGCAGTTTCTAAAGTGCTGTAAGTCACTGGCGACTCCAGAAATGTGTATTTACGCACATTTCTGGACATTGCTAGTTTATCTGATTTACGGCAGTTTATGCCGGCGGGGTTTATGTGATTCCCCGATGTGCAAGGTGAAATTACGGGCGGCGCGGGTTTCAGCAATTACGCTGAAGCCTACGCCGCATATGTAATCTCTCCCTTGATTGGGGAGTATTAATTGGTAACATATTCCAGATATACATATTAGCTATACAAATTGAAGCAGAGAATTATTAACTGTTTATTCTCTTATCCTCTCACATTTTTAAATCCACAAACTAACCTATAACAAATAGCATAATAAAAAAAATAGTTATTTTCCAAATGAAAACATTATTAAAGGGACCATAAAGCCATGTTTTCTTTATTGAATTCTGGTTGTATATATGTATGTATTTAAAACATGAATATTTCTCTGTTCACCAAAAGCCTTGGGGAATAGTTCCAAATAAATCAGTGAGTTCTTATCCCATGGTCTAGATGTTCACTTCCTGTTCCAAAATCAAAATACACAGCTCAGACTTTAACAGTTTCATGCAAAAATAAATAAATAAATGAATCAATAAATAAATACATCAATTGTGCTTATTCATTTTCATGACAGAAATTTGCGCATTTGGTGTCCCTTTAAAGAGTCATGATAGACAATGCTGCATTATTGTAATATAATTTTGAATTGGAGCATGTTTGCAAAATACTTGTATATACTTATAGTGAAAATGCTTCAAATAAAAGTTAATACAAGTTTAGAAGCATATGTACATATGCCGTGCATGCCTAGAGAACCTGCGTTGATACAATGCATCTGTTTAGGGTTCCAAAAGGGCTTGCATCATGTCAGTAATTACAAACCAACACCGGTTTTCAGAGCAGACACAGGGTTTTAAATGCTAGTGCACTGGAACATGTGCAACATATATACATATGCCACCAAAAATAAATCATTTTACAAGGAGTATTTCTGTTCATGAATTTAAAAAAGAAAGAGATAATTTTATAGGTGCACATCAACATATCAAGAGTCCCTCTGTTTGAACAACATAATAGAGACAGCGTAGCCTGAAAAGTAGACATACAGGAATATCAATTGTAGCTAAATCAAAGTAAATAAAATCAGATATTTCATTTTCTTGTAAATAAATATACTATACTAAAGGAAAATGTCAGGTGAAGCAAGAAAATAACCCTGTTTTAAAAACAATGAGGCTCTATCTATTCACAGCCTCAAACGTGCCTCAACATAATGATATTGTATTCATGTTCATCCAGGTAGCTTTGGATAATAGCATCTCATTGTGTTCATTGTATTTATATTTAATTTCTCAGAGATTCATTACATACCATTCCCTTATCCAGTCTCATATAAGTTAGTTATGTGGTAAATATTGATCATAGTCCCACAGAGATGCCATATTCTTGATTGCATATATGCCCATTCAACTTCTAAATTAGATTATTATAGGAAGACCTGGGAATTAATGGTTAGTGTGTGGGTTATATTACATATAATCATTTAGTTGTAATTGCAAAGGTAGACAGTCAAAAAGAAAATGATTCCAATTATCTACACATTAACTTACACTATCTTCCATCTTACCTGCATACTAGAAATATAAATACAGGACAATGGGTTCAAAGACAAAGGGAGCTGTGGTTTAGAATAAAAATAACTCTCTCCCTGTGATCCTTATTCCAAAAGCCCCTGCACTAAAAGCACAGGTCAAGAATTCCTACGCCCCTGGAAAACAGCAGAAGGAATTTAATGTGGAATACAGGATCAATAAAGAATAAAACTACTATTACCTTTGACCCTATTAAATCCATAGCTCTATGGTATATTGCACAAATGTGGTTTAATGAGAATGCAGCAATACTAATAGATTATTCAGTAATCCACTGAAGAAGACCCAAAGGAGATGTAGCGTTGCTATAAATAAAGCCCGAACCTCAGACCCTTTCAGTTGAGCATTTAAAATAATTTGAATGTATTTGTCACAAATGATCCGATCATGATGTTGAGAAATATTATCATCTAACAACCTCTGGAAATAGACAGATATTTATCTAATTCATAGAGCTCATATAATTCATAGATCTTTTACCTGCATTAGTCTGGACCTTCAGCTTACTAAATAGCTCTATAGCATGTGACACTATGGACGGTAACAAAGAAGCTCAAGTTCACATCACATATTATTTCTGTTCATTTAATAAAAAGTTTGCTAAAAATCTTGTTTATGGTCGTTTAAGAAACTCAATAAAATATTTGTTTTTATTCTCTGTTGTACTTCCTGATCACAATTTCTGATAAATTAAAACTAAAATAAATTATTTCATATGAAAGAGCACTTATAAAACATGTTCAAATATTTATTTTATATAAAAAGGTTAGGCTAAAGCTGTTCATTTTAACTTTTAAACTAAGAAGAAATGAATAACTGGTCCCTGGGATAGAAGCTTGCTGGCTGATAAGATAAATAACTGGTTTTCATTCTTGCTCAGAAGAGGAGCATTCGTTTTACAGAATTTTAAAGTGCCCTCTTTTAGATGCAACAACAAATTACTTTAACCATGTAAAATGGCAATAGGCTAACATATGGGCATATTTCAGTTGGCATGAAGAATTATCAAGGCAAATTAAGCCATTAGAAGAAAAGGGGATGCACAGAGCGCCTAAAAAAAGGATAAGGTGACTATAGTGACTCTGGAAAAATCAATTTAATACAATATATCCCTTATCAAATAAAAGACAAGATTAAAATACATGGATCCATGCATACAAAAAGAAATAAAATCACTTGAAATCAGTGTAAAAGGCTGTCTGACTATAAAAAGCAATCCTATCTGACTGGGGCGATACGTCCTAATTAAGTCCTCATCAACAGATGATATAAATTAACAATATTTTAACAGTATTATACGTGTGGCTGTGATTATCACACCAAAAAACACACCAAAAAAACAAAACAAAAATTTAACAAACAATTTTGGATCCCAAGGGGATGTAGCAAGTGTCCTAAACTCTGTGTAGTGTACAAAAATAACGTTGGATAAGTGTCTTAGTGAAAAAAAGGCATATTTAAATCCTCATGAAAATATAAAAATATATAAAAAATATATATAAAAATATAAAAAAGTGAAACAATTGTGTACACAAAAAAAGGGAAGAGAAAAAGAGGAAAACAGGAAAAAATTTAACAAAAATGTAAGAAAAATAAGAAAGATCAAACTTGTATTTCTAGTGGTAGAGATCTATGGTATTCCTCCGATGTTCCAGGGGTCTTTAGTAATCTTCCAAAGTTCCTTGAGTATCCTATTGGAAATAGATCACAATGTGCAGATTGTTTTCAAAAGATATACTGTTGAAAGTAGGCTTACCAGTTTAAAGTCAACGCGTTTCGGCCTCTATATATATGCCTTTCTCAAGACTTAAAACTGAGTGGTACTGGTAGCCTTAAATACTGTCTCAATATTTCCTTAATTGAAATGCTTGAGCAACAAAAAGTCCAGGACAGCCCCCTCCCATCCCATCCCGTATCGTTAGCTTGAATTGGTATACGAAACCGGAAGTGGCGTATGGTAGTGACGGATTGTGTTTAAACTTATCTTCCATCTGTGTAAGCTTTCCTTATTTAAATGTGGCTATCGCCGTTGTTGCTATACCTCGCATCTGTTCTAACATTACATAATTTCTAGTCTCCTAAGCGATCACTGTACTCTAGGGTGGGCTTGTATATGTACATCAGCAGTTAGTTCCGATATTATGGCTGAGTATATCTGAAACGTAACTTCTGTAACAGGTCTCTTAGTGGATCATAGGTTTTAACAAAATGAGAATCCTATATCATGCAGTTCTTTGTAAAGAGTTTAGCAATGCAGTGCATCTTACAGACTTTAAAAACTTTTCCAACTTAAAAACTTTTCCAACTAATAATAACTTAGCAGAGCATTATATATATTAAAGTGTATAATCCAATCTAAAGGAATATAGAATGTATATCAAATCGAAAGTTCTAGACTGGGTAAAAAAATGTTAGTTACGAAATAGAATATAAGGGTATGTGTCTACTAGATTACGACGCCTAAAGTTCTAGAATCTAAACAATAAAAAATAGTAATGTGTAAATATTAAGATAGCGGGGATGATAAGGGAAAGAGAACTAAATTACATCTTATTTTTACAGTTGTCCGTCCATAGACATTTTTCATAATGTACCATCTGGTCCAAGGTTCCGTTTTCCATTTGAAATCTATCTATTGAGTATATTGTCTAACTCTGAGGCTACATATAATTTACATGATGTTCTTGTTGGGGAACTTTTGAGAAATCTAGCTGATGTGTATGTAAGCAGTATATTTGAGCTATTTGAGGGGGGAGGAGGGGGGGATATTTTCTCTATTAAACAGTCTGTATATACTATATATAGCCGTCCTATTTAGGGAATATATACCCTCCATATCAGGTTTCTCAAGATGTCATATTTAGGAAATATATTCCCATAAAATAAAGATGCAAATAAAATATGAAATATGCTTAGTGGATCTATTTGCTTCTCTTTGTGTCAATCGTAGGAGGCTGTTGAGTGGATTGGATCTCACATCTGTTCTAAATCTTATTCTCCTATTGGTTTGGTATTGGTTTGGAAGAGTTAACCAAATCCCTCTCCATGGTGACTAGTATGGAAATACATGTGAACCGGGGGGGGGGGATTGTGTGTGTGCCTCTTTCGCATATGTTTTTTTATATTTTTATATTAAGTAGATGTGCTAAGTCCTCTTTATTATTGAGGCCTTTTGGGTGTAGGCCATCTAGGTGGAAAATCCATTTTGATTCAGCTCTCAGTAGCTTTCTCTCATAATCACCACCTCTCCAGTCTTTCCTGACTTTCTAAATTCCAATAAAACTCAAGTCTTTGATGTTACCCTGGTGTTTTATGGAGAAATATCTGTACAATGCTGTCTCCATGTTCAACTTTTCTATGAGCAGTAGATTTCCCCTTATCCTATCTTTTAAGGGTCTGGACGTCTGCCCTACATTTTGAAGTCCACATGTGCATTGTATCAGGTATATAACCCCTTTGCCCTGGCATCTTATGAGGTCTTTCATCATATATTTCTCTTTCGTATTATAAGATTGAAAATTATCATTTTTTTCTGCCACATTTGCATGCTTTTGCCCAGTTGCTTTTGTCTTGGTATTCTGGGTGCCAGTCTGTTTTTGAGATTATTTGGTTTTCTGTAAATGAATCTCAGTTGTATTGGCAATTTTTCTCCTATTACGTCATCTTCTCTTAGCAGAGACCAATGCTTTCTAAATATATTTTCAATAATATATCTATTTGTGCTATATTCTGTTATCAAAGGGACATTTACAGTCTCCACATCCGTCTCTGGTAAGGTTTTATCCTTGTACTTGGTCAGTTCTCTCCTTTCAATCATTCTTACCACTTCTATTTTTTGATTCAGTAAGTTCTCCTCATATCCTCTTTCAATAAATATGTTTTTCTGTATCATAGCTTGTTCTTCCCACTTATCGGGTTGGAGCAGTTCTTCTTGATCCTTAGCAGTTGACCTTTCGGGATATTGTCTTTCCACTAGTCATGGTGGCAGCTCAGTTTATGTATGTGATTATTACTGTCGACTTCTTTGAAGTATGTAGATGTTTCCAGTCCGCCATCCTTCACTTCTATCTTTAGGTCCAGAAATGTGATATCTGTGTGTGGTGACATTTTATCACTGTAATATTAATAAAATATAGCTCACAGATTTTATTCCTGGCAATTCACATAGCTCCTTTTAAAATGGAATATTCAAGTAGTTAATTCTTATTATTAATTCTTTGGCCAAGTGTCTGTCTCAGAAGGACACTCCCAATAGCCTTTGAATGGCATTTGATAAACCACTCCCTAAGGAATTGGGGTATAAAAAACTGGTACACCAAAACCTCTCTCTCTCTTCTTATCCTGTTCCTGAAAGGATGGCTGATGTTGGACACATTGGAGAATTTATTTATTATTTATTAGAAGTATATTCCTTTAGGATAAAATTCTTTGATTATTTTAGCAGTGTTGCACAAATTAGGGTTGTGGTAGAGTTGCCCTGTATTCATTATTTGGACTGTTTTGCTGTAAAAATAGATGTGTGTATATATATATATATATATATATATATATATATATATATATCTGTAAATATTTCTCTTATTATTAACATATATTGATTCCTAATAAATTCTTTGGAAACAATGGAGACCCTTTTATAGTGTTAATTTCACAACTTACTTGTATTGGTTTAGTGGTTTTACCATAGAATTATATTTAGTACTAAATTAGAATTATATTTAGTAAAAATACAAATCCATTAAACTAATTAATAACCACACTGTGTAACTCCATTCATGTGTACATTTTAGATTTACTACATTTTTGTTCATAATCTCTATTGTTTATTTCAGATCTTCCAACGTGCTCTTCCATATAATAATGACGTCATCGATGTAGTGACGGTACAGGACCAGGTCCGTGCTGGCTGGGCATGACTCCCAGAATATGCTTTCCCATATACCCATATATTCACATAACTCGGCGCGAACCTGGTCTCCATTGCCGTGCCGCAGATTTGTTTGTAAAACTTTCCATCATTACAAAAGTAGTTGTGAGTCAGGATATAGTGTATGCTGCCCAATATAAAGTCACCTTGCTCTTTCGGCACATCTGGATCTTTTTTTAGAAATAAGTTTACCGCATCCAGACCTTCTTTATGCAGGATGCTGGTATACAAAAACGTTACGTCGCACCTAGCCAGTATATATCCATCTTCCCATGATACACTTTCTAAGAGGTTCAGTACTTGTGCCGAATCCTTCAAGAACGAGGGGAGTTGCTTAACATATTTCTGCAAGTGCTTGTCAACGTACTCTGATAGATTACGGGTTAATTAAGCCATTAAGCAATTTGCAAATTTGAAGCTATCTCAACTAATCAAGAAAATAAAGTTTTCTTTTTCTTACTGCATTACCCATCAACAGATATTCCTCACCAACCCTTTTTGCAATCATTCTGAAAACACTTAACATACCCATTTTTACATTATTATTTTAAAAAAAACATTTTCAAGCCCTTCAGACATTAAAAAAATTATTTGACTATGGATGGTAGGGTTGTCGCTTAGGTTTAAAAACAATTACTTATTAAAATGATTAAAACATAAAAAATTACACTTTAAAATCATGTAACATGTTCACGCGTAAAAAATATTATCAGCAGAACGCAATTGCATTTACCACTTTTTACGCAACCTATCAGAATGAAAGCTTTTTCTATTGGCTGTTTTGAATTTAAACATGCAAATCAGCCAATAGGAATGCGAGGGGACGCCTATATAAAAGGAGTACCTCGCATTCAAAATTCAGTGTGTGGATGGTGACCGCATGAAAATTACCTCTGTGTTTAAGATGCATGAAGACCACCGCCGCCGCAGGGATTAAGATAAGAAGATGGATGAAAAATGACCATCCTTGGTGAGTACCATTTTGGGTTTTAGGGTTATGTTTTTTGTGTGTGTGTTTTATCTGGGCAGAAAAATAACTAAATGCTCTTTTAAGGGCAATGCCCAGCCAAATGCCCTTTTAAGGGCACTTTTTTAGACTAGGTTTTTTAGATAGCTGTTTTTTGGGGTGGGGGTTGTGGGGGTTAAGGTTAGAGGGTTGTAGTTTTATTTTTCATAAAAAGAAGAGTTTGATCACTTTAGGCCAATGCCCTACAAAAGGCCCTTTTAAGGACTATGTGTAGCTTAGTTTTAGAATAGGATGTTTATTTTTATTTTTGTGGGGGTTTAGAATAGGCATAACTTTTTTATTTTTGGTTATTTTTTGTAATGGTATTGTTTTTGTAATGGTATGTTTTTTATTTTTGTTAAGGGTAGGGTTTTTTTTTTTGTATTCTGGGTTAACTTGTAGAGTGTTAGGGTGTTTAGATGTTAGTGGGTTACTTTTCCTTGGGGGGGGCTGGCAGTTTAGGGGTTAATAGTGTAGTGTAGACTTTGCAAAGTGGGGGATGGCAGTTTAGGGGTTAATAGTGTAATCAGGATTTTGTGGTGGGCTATGTGGTGGTTTAGGGGTTAATAGTGTAGTCAGTACTTTGCGTTGGACTATGTGGGGGTTTAGGGGTTAATAGTGTAGTCAGTACTTTGCGTTGTACTATGTGGCAGTTTAGTGGTTATTAGCGTAGGGGTCTAATAGAGATTCGGGTTAGCCCACGAGTAGGGAGTTAGGTTCTTTCCACTTTTTTCTCTATTGACTACTATGGGAGAATAGGTTAATGCACGTGCAATATTGTACATTCAGCTTTTTGCGCTAGTCGGGTTAGCGCTGGAGCGATAACTTTTTACTTTCAACTCGTAATACCAGCACATCCCAATGATCGCAAAAGGCTTACTGCTAGCGCAGTTAGCGCTCTAGCGAAAGCCCTAACTAGTGATCCACTTGTAATCTAGCCCCAAATGTCATACATGTAATCTTTGCAAATAAAAAAAAGTGTATGTGTACTTTTTTTTTAATCTACTGTAGCTGTGAAAAGGATTAAATCTGTGCCTATAGTATGCTTCTATTACAATATTATGCCGGCCCATTGGAATGAACTCTTTTTTTTAATGACAATTCCAATGAACATCCAATCAGTGTGTGTGTCATATGACACTCTTGAAGTCCAGCACTTTGAAAGCCCTTAGGAAGCCTATGTAGAGAGTGGGTAGGACTTCTCTCTCTATATATATACACTTTTTAAATAAAATAAAATAATAATTTTGCTTATTTAGTACAAATGTAGCAGATCCAAGTGTTCTACAGTTATTACAAACATATGTTGGGCAGAATTAAGAACTGAAACACAGGCTTTTATGCAGGTGTTCTATTATATTTGCCTACTGTGTTACGTTATCCTACCTACGTAACGCGTTCGGACAGATAGAGCACTTCCATATCCGCCATTTTAGTTTGAAATGGAGGCTGATGTCAAAATAATGATCGGATGGTGATATTTGGCTGTTTGGAGTGCAGATCTCGCTCAAACATAAAACATTAAAACATAAACACAAAATATTATGTATGTTATTAGCTTGTGATGATAGCATCAGATATGTTTCCATTATTTTTGTTACATAGCCTGAAAAATACATTTATAAAATTAACGCTATCATCACAAGCTAATACCATACAAATATTTTGTGTTTATGTATTAATTATTTATGTTTGAGCGAGATCTGCACTCAAAACAGCGAAATATAAGGTGGTAGGAAAAGTAAACAGAATATGATCACTATTTTAACATCAACCTCCTTTTTTAAACAAATATGGCGGATATGAAAGTTCTCTATCTAGATGTAGGCTTATCCGTACATGTTACGAAAGTAGGACAACGTAACAAGGTAGGGAAATATTACAGAACATATTGGGACAAAGTTGGAAAGAACTCAAAAAAGTAGCAAATTGTGGGCTATAATTTCAATTGGCAAATTCTAAAACACTAAAAATACTATTGTTGCTATTATTGGAATTCATTGGTAATATTTTGAAAACATTTAATTTTGTCAACATTTCACATAAAAGTAAAAAAACAAATAAATTATATTTTTAATGGATGCACTTCTGAATACCTGGGTGGATGACAGCAATTTTATTAATGTTAAAGTTCAGTGATGCGCAGACACATATGTTTTTTAGTTATGGAACAGAAGGGAATTACTTGCCCTCTATTATTCATGTAATGAATGGAAATCTGGTAAGGTTAAACCCTTGAGGGAGAAATTTGTCATGCTCAAATTTGGCTTTTAACCTAGAGTAAAAGACATATTTATATCCGGATATAAGACAACATTTATGTCACCCCATATCAGCAAAGCAGCTTCACAGATGTTTAAAAGCCTATTAAAACCCATAGACAGCAATCACACATTACTAGGCAGAGTTTTGAGAATAAAGAATTCACTTAATAATATGGTGTCCATTCCAATCCATATGAGCTTTGCAAAGTGGGGTATTTTCTGTTAGAGTCAATGCCGATACATCAGAAAACAAGTTTACAGTGGTTTTGAGTTGATTTTCACTACTCTACTAAGTAGACCACGCAAGAGATCGGTCTCCTTCGCTCAGCATAACCTCACTTTTTTTTGAGTGTGTGTGTGTGTGTATGTATGTATGTATGTATGTATGTATGAGAGTGTGTGTGTCTGTATCTCTGCTTGTGTGTATACAAGAGTGTGTGTGTCTATATGAGAGTGTGTGTATGAGAGTGTGTGAATGTATGAAAGTGTGTGTTTGAGAGAGAGAGAGAGAGAGAGAGAGAGTGTGTGTGTGTATGATAGTGTGTATGTTTATGTATGAGAGTGTGTGTGTATGAGAGTGTGTATGTGCATCTGTATGAGAGTGTGTGTGTGTGTGTGTGTGTGTGTCTTTATGCGTGTTGTATTTTGTGTATGTATGAGAGAGTGTGTTTGTAGTATTTTGTATAAGTATGAGACTGTGTGTGTGTATAAATGTGTGTATATAAACGTTTGTGTCTGTGTGTGTGTGTGTGAGTTAATGTGTGTCTGGTTGAGTTTCAATACATTAGAACACTTTTTGAAAAACTTTTCTCACAGTTTTTGGACTTTTCTGTTTCATCTTAAAATGCATCTTGGGCTCTTTCACTCAGCATAACCTGACTTTTTATGAGTGAATGAGTATGTATGAGCGTGTCTGTATCTCTGCTTGTGTGTATACAAGAGTATGTGTGTCTGTATGAGAGTGTGTGTGTGTGTGTGTGTATGAAAGTGTGTGTATGAGAGTGTGTATGTGTCTGTATGAGAGTGTGTGTATGAGTGTGTATGTGTCTGTATGAGAGTGTGTGTATGAGAGTGTGTGTGTCTGTATGAGAGTGTGTGTATGTATGAAAGTGTGTGTATGAGAGTGTGTGTGTGTGTATGTATGAAAGTGTGTGTATAAGAATGTTTATGTGCCTGTATGAGAGTGTGTATGTGTCCGTATGAGAGTGTGTGTATGCGAGTGTGTGTGTCTGTGTTTCTGCTTGTGTGTATACAAGAGTGCGTTTGTCATTTACATGCGTATCAAAAGGACATCAAACCATGTCTAGAATAGATATGTTTTTAATATCAGATAGGCTGGCAGGTCTAGAAATAAAAACAGAAATTAAAAATATATGTCTATCAGACCACGCCATTATATCACTAGAAGTACAAATAAAAACACTTCAACAAGTTCAATCTAATAATTTTTTCATTGCCAAATACCTTGTACATAATCCTAAATTTCAGAACTGGTTAAAAAACAAATGTCAGGAATTCATGAATTTCAATCATGCATATACAGAGAAACTGGGAAGGCGGTAATGTGTGGCGTTATTAAAGCATACCTATGCGGACTCAAAAAAAAAAATATAAACAGCAAAATATACAACTATCAAATTATGTTAAGAACACATATAATAAGTATTTGGCTACACCTAGTAAAAGTAATTGGGATAAATATATAAATGCAAAAACACAGCGTGATCTCTTCTTGAAACAAAACATAATCCAAGAAGAATTACGTCTCAAAGCATTATATAGGGGATTTAAGGGCAGATCAGCCAAATACCTAGCATATATTACAAAACAAAAAGCACGTAATCAGATCACAGCAATTAAAACAGGCACTAATAGATACACAACAAACACAGACATTAAAAAGATCTTTTATAAAAAAAAATAAAAGATATATAAAGAAGAGGGAGTTAACATAGAACAAAAAAATGCTTTCTGGAGAGATGTTAAAATGTTGAAAATACCAAGTGAAGTAGTTCAAGAATTAAATTAAATGATAACAACGCAGGATATAATAAATGGGATTAAATCAGCTAAGTTAAATAAAGCTCCTGGACCTGATGCACTTCCAACAGAATTCTATAAAATCCTACATCAACAGGTGACACCGATCCTACACAAATTGTACAATGCCTATTTTAATACAGACATTACATTGGCCCCTAATTTTACTACATCCAATATAACGTTAATACCTAAAAAAAGACAGAGATCCAGAAAATCCAACATCATATAGACCAATAGCCTTACTTAATGTGGACTACAAAATTTTAACATCAATAATTGCTAATCGGTTAAAACCACACTTACATAAGATAATTCACGAGAACCAAACTGGGTTTATGCCTAATAGGAACCCAGCCAGGAACATACGTAAAACTATGCTTCTATTAGATTTTTATTGGAAGGAGTATAGATATAAAAAACTATCTAAGAAAGAGAGTGCTGCAATTTTGACAGTCGATGCAGAGAAGGTATTTGACTACATAAATTGGGACCACCTATTTTATACATTGGAAAGATGTGGTTTTGCAGGCAATATTTATAACTTTATAAAATTAATTTACAATAAACATCAGCTATTATAGTCAATGGTTTAGTCTCTGAAAAATTTCACCTACATTGAGGCACTAGACAGGGCTGCCCACTTTCACCTCTCTTCTTTAACATCTCTTTGGAACCTCTAGCAATATTACTTAGACAACAACTACATGGCATTAAAATAGGTGGACAACATTTTATCCTTTCTCTATATGCAGATGACTTAATACTATATTTAAGTAACTTAGAAATAACTCTGCCAATACTGATTAAAACCACACAACAATTTGGATCTATATCTGGTTACGAGATAAATATGGAAAAATCAGAATTGTTATGGTTAAATAAACCGATTAAATTTTCATACAAACACCCGTTTAGAGAAGTACAAGAAATAAAATATTTAGGAATAACCTTAACACGAGACCCACAAGAATGGTACGGAAGATAAAAATTTGCTCAATTTTTCTTAGATTGTAAAAAGAAAACCACAGATTGGATAAGTCTTCCAATCTCTATTACAGCCCAGACAATGCTAGTTAAAACAATTTTATTTCCTAAATTACTGTACCTACTTCAAAATATCCCTCTCCTTATAAATAAATCTGATATAAATAAGTTTAATCAAGTATGCACAAAATTCATCTGTGGAGGAAAAAGATCTCGAATTTCCATAAACAAACTGATGAGAACTAAAAAATATGCTGGTTTGGCTTTCCCAAGTGTGGAATTCTATAACTTAGCCGCACTGCTTAAATTTGCCTTAGATTGGGTAACTGAACAGGATTATGTGACATTCTCTCATTGTGAAAACAATATTATCGCACCGTACAACCTAAAAGCTGTACTACATTGTCATAAATCTAAATTACCACCTATAATTACTAAAATGTATACTTTTAAGCATATAATACTGGCATGGCAAAAGTATTGCTCTGAAACTATCACTGGGAACCCTGAAGTTTTACCAGGTCTTTCCTATGGGGTTTTCTCACAATGGAAATCTAAGGGTTTAATATATATTAAACAACTCCTACTACCAAAT
The DNA here is from genome assembly GCF_027579735.1 of Bombina bombina. Classification (NCBI taxonomy): domain Eukaryota; kingdom Metazoa; phylum Chordata; class Amphibia; order Anura; family Bombinatoridae; genus Bombina; species Bombina bombina. The sequence goes on from NC_069500.1 coordinate 709,833,119, forward strand.
CTAATTATTGATTCTTTCCAAAGTATAGCAAGTCAATTTAAATTACCTAACCAAGACTTTTTTGCTTATTTACAAATTAGGAACTATATTAATACGTTGCAAATAAAATATAACCCAGATTGGACATTGGGGATACTAGAAAGCAGAATCAAATTATACCAAGGTGGAATACATTCAATATATCACCTATATAGTTTGATAAATTCTAATTCTAACAAGTCAGATAGAGGGAATCGCCTATAAATGGCAACAGGACTTTCCAAATATAAATAGTTTAGATATACAAGAGAGCCTCAAAATAATAAATAAAACGTGGGTACCAACTGCATGGCGTGAATCACACCTGAAATTAATTAATAAGGTATATATGACAGCGCATAATCTTAAGAAGTGGTATAAGTCAAAGCATACTTGCCCAAAATGTAATGCACAAGTAGCAGACATATTGCACTACTTTTGGGCATGATTCATCAGCTTTGGTTGCAAATTAACTATTGGCTGAAAAAGAACTTGGTAATAGGAGATGAAATCCTAAAACAACATGTGTTCTTCTTAGTAAAATACTCAGAACAATACAAAGATAACAATTTAATTAATGCTATAATATTATTAGTACGAAATCTTATATTAAAAAGATGGAAATCTCCAAAAGCACCCAAGTTTGCAGAATGCAAAAAGGCATTGATAACCCAATGCACTATTGAACAAATATCCTTACAATACCCCACCAATACTCAAATCCAAAGTTTTTTTAAAAAATGGATAAAGGTTATCAAAAGCCTTCCAGAAAATTAAGAAAAACGTAAAAAAAGCAGTATATTTTTGTATTGATGTATTGCTCTGAATTGTCCCTGAGTTGGTTTTTTTTAATATTTATGTAACTTTAAAATTGTTTAAAAAACCTGGAAACATGTAACTCTTCTGTTTTCTATTGTGCAAGCTAACCCAAAGGTACAGCTGTAAAAAAAAGTTCACTGCTTCTGTCACAGGAAACAAAAATGCATGCGCACCAAGACGGCGGTGCACAGTATAAAGTTGCGGAGCTTTACCAACTGGCTTCTGTAATAACTTAAAATAAGAGAATGGCTTTAAAGAGAGCTACATGCATAGGAGAAAAACCATGCTACTGTAGTTGTACCAAGCAGTTTAATGTCCCTTTAAGCTATGAAATGTGTACACATCTTGGACAGACATTCTAGTGTAGAAAATACAATTTCTTTAGAGGATTATATTTTAGAATCTATCCGTTTAGTATGTGGTTTACCCCTTCAGAACACATACAAAAAATCTCCCAGAACACCAATCTCCTGAGGATAGGGCAGGTGATTGGATTATACGTACATGTTACTGCTCCTGGTTGGCTCATTGGCTGTATCCTTATTTGGAGCAATACTGGAGAACATTGTTGACTGTATTATGAAAACTGTTTGGCTTTTATGGATGGCAACATTAGCTATATGATATATTCACATACTCCTCACAAACGTTTATGAAAATATGATGAGATGAAGGGGTCACATGGACATACCCGTGGACTTATGTATCTAGCCAAATAACTGTCACTGGGCTAGATTACAAGTGGCGTGCTAATGTTAGCGCGGGACGAAACAACTTGCATAAATATTACAAGCTGAAGGTAAATGGTTGCGCTCTTGCGCAAACATAATTTGCACTCAACATATTAGCGCAATTGAAGAACTAGCATAAAGTTAAAGGGTTAAAAAAAAGTGTTCACCAAACATAAATACATTTAACACTCATATATACACTTTCTGATACAAATATTTCATATAAATATTAATAAAAATGTTTTATAAGGGTTATTAAAATGTATATGATGTATTTGACTGGAAAGGGTTATAATGTGTGTGTATATATATATATATATATATATATATATATATATATATATATACATATATATACATATATATATATAAATAAATATGTGTATGTAGGTATATATACAGTATATGTGTATATATGTGTATACATGTGTATATATGTGTTTATATGTGTAAATAAAAACTCTGTTTGGGTTTAGAGCTGTAGGTCTAATGTGTGTCAGGTTAGCGCGCAAGCGATAATTTAGTCAGCGCGCTCCATTGAAGCCTATGGGGAAAATAAGCTAATGTGGTTGTGATATCTGAAGACCTGAAGTTAGTGCGCATCGGGTTTTGTTTGTGCGCAAACTTTTTTGCTTTCAATTTGTAATACATGCGCTACCCCGCCCGCATTGAAAGATTACTTCTAGTGAAATTTGTACAGACACACACACTCATACATTATCAGAGATACATAGAAATATATATTTAATAAAAATATTTCATGCTTTAGGTCTAACGTGGTCGGGTTAGCGTGCATGAAGGTATAATAATCTTAAAGGGACATTAAACACTGAAAATATGCTAGATAAAATTCTTCATTTAAGGAAAAGATTAGTCTGAGAATAACATGTAGATTTATTTTTTAAAGTTTCATTAGCTGTTTAAAGGTATACTCAAGTCTGAATTACACTTTCATGATTCAGATAGAACAGGCAATTTTAAACAACTTTCCAATTTACTTCCACTAACAAAATGTGCACAGTTTTTTATATTAAACCTTTTAAGTCACCAGCTCCTTCTGAGCATGTGCAATAATTCACAGAATATACATATATGCATTTGTGATTGGCTGATGGCTGGCACACAATGCAGGGGGAGTGGCAATAGACGTTACTTTGAAATTTGTCAGAAATAAAATCTATTACTCATTTAAAATTCAGACTAAATGGTATTGTTGATTATGCACATCTACTGTATTTACTGGATCTTTAAATATTGATAAAATAAGTGCAAAGTTTTAGTGTCTATAAAACAATTGGAGATGCCATGTTGCAACTTGGGTAACCTTCTTTGCTGTGGCCAATAAGGGACAAGTATAAATAGGTCACTAAACTGTGCAGCCAATGGCTGTGTGGAATATAACTGTTCTGCATTTCTAACAGGGACTGGAAAGTTTACAATTTCAGAATGAAATTACAGGAAAAGGGGACAAAATAAATAATGAACGTATATTGTAGAGTTTATATATATATATATATATATATATATATATATATATATATATATATACACACACAGTTTATCATTTTATTTGACAACCTCAAAGTGTTTAATGACCCTTTAAGGTGTGTTATGTAAATGTTAAATATACAATATTGAGTAACATATCAATAATTATTATTATAGTTTTATATATTTCTAAATATGTATCTGATAATGATGATGTAAAATATATATCTATACCTATATATCTATAGGAATATATACAGGTATAGGTATATATATATATATATATATATATATTTATATATATATATATATATATATATATATATACATATATATATATATATATATATATATATATATATATATATATATATATATATATATATATATATAGGAATATCTATTTAACCCCTTAACGACCGAGGACGTGCAGGGTACGTCCTCAAAAAAAAGGCAGTTAATGCCTGAGAACGTACCCTGCACGTCCTCGGTGTGGAAAGCAGCTGGAAGCGATCCTGTTTGCTTCCAGCTGCTTTCCGGTTATTGCAGTGATGCCTCGATATGGAGGCATCCTGCAATAACCTTTTGAAGCCATCCGATGCAGAGAGAGACACTCTGTGGCCCTCTCTGCACCGGAGATCGGTGGCTTCCTTCGTTGGTGGGTGGGAGCAGTACCGGGAGGCGGGTGGCGGCCATCGATGGCCCTGGAGATGTGGAGGGGGGCGGGATCGTGGGCGGGGATGCCCGGGGGCACGCACGGACACGCGCGCGTGCACGGGAGGGCGGGGGCGCGCGCGTGCACGGGGAGGGAGCGGGTGGGAACCGCTACACTACAGAAAAAGGCAATCAGTTCAAAAAATGTAAAAAAAAAATACGATCAATGAGGTGGTGGGGGTTTGTGGGGGGGGGGTGGGGGGTGTTTGGGGAAGCTACACTACAGAAAAAAAAAACACTAAGAAAAAAAAAAAAAAGCCCTTTTTTGTGCAAGCTGGGTACTGGCAGACAGCTGCTAGTACCCAAGATGGCCCCCAATAAGGCAGATAGGGAAGGGTTACAGAGCTGTTTTGGGGGGGATCAGGGAGGTTGGAGGCTAAGGGGGGTCCTACACAGCAGAAGAATTATTTTTTTATTTTTTTTAAAAACCTAAACCCCCCAAAAAGCTTTTATTTTAGTACTGGCAGACTTTCTGCCAGTACTTGAGATGGCGGGGACAATTGTGGGGTGGGGGAGGGAAGGGAGCTGTTTGGGAGGGATCAGGGGGTCTGATGTGTCAGGTGGGAGGCTGATCTCTACACTAAAGCTAAAATTAACCCTGCAAGCTCCCTACAAACTTCCTAATTAACCCCTTCACTGCTAGCCATAATACACGTGTGATGCGCAGCAGCATTTTGCGGCCTTCTAATTACCAGAAAGCAACGCCAAAGTCATATATATCTGCTATTTCTGAACAAAGGGGATCCCAGAGAAGCATTTACAACCATTTGTGCCATAATTGCACAAGCTGTTTGTAAATGATTTCAGTGAGAAACCTAAAATTGTGAAAAATTTAACGTTTTTTTTTTATTTGATCGCATTTGGCGGTGAAATGGTGGCATGAAATATACCAAAATGGGCCTAGATCAATACTTTGGGTTGTCTACTACACTACACTAAAGCTAAAATTAACCATACAAGCTCCCTACAAGCTCCCTAATTAACCCCTGCACTGCTGGGCATAATACACGTGTGGTGCGCAGCGGCATTTAGCGGCCTTCTAATTACCAAAAAGCAATGCCAAAGCCATATATGTCTGCTATTTCTGAACAAAGGGGATCCCAGAGAAGCATTTACAACCATTTGTGCCATAATTGCACAAGCTGTTTGTAAATAATTTCAGTGAGAAACCGAAAGTTTGTGAAAAAATTTGTGAAAAAGTGAACGATTTTTTGTATTTGATCGCATTTGGCGGTGAAATGGTGGCATGAAATATACCAAAATTGGCCTAGATCAATACTTTGGGATGTCTTCTAAAAAAAAATATATACATGTCCATTGATATTCAGGGATTCCTGAAAGATATTAGTGTTCCAATGTAACTAGCGCTAATTTTGAAAAAAAGTAGTTTGGAAATAGCAAAATGCTACTTGTATTTATGGCCCTATAGCTTTCAAAAAAAGCAAAGAACATGTAAATATTAGGTATTTCTAAACTCAGGACAAAATTTAGAAACTATTTAGCATGTTTTCTTTTTGGTGGTTGTAGATGTGTAACAGATTTTGGGGGTCAAAGTTAAAAAAAGTGTGATTTTTTCCTCATATTTTATAAAAATTTTTATAGTAAATTATAAGATATGATGAAAATAATGGTATTTTTAGAAAGTTAATTTAATGGCGAGAAAAACGGTATATAATATGTGTGGGTACAGTAAATGAGTAAGAGGGAAATTACAGCTAAACACAAACACCGCAAAAATGTAAAAATAGCCTTGGTCCCAAACGGACAGAAAATGGAAAAGTGCTGTGGTCATTAAGGGGTTAAAGGGACCGTCAAGTCCAAAAAAAACTTTCATGATTCAAATAGGGTATGTCATTTTAAACAATTTTCCAATTTACTTTTATCACCAATTTTGCTTTTTTCACTTGGTATTCTTAGTTGACAGCTAAACCTAGAAGGTTCATATGTTAATTTTTTAGACCTTGAAGGTCGCCTCTAATCTAAATGCATTTTTACAGGTTTTTCACTACTAGAGGGCGTTAGTTAATGTGTTTCATATAGATAACATTGAGCTCATGCACATGAATTTATTGAGGAGTGAGTACTGATTGGCTAAAATGCAAGACTGTCAAAAAGAATTGAAATCAGTTGATGGTAGAATACTAGAAGGAGATAAGCAAATTGCAGACTGTCTCAATGATTACTTCTTTTCTGTTTTCAAAAAGATTGTGAAGATAGAATGTCTTTGAAAAATATAAACAAGCTTAACAGTAATCTTTTAGCAGAGGAAGAGGTTTTGTTAGCATTATCCAAAATAAATGTTAAAAAGGCAGTGGGTCCTGATAATATTCATCCAAGGGTTTTAAAAGAACTTCGATCAGTGCTAACTGTCCCATTAACTGATCTGTTTAATCAGTCACTATTAACAGGAGCTGTCCCAGATGATTGGAGAATAGCAAATGTAATACATCTTCATAAAAAGGGCAGTAGAGAAGAATCTGGTAACTACAGGCCAGTTAGTTTAACTTCAGTAGTAGGGAAATTAATGGAAAGCCTCTTAAAAGAAAGAATTATGACTTACATAAAGATAAACAATTTAGAGGACAAAAATCAGCATGGTTTTACTTCAGGGAGATCATGTCAGACTAATCTAATTGACTTTCTCGATTATGTAACAAAAGTATTAGATAAGGGTAGACCAGTTGATGTAGCATATCTAGATTTCAGCAAAGCATTTGACACCATCCCACACAATAAACTAATTCACAAACTGTATCTCCTTGGTCTAGATTCAAAAATTGTGAACTGGGTGGAATGCTGGTTTAAGGACAGAAAACAAACGCCTAGATTACGAGTTTTGTGTTAGAGGCTGTGCGGTGCTAACAAGCAGTTTATGCTCACCGCTCACTTACAGACAGCGCTGGTATTACGGGTTCTTACAAACCCGGCGTTAGCCGCAAAAAAGTGAGGGAAGAGCAAAATTTTGCTCTGCTTATGTTAGCGGTGAGCAGGTAAAACGTGCTTGTGCACAATTTCCCCATAGGAATCAATGGGGGAGAGCCGGCTGAAAAAAACCCTGCAAAAAAGCAGCGTAAAGCTCCTAACGCAGCCCCATTGATTCCTATGGGGAAATAAAAGTTATGTCTACACCTAACACCCTAACATGAACCCCGAGTCTAAACACCCCTAATCTTACACTTATTAACTTCTAATCTGCTGTCTCCGACATCTGCGTTATATTATTAACCCCTAATCTGCCGCTCCAGACACCGCCGACACCTACATTACACTTATGAACCCCTAATCTGCTGCCCCCAACATCGCCGAACCCTACATTATATTTATTAACCCCTAATCTGCCACCCCCTATGTCGCCGCAACCTACCTACATTTATTAACCCCTAATCTGCCACCCCAACGTTGCTGCCACTATAATAAGGTATTAACCCCTAAACCTAAGTCTAACCCTAACACCCCCTAACTTAAATATAATTTAAATAAATCTAAATAAAATTACTACAATTAACTAAATAATTCCTATTTAAAACTAAATACTTACCTATAAAATAAACCATAAGCTAGCTACAATATAACTAATAGTTACATTGTAGCTAGCTTAGGGTTTATTTTTATTTTATAGGCAACTTTGTATTTATTTTAACTAGGTACAATAGTTATTAAATAGTTATTAACTATTTAATAACTACCTAGTTAAAATAAAGACAAATTTACCTGTAAAATAAAACCTAACCTAAGTTACAATTACACCTAACACTACACTATAATTAAATTAATTACCTAAATTAAATACAATTAATTACAATTAAATAAAATGATCTAAAGTACGAAAACAAACAAACACTAAATTAAAGAAAATAATAAAAGAATTTACAAGATTTTTAAACTAATTACACCTACTCTAATCCCCCTAACAAAATAAAAAAGCCCCCCAAAATAAAAAAGCCCTACCCTACACTAAATTACAAATAGCCCTTAAAAGGGCCCTTTGCGGGGCATTGCCCCAAAGTAATCAGCTCTTTTACCTGTAAAAAAAAAGTACAAATACCCCCCCAACATTAAAACCCACCACCCACACAACCAACCCTACTCTAAAACCCACCCAATCCCCCCTTAAAAAGACCTAACACTAACCCCTTGAAAATCACCCTACCATGAGAAGTCTTCACCCAACCGGGCAGAAGTCCTCAACGAATCTGGCAGAAGTGGTCCTCCAGACGGGCAAGTCTTCATCCAACCGGGCAGAAGTCTTCATCCAGACGGCATCTTCTATCTTCATCCATCTGGTGCGGAGCGGGTCCATCTTCAAGACATCCGACGCAGAGCATCCTCTTCATCCAACGGCCGACGACTGAATGAAGGTTCCTTTAAATGACATCATCCAAGAAGGCGTCCCTTCAATTCCGATTGGCTGATAGAATTCTATCAGCCAATTGGAATTAAGGTAGAAAAAATTGAAGTTCAATCCTATTGGCTGATCCAATCAGCCAATAGGATTGAGCTAGCATTCTATTGGCTGTTCCAATCAGCCAATAGAATGCCAGTTCAATCCTATTGGCTGATTGCATCAGCCAATAGGATTTTTTCTACCTTAATTCCGATTGGCTGATAGAATTCTATCAATCAATCGGAATTGAAGGGACGTCTGGAGGACCACTTCTGCCCGGTTGGATGAAGCCTTCTGCCCATCTGGAGGACCACTTCTGCTGGATTCGTTGAGGACTTCTGCCTGGTTGGCTGAAGACTTCTCATGGTAAGGGTGATCTTCAAGGGGTTAGTGTTTTTTTAAGGGGGGATTGGATGGGTTTTAGAGTAGGGTTGGTTGTGTAGGTGGTGGGTTTTAATGTTGGGGGGGTATTTGTACTTTATTTTTGCAGGTAAAAGAGCTGATTACTTTGGGGCAATGCCCCGCAAAAGACCCTTTTAAGGGCTATTTGTAATTTAGTGTAGAGTAGGGATTTTTTTATTTTGGGGGGCTTTTTATTTTGTTAGGGGGATTAGAGTAGGTGTAATTAGTTTAAAAATCTTGTAAATTCTTTATTATTTTCTGTAATTTAGTGGGGGGGTTCGTACTTTAGATAATTTTATTTAATTGTAATTAATTGTATTTAATTTAGGTAATTAATTTAATTATAGTGTAGTGCTAGGTGTAATTGTAACTTAGGTTAGGTTTTATTTTACAGGTAAATTTGTCTTTATTTTAACTAGGTAGCTATTAAATAGTTAATAACTATTTAATAACTATTGTACCTAGTTAAAATAAATACAAAGTTGCCTGTTAAATAAAAATAAACCCTAAGCTAGCTACAATGGGGTTTATTTTATAGGTAAGTATTTAGTTTTAAATAGGAATTATTTAGTTAATTGTAGTAATTTTATTTAGATTTATTGTAATTATATTTAAGTTAGGGGGTGTTAGGGTTAGGGTTATACTTAGGTTTAGGGGTTAATAACTTTATTATAGTGGCAGCGATGTTGGGGGCGGCAGATTAGGGGTTAATAAATGTAGGTAGGTGGCGGTGATGTTAGGGCCGGCAGATTGGGGGTTAATAATATTAAACTAGTGTTTGCGATGCGGGAGTGCGGCGGTTTAGGGGTTAATATGTTTATTATAGTGGCAGCGATTTCCGGTTTGGCAGATTAGGGGTTAAAATTGTATTTTAGTGTTTGCGATGTGGGGGGTGTCTCGGTTTAGGGGTTAATAGGTAGTTTATGGGTGTTAGTGTACTTTTTAGCACTTTAGTTAAGAGTTTTATGCTACGGCGTTGTAGGGTAAAACTCTTAACTACTGACTTTTAAATGCGGTACCAGTCTTGACAGGAGAGGGTTTACCGCTCACTTTTTGTCAGACTCGTAATACCGGCGATATGCAAGTCCCATTGAAAATATAGGATACGCAATTGACGTAAGTGGATTTGCCGTATTTCCGAGTCTGGCCAAAAAAGTGAGCGGTACACCTGTACCTGCAGGACTCGTAATACCAGCGGGCCTTAAAAAGCAGCGTTAGGACCTGCTTTTTAAGGCTAACGCACAACTCGTAATCTAGGCCAAAGTGTCTTAGTAAATGGAGTTCATTCAGCAGAGGGGGCTGTTACTAGTTGTGTTCCTCAGGGGTCAGTTCTGGGGCCTGTTTTGTTTAACATATTTATCTGTGATATCAGCAAAGGGCTACAGGGGAAAGTATGTCTGTTTGCAGATGATACAAAAATTTGTAACAGAGTGGATGTTCCAGGGGGGTAGACAAAATGAGAAGTGATATACAACAATTGGAGGATTGGACAAACGACTGGGATCTAAAGTTTAACACAGCAAAGTGTAAAATAATGCATTAAGGGAAGAAAAATCCAAATGTTAATTACAGACTCAATGACACTTTACTGACTGTTACAGATGAGGAACAGGACTTGGGAATTATTATTTCCGATTATTTAAAACTTAGTAAACAATGTAGTAATGCAGTGAGCAAGGCTAGCAGAATGCTTGGATGTATTGGTAGAGGTATTTGCAGCAGAAATAGTAAGGTTCTTATGCCACTTTACAGATCACTAGTTAGGCCTCATCTTGAGTATTGTGTGCAGTTCTGGAGGCCATATCTTCAGAAGGATATTAACAAACTTGAATCTGTGTAAAGGAGGGCTACCAAAATTGTACATGGTCTAAAAAATAAAACTTACCAGGATAGGCTCAGTGATCTAAATATGTATAGCTTAGAGGAGAGAAGGGAAAGAGGTCATATGATAGCAACTTTCAAGTATGTTAAAGGACTTAGTAAAACTGAGGCTGTGGGTATTTTACATAAAATGGAAAATTCAAGAACAAGGGGTCATGAGCTCAAGCTAAAGGGTAGTAGATTCAGGAGTAATTTGAGGAAGCACTTCTTTACAGAAAGAGTGGTTGATTTATGGAATAAACTTCCTCAAGAGGTAGTAGCAACAAACACTGTGGGGAACTTTAAGAATGCCTGGGAAAAGCATAAGGCTATCCTACAAACTAGATAAGTTTATACTGTTAGGTAATATCGGGCAGACTTGCTGGGCCTCATATCTGCGGTCAATATCTATGTTTCTATGTTTCTATGTTTAAATAAGGGGGCAGTCTGCAGAGGCGTAGATACAAGGTAATTACAGAGGTAAAACGTATCATTATAACTGTGTTGGTTATGCAAAACTGGGGAATGGGGAATTAAAGGATTATCTATCTTTTAAAACAACAAATATTCTGGTGTTGACTGTCCCTTTCATAATAAAAATAACATTTCCTGTATGTGAAGAACATTGGAGTATTAAATATTTACAGAGTAAGACACATTATCAAATTGTATTATTGAATTATGATTTAGACACACACACATATATATATATATATATATTCCACAACCTCCATGCACTCACTCCCAGCTGTGTCTTTAAGCCCCGATGTCTTCCTCCCACTAATTCCCTAACATTTCCAATATATGAGGGCACTCACAGGACTTGTTTTTCCAAAAAACGTGTAAATGCTTTATTCAAAATTAACATGTAATATCCATACAAAAGTCAATGTTTCGGCTGATCTATTAAGGCTTTGTCAAGACCATCTTCTGGTGAGCTACTTTTAGCTTACTCAGGCTACATGTATAGCAGCATTCTATGTACAAAAAAATAACATATAACATTGTAATATTACTTCTCTGTTTTATGGTAAGTTGTTTTTTTTTACCACTCATTAAACACACAGATCTGGGCATGAATATCCCTATGTGTTGTTTTATAAGTAACTTCACCTATAAGCTGCTTATCATCATCTTCTTTCTATATCGCTAATAAGTCCTCAAGAGATTAACATTGCTTCCCATATACAAATAAGTTTCAATGTCTCAAATCAAGAGTTCATTTGGGTGTTGCTAAAATGGGATACAGCAAAATACTCTGTCATTAAGTGATTCATATTAAATTGCATGATCATAAAACAAAGGAATATGGAAAACAAATAATGTGATGATGTATGAATTTAATACAAACTATGTATCATAGGCAATAAAGGGATTACTGGTTGAAGAAGAACATCAACGTCTTGCTCTACAAGGTTCTAAATATATACTGTATAAATAAATAAATATATATATATATACCTTTTGTATGTACATTTGTATTAATTCCAACAGTAATACTCCCTATTCAGAACATTTCTAAATGTGACATCCCTTTGGTAAACCTGGAAAGCATTTTGGAGTTTCAGACAGCATTGCTATGTTTTTATTTAGCCTTATGGTCTTTAAAAGGGTTTTAATAAGAACATTCTCACTTTGTAAATCTCAATACATTTGCATCTTGATCATGCCCAGATTCATCAGAATGGACTCATGTAATATGCAGAGTCTGTATAGTAACTACCTATTGTTTATGTGTTCATTATGATATATATAAAAGTGATAGTGATTAGTGAAACATATTTTATTTATTGCACTTTGACCCAGAACTCTTGAAAATAAATTTTCTAGTTTAAAGCCATTCCAGTCCATCAAAAGAAAAGTGTTTTGAATGGTTTTAAATTACTTTGTGAAGAATGCTGACTTGCCAGAATCTCCTATTTCTTTTACCCTTTAAAAACTCATTTTGGCTACTAAAAGCTATTTTTTGGAATTGTCAAGCTTGTTTATAGTTTGTTCACATTTTAACATTTTCACTTTTTTTTTTTTAAACAGACAATTAATTCTAATTTTATACTATGCATGAAACATTCAGAAATAAAATATGGCCAATGGTATATTCTGTCATAATCACAATTAAGAGGTTTGATCTAAAACTTTATTACATAGAAATTAACACAGAATAATTGAAAGCACATTGCTCTTTTCCTATTTGCTGCTTATTTTTTTGCATTCATGTTAGGGAGTGAAAAGCCCTTGGAAACTATTCTAACATAGTAACATATGTTAAGCAATTATCTCAAATGGGCCATCTAGAAGATTTTTGCACTCTTAATTAACTGAATATAATTTGCTAGGGAAACAAAAAATGGAGAATTCCAAAAAGATTGGTTTCCGGGGCAGAAAATGCATTAACATGACAATATATAGAATATATTGTTAATATTAGTTGTAGTAGAGCCTAAGGCCACCCATTCTGCACAGATATGTAGTAAGTCTCAAAGCATCAACCCCATCATTGCACGTTAAAAGGACATTCTAATGTAATTTTTTTATAAAGGTTCCTTTCTTTTACTTTGTGTTTAACCTCTGCAAAGGGGTTTAGAACATAGACAGATGTATACTCTGGTGCAGCTCTAGATGAGGCTACACCTAGTGAGCCAATTAGAAGCAGGAATAACATAATTTATGTAAGAACTTACCTGATAAATTCATTTCTTTCATATTGGCAAGAGTCCATGAACTAGTGACATATGGTATATACAATCCTACCAGGAGGGGCAAAGTTTCCCAAACCTCAAAATGCCTATAAATACACCCCTCACCACACCCACAATTCAGTTTAACGAATAGCCAAGCAGCAGGGTGATAAAGAAAGGAGTAGAAAGCATCAACAAAGGAAACTTTTCTACCAAAAACTGCTTCCGAAGAAGCAAATACATAAAAACGGTAGAATTTAGTAAATGTACGCAAAGAGGACCAAGTCGCTGCTTTGCAAATCTGATCAACTGAAGATTCATTCTTAAAAGCCCACGAAGTGGAGACTGATCTAGTAGAATGAGCTATAATTCTCTGAGGCGAGGCTTGACCCGACTCCAAATAAGCTTGAAGAATCAAAAGCTTTAACCAAGAGGCCAAGGAAATAGCAGAGGCTTTCTGACCTTTCCTAGGACCAGAAAATATAACAAATAGACTAGAAGTCTTCCTGAAATCTTTAGTAGCTTCAACATAATATTTCAAAGCTCTCACCACATCCAAAGAATGTAAGGATCTTTCCAAAGGATTCTTAGGATTAGGACACAAGGATGGGAGAACAATTTCTCTACTAATGTTGTTAGAATTCACAACCTTAAGGAAAAATTCAAATGAAGTCTGCAAAACCGCCTTATCCTGATGAAAAATCAGAAAAGGAGATTCACAAGAAAGAGCAGATAGCTCAGAAACTCTTCTAGCAGAAGAGATAGCCAAAAGGAACAACACTTTCCAAGAAAGTAGTTTAATGTCCAAAGAATGCATAGGCTCAAATGGAGGAGCCTGTAAAGCCTTCAGAACCAAATTAAGACTCCAAGGAGGAGAAATTGATTTAATGACAGGCTTAATACGAACTAAAGCCTGTACAAAACAGTGTATATCAGGAAGTATAGCAATCTTTCTGTGAAATAAAACAGAAAGAGCGGAGATTTGTCCTTTCAAGGAACTTGCAGACAAACCCTTATCCAAACCATCCTGAAGAAACATGTTAAATTCTAGGAATTCTACAAGAATGCCAGGAGAATTTATGAGAAGAACACCATGAAATGAAAGTCTTCCAAACTCTATAATAAATCTTCCTAGAGACTGATTTACGAGCTTGTAACATAGTATCAATCACTGAGTCAGAGAAACCTCTATGACTTAGTACTAAGCGTTCAATTTCCATACCTTCAAATTTAATGATTTGAGATCCTGATGGAAAAAACGGACCTTGAGATAGTAGGTCTGGCCATAACGGAAGTGGCCAAGGCGGGCAACTGGACATCCGAACCAGATCCGCATACCAAAACCTGTGTGGCCATGCTGGTGCTACCAGCAACACAAATGATTGTTCCATGATGATTTTGGAAATCACTCTTGGAAGGAGAACTAGAGGCGGGAAGATGTAAGCAGGATGATAATACCAAGTAAGTGTCAGCGCATCCACTGCTTCCGCCTGAACATCCCTGGAGCTGGACAGGTATCTGGGAAGTTTCTTGTTAAGATGAGAGGCCATGATATCTATCTCTGGAAGACCCCACATCTGAACAATCTGAGAAAAAACATCTGGATGGAGAGACCACTCCCCTGGATGTAAAGTCTGGCGGCTGAGATAATCCGCTTCCCAATTGTCTACACCTGGGATATGCACCGCAGAGATTAGACAGGAGCTGGATTCCGCCCAAACAAGTATTCAAGATATTTCTTTCGTAGCTTGGGGACTGTGAGTCCCACCCTGATGATTGACATATGCCACTGTTGTGATAATGTCTGTCTGAAAACAAATGAACGGTTCTCTCTTAACAGAGGCCAAAACTGAAGAGCTCTGAGAATTGCACGGAGTTCTAAAATATTTATTGGAAATCTCGCCTCTTGAGATTTCCAAACCCCTTGTGCTGTCAGAGATCCTCAAACAGCTCCCCAACCTGAAAGACTCACATCTGTTGTGATCACAGTCCAGGTTGGCCGAAAAAAAGAAGCCCCTTGAACTAAACGATGGTGATCTATCCACCATGTCAGAGAGTGTCGTACATTGGGATTTAAGGATATTAATTGTGATATCTTTGTATAATCCCTGCACCATTGATTCAGCATACAAAGCTGAAGAGGATTGCGTCTGATGCTGCAGTCATAAGACCTAAAACTTCCATGCACATAGCCACTGAAGGGAATGACTGAGACTGAAGGTGCCGGCATGCTGCGACCAATTTTAAACGTCTCTTGTCTGTTAGAGACAGAGTCATGGACACTGAATCTATCTGGTAGCCTAAAAAGGTGACCCTTGTCTGAGGAATCAAGAAACATTTTGGTAAATTGATCCTCCAACCATGTTTCCGAAGAAACAACACTAGTTGATTTGTGTGAGATTCTGCAGTACGTAAAGACTGAGCTAGTACCAAGATATTGTCCAAATAAGGAAACACCGCAATACCCTGTTCTTTGATTACAGAGAGTAGGACACCCAGAACCTTTGAAAAGATTCTTGGAGCGGTTGCTAGGCCAAATGGAAGAGCAACAAATTGGTAATGCTTGTCTAGAAAAGAGAATCTCAGAAACTGATAATGTTCTGGATGAATCGGAATATGAAGGTATGCATCCTGCAAGTCTATTGTGGACATATAATATCCTCGCTGAACAAAAGGCAGAATAGTCCTTATAGTCACCATCTTGAAAGTTGGTACTCTTACATAACTATTCAAAATTTTCAGATCCAGAACTGGTCTGAATAAATTTTCCTTCTTTGGGACAATGAATAGATTTGAATAAAACCCCAAACCTTGTTCCAGAAGAGGAACTGGCATGATTACCCCTGAAGACTCCAGGTCTGAAACACACTTCAGGAAAGCCTGAGCTTTTACTGGATTTACTGGGATAAGTGAGAGAAAAAATCTTCTCACAGGAGGTCTTACTCTGAATCCTATTCGATACCCTTGAGAGACAATGCTCTGAATCCATTGATTTTGAACAGATTTTATCCAAATATCCTTGAAAAACCTTAATCTGCCCCCTACCAGCTGAGCTGGAATGAGGGCCGCACCTTCATGCGGACTTAGGGGCTGACTTTGGTTTCCTAAAAGGCTTGGATTTATTCCAATTTGAGGAAGGCTTCCAATTGGAGGCAGATTCCTTGGGGGGAGGATAGAGTTTCTGTTCCTTATTCTGACGAAAGGAACGAAAACGGTTAGAAGCCTTAGATTTACCCTTAGGTTTTTTTATACTGAGGCAGAAAAAACTCCCTTTCCCCCAGTAACAGTTGAAATAATAGAATCCAACTGAGAACCAAATAAATTATCACCTTGGAAAGAAAGAGATAGTAATCTAGATTTAGATGTCATATCAGCATTCCAAGATTTAAACCACAAAGCTCTTCTAGCTAATATAGCCAAAGACATGGATCTAACATCACAAATAAAATGATTAGCATGTTGCAGTAAGCGAATAATGCTAGATATGTCAGAATCCAATTCTTGTTGCGCTAAATTCTCCAACCAGAAAGTTGATGCAGCCACAACATCAGCCAAAGAAATTGCAGGTCTGAGAAGATGACCTGAATATAAATAGGCCTTCCTTAGATAATATTCAAGCTTCCTATCTAAAGGATCCTTAAAGGAAGTAGTATCTTCCATAAGAATAGTGGTACGTTTAGCAAGAGTAGAAATAGCCCCATCAACTTTGGGGGTCTTTTCCCAAAACTCTATAGATTTTGCTGGCAAAGGATACAATTTTTTAAACCTTGAAGAAGGAATAAAAGAAGTACCTGGCTTATTCTATTCTTTAGAAAACATATCAGAAATAGCCTCAGGAATAGGAAAAACCCCTGGAGAAACCACAGGAGGTTTAAAAACAGCATTTAAACATTTATTAGACTGAACGTCAAGAGGACTGGTTACCTCAATATCCAAAGTAATTAACACTTCTTTTAATAAAGAACGCATATACTCAATTTTAAATAAATAAGTAGATTTGTCAGTGTCAATGTCTGAGGAAGGATGTTCTGTTTCAGATAGATCCTCATCAGAAGAGGATGAATTATTATGTTGTTGGTCATTTGAAATTTCATCAACTAAATGAGAAGTTTTAAAAGACCTATTACATTTATTTGAAGGTGGAAATGCAGACAAAGCCTTCAGAATAGAATCAGAAACAAATTCTTTAAAATTTAAAGGTATATTATGCACATTAGAAGTTGAAGGAACTGCAACTGGCAATGTACTATTACTGATGGACACATTATCTGCATGTAAAAGTTTATCAAAACAACTATTACAAATGACATTCGGCGATATAATTTCTACAATTTTACAACAAATGCACTTAGCTGTGGTAGAACCGATGTCAGGCAGCAATGTTCCAGCAGAAGCTTCTGAGGCAGGATCAAAGTGAGACATCTTGCAAAATGTAAGAGAAAAAACAACATATAAAGCAAAATTATCTATTTCCTTATATGACAGTTTCAGGAATGGGAAAAAATGCAAATAGCATAGCCGTCTGATAGAGAAAAAAACAAGAGGCAAACATCAATGGGGTATTGAAATAATGAAAAAGTTTGACGCACAACGTAACTAAACTTTTTTGGCGCCAAAAAATAACCGGAAATGACACACTCGTGTCACTAATGACGCAACCGTGTGAAAGGTCTCGGCGTCAAGTATGACGCCGGAAATGACGAACTTGCATCATAGACATACTTTTTCGCGGCAAAAAAAATTTTGCGCCAAAAATGACGCAATAAAGTTTAGCATTTGTGACACCCGCGGGCCTAATACCGCCCGCAATTTGTAAGAAGTAGTCAATTGAAAAAAAGACTAAACCCCAGGTAAGAAATAAATTTCATTTTTAAAAGATGTTTATATTCCCCAAATATGAAACTGACAGTCTGCAGAAGGAAATACATGAACCTGACTCATGGCAAATATAAGTACAATATATATATTTAGAACTTTATATAAATGCATAAAGTGCCAAACCATAGCTGAGGTGTCTTAAGTAATAAAAAACATACTTACCAAAAGACACCCATCCACATATAGCAGATAGCCAAACCAGTACTGAAACAGTTATCAGTAGAGGTAATGGTAAATTGAGAGTATATCGTCGACCTGAAAAGGGAGGTAGGAGATGAATCTCTACGACCGATAACAGAAAACCGTTAGGGAAATCATCGTATTCAATAAGTGATACTCCCTTCACGTCCCTCTGATATTCGCTGTACTCTGAGAGGAATCGGGCTTCAACAATGCTGAGAAGCGCATATCAACGTAGAAATCTTAGCACAAACTTACTTCACCACCTCCATAGGAGGCAAAGTTTTTAAAACTGAATTGTGGGTGTGGTGAGGGGTGAATTTATAGGCATTTTGAGGTTTGGGAAACTTTGCCCCTCCTGGTAGCATTGTATATCTTATATGTCACTAGCTCATGGACTCTTGCCAATTACATGAAAGAAATATGTGTATGCTCTAGTCACTCGCTGTATCCTCATCTGAAGCAGAATGTGAGTGTCCCAGCTTTGACTAAGGGCTCGTTTGTCTACAGCACTGGTTTTTGTACCTGCCCACAGGCCTCCCTAACAGGACAGATGTTGAGGATATCTGAACTGGAGCACAGGTGAAATAATCAGCTGATTAGTAAACATGGTTATTTTACCCGCTCTCATCCAAGGTTATCTAGAAAACCTGGCCTGTTGGGGAGGCTTGAGGAAAGGTTTGAAAATTAGTGGTCTACAGCTCTCTGCTTTGGCAGATATGATGTAAGGCATCTCATCAGTACTGTGAGGTCCCTAAATTTATTTTACAAAGGCCAAATTTAGCCTGAGAGTGTGCCTACACACGTCTCTTATAATTGGTTTACCAGATAACTGGTAATTGGTTTACCAGATGTGTTAAGCTAGCTCCCAGTAGTTCATTGCCTCTCTAGAGCTGACTTAAGCTATGTGTTTAAATCCACTTGCCAGTGTTAAACACAGATATATACAAACATTGCACTTTTATGTTTAATAAATGTTTTTTAATGAATACACAAGCAGTAATAATGTTACTATTTCTGCAAATAATATATTGTTTCTTTATAGTCTCACATACTTTTAAATAACAAAGTATACAAAAATAACAGCACAATATTGAATTGTTACAACATAACTGCTATTCAAGTATATATTCAAGTAGGGTCATTGCACCAAGGGCCAATAACTTGTATGTGCCCCCTGGACCAAAGATTGCAAATCCTCCCCTGTTTTACAGCCTCCTGGTGAATTTCAACATGACAAAGTACATACAACAACCATGATCTTAAGACAAACAAGTACAGCAATCAGTATTCAGTAAAGTTATTAAAACCAAGACATGTCTGATGGATCCCTAGATGTTAACAGTGATAAAAATCAGGAAACAGGATAACTTTACACCATTTATTCTAAAACATAATTTACTGTAGGTCAGGACAAGATCTAGGGGCAAGTTTGGTACTCAATATCTTTGAAGACGTTTTAGCTAATATAGTATACCTAGAATACACTTACTCAGGCAGCAGAAACAGAACAGCATGCAAACTCCAATAGCCCATTTCACAAAAAAAACAGCAATTACACTTTGTATTTTGTACTTATAAGTACATATTTCTAAGTGTTTTTTGCACATCCAGTGTACTTAAATAACAATTTAAACTGTGCATATTTCTTATGATTTATTCCTGTGTAATTTACATTCAAATTACATTTTTGTTAAAATACTATTTTTGGGGAAGCATTTTGTTACAATTTTTGATGCACCTTAACAATACAATTTTTTTCCTGAGTTTTTTTGTGTGTGAATGGTTGAATTATTCCTTTTGTATGATTTTGAAAGTACACATTCTCATTGTGCACTCATTGTGCACTTTTGTAATGTATGTATCTCCTTCCCATATGAAAATGCAGTATACGCCCCTTAGTGATACACCCTGTTTTCAGGGGGGAAAATGGTTTTATATCATTCCACCAGGGAAAAAGAAGTGCTGATGAGCATTCTTAATGCAGCCCAGAGAGGTTTATATATTTTTACCATTACTATGGATGAGAACCCTCCCTTATTTCCTAGGATCTCCCTTATTTGCCCAATAATTCTAAATAGTTTATGCTTATTCTTATTTCAGGTTTACTTCTGATTCTGTTACCTGCCCCTTCTTTCTAAAAAAAATGTCTTAGTGTGACATTTGTCACTTGAACCCAATCAGCTGTTTAGCCATACGGCTTGCTTTTTTCTATGTGTGGGCTTGTCACACAGTAACAAGCATGTGTGAAGCTGCCCGATTAGTTTCCGCACTGTTTACAGGAACTGTCTGCGCAAGCTCCTGTAAACCTAACTCATGTGCATTTGCTTCCTAATGGGAGTTCCTGAGAACGAGAATTCTGATTAACTGTAGGAACATCTACTTTGCCATAAGTGAGATATATGCTGAACTGCTGCATATCAGTTCAGTGAGTGTTATATATTATATGCAGGAGCTATAATATGTAGAAATCTGGTGGGACTGCTCTCTACATCACTGAACTCCAGAAAAAGAAAATGAAAGGGCAGAGGGAAGAGCAATACTGGGTAAAATAAAAAAAGATTTTTTTTAGCATATAATGCCACAATTATAAAAATTAATAACTAAGTTTAATTTTTTATATGGTAAAGGTTCCACTGTTAAATTTCAAACTTATATCACTTTAATATTGTACTCTTGTACTCTTATTTAGTTAATAATTTTTATGTATCTGACAGTTTAATGTATTTAGTCCCACTGTGCCTTAAATGAGAAATAAAATCAAAGGATTTGCAAAAAGTTGTTGAATGTATTAAGCTAGACACACACCTAGATTACGAGTTTTGCGCTACGGTTTTAACGCTGAAAAAATGGCCATGGGGTGCTACCCGCCCACATCCCTGCCACTATAATAAAGTTATTAACTCCTATTCCGTCGCTCCCCGACACCGCCGCCACTAACAAACCTATTAACCCCTAAACCGAGGCCCTCCTGCATCACAAAAACTATTTAAAACTTAATAACCCCTAATCTGCCATCCGCCCACATCCTCGCCACTATAATAAAGTTATTAACCCCTATTCCGCCGCTTCCCGCCACCGCCGCCACTAACTAAACCTAGTAACCCCTAAACCACCAGCCCCCCACATCGCCACTAATAAATAAACCTATTAACCCCTAAACAGTCAGCACCCCCACATCACCACTAATAAATTAAACTATTAACCCCTAAACCTATCACCCCCTAACTTTAAATTAAAATTACAATATCCTTATCTTAAAATAAATAAAAACCTTACCTTACCTGTGAAATTAAAAAAAAATAAGTTTAAACTAACAAGTAACCTAAGATAACTATTATACTAAAATTAAAATAACTACCAATTCAAAAAACTAAATTACACATTAAAAACAACCTAACACAACTAAAACAGTTTAAGTCTAAAATTACAAAAATTAAAAAATACTAAATTACGAAAAATAACAATCACTAAATTACGAAAAATAACAAACAAAATTATCAAAAATAAAAACAATTACACCTAATCTAATAGCCCTATAAAAATAAAAAATCCCCCCCAAAATAAAAAAAATCCTAGCCTACAATAAACTACAAATAGCCCTTAAAAGGGCCTTTTGTAGGGCATTGCCCTAAATAAATCAGCTTTTTACCTGGAAAAAAAATACAAAGACCCTCCAACAGTAAAACCCCCACCCAACCAATCCCCCAAAATAAAAAACCTAACTCTAACAAAAACCTAAGCTACCCATTGCCCTGAAAGGGGCATTTGTATGGGCATTGCCCTTAAAAGGGCATTCAGCTCTTTTACATTGCCCTGAAAAGGGCATTCAGCTCTTTTACATAAAGCCCAAACCCTAATCTAAAAAAAAGCCACCCAAAAAAAGTTTAAAAAACTAACACTAACCCCTCAAGATCCACTCACAGTTTCTGAAGTCCGGACATCTAGGTGGCGAGAAGTCTTTATCCAGACGGCGAGGTCTTCATCCATCCAGGTGGCGCCTTCTATCTTCATCCCGGAAGCATCTTCTATCTTCATCCCGGTGGCGGGGAGCGGGTCCATCCTTAAAGACATCCGGCGTGGAGCGTCCTTTTCATACGGTCACCGCCGTACATCGAATCTTCAATGCAAGGGAGGCTATTCAAATCAGCCAATAGAATTTCAGTAGCTCTCATCCTATTGGCTGATTTGGACAGCCAATAGGATTTCAGTAGCTCTCATCCTATTGGCTGATTTGAATTTCAAAAATCAAATCAGCCAATAGGAATGCAAGGGACGCCATTTTGAAAAGGCTCCCTTGCATTGAAGATCCAGTGTACGGCGGTGACCATATGAAGAGGACGCTCTGCGCCGGATGTCTTCAAGGACAGACCCCCTCCATGCTGCCAGGATGAAGATAGAAGCCGCCGCTGGGATGAAGATAGAAGATGCCGTCTGGATGAAGATAGAAGACGCCGCCTGGATGGATGAAGACCTTGCCGCCTGGATGAAGACTTCTTGCCGCCTGGATGTCCGGACTTCAGGAACTGTGAGTGGATCTTCGGGGGTTAGTGTTAGGTTTTTTAAAATCTTTTTGGGTGGGTTTTTATTTTAGATTAGGGTTTGAGCTTTATGTGAAAGAGCTGAATGCCCTTTTCAGGGCAATGTAAAAAAGCTAAATGCCCTTTTATGGGCAATGCCATTACAAATGCCCTTTTCAGGGCAATGGGTAGCTTAGGTTTTTGTTAGAGTTAGGTTTTTTATTTTGGGGGGTTGGTTGCGTGGTGGGTTTTACTGTTAGGGGGTCTTTGTATTTTTTTTTCAGGTAAAAGAGCTGATTTCTTTAGGGCAATGCCCTACAAAAGGCCCTTTCAAGGGCTATTGGTAGTTTATTGTAGGCTAGGGGGTGTTTTTATTTTTGGGGGGCTTTTTAATTTTTATAGGGCTATTAGATTAGCTGTAATTGTTTTTATTTTTGATAATTTCATTTGTTATTTTTCGTAATTTAGTATTTTTTATTTTTTGTAATTTTAGACTTAAACTTAAATTAGTAGTGTTTTAGTATAATAGTTTAGTATAATAGTTATGTTAAGTTAATTGTTAGTTTAAACTTAGTTTTTTTTTTATTTCCCAAGTAAGTTTTTATTTATTTTAAGATAGGGATATTGTAATTTTAATTTATAGTTAGGGGGTTGTTAGGTTTAGGGGTTAATAGTTTAATTTAGTTTTTTGCGATGTGGGGGGCTGGCGGTTTAGGGGTTAATAAGTTTATTTAGTGGAGGTGATGTGGGAGGCCAGAGGTTTACGGGTTAATAACTTTATTTAGTGGCGGCGATGTCGGGGAGCGGCGGAATAGAGGTTAATAGCTCTATTATAGTGTTGGCAATGTTGGAGTTCGGGGGAATAGGGGTTAATAAACTTTATTATAGTGGCGGCGATGTCGGCGAGCGGCGGAATAGGGGTTAATAGCTTTTATTAGTGGTGGCGATGTCGGGAGCAGCTGATTAGGGGTTAATAATTTATTTAGGTGTCACAATGTCGGGGGTGGCGGATTAGTGGTGTTTAGACTAGGGGTCTATGCTAGGGTGTTAGGTTTAACAGTAACTTTTTTTTCCCCATAGACATCAATGGGGTTGCGTTACGGAGCTTTTCATTCTGCGATCGCAGGTGTTAGTTTTTTTTCTAACACTCACTCCCCATTGATGTCTATGGGGAAAGTGTGCACAAGCACGTATTCTCAGCCCTTGGATTTTGTGCGGTATGGAGCTTAACGCTACCATATTGCACGCGCAAAGCGGCTTTTCAGAAACTTGTAATAGCAGCGCTATGGAGGGTTAAATAATGCAACTTTTGTGGCGTTCGTTTTGCACCCTCTATAGCGCAAAACTCGTAATCTAGGCGTGTGTGAATAAGGATGATTTTTAGGAAGAATGTTATTGTACCAAACTGTATCACATTGTAAAATAATGTGTTTTTGTCAGTAACCACAATAAATTTGTCAATTTCCTACGTGAAATTTTTCAATTCCTTTGCCTCCCTTATATTCTTAAAAAAAAAAGGTTATCAATCCTACCCATTACCCAGGAGGCAATGCAGAGAAGGGAATAGCAAATTAAACTGCCATATTCAAGTAGGAGGGGTAAGGATCTAAATGGCTTTAGCAGAACAGGTTCATCAGATTCCAATTTTGTTCTTCCTCGCTGTTATTACAAAGGAACTGAAAATTATTAAAGTGGAAACAAGCAGGTCCCTCCATGGCAGCACCAGGACATCCAGGTTCAGATGAGATGTCATTTATAGGCGCTACCAGAAGTCCCTTGTACAACTTTTGGTGCTGAACACACTTCCTGTCCTCACTCACAGCAAATGATTTCCTGCGAGGAAGAGGTCACAAAGACCTGCTTTTAGAGATACCCCAACTAAATAGCTTCAAATAAACATAGTATTTATAAAAAATAAATAAATTCATATGTTTCCAGTCTCCCTACAAAATCAAACAATCAGCCCACAGCCAGCATACAGTAAATCCTTCAGCCTTAACTAAATCACACATTAACAATCATTACACGATTACACATGCAAATAAACACAGTTACCAATATTTATAAAATTATTTATAAAATGAATAATACTTGTTATAATAATACATTTAACAAGTCATCTCACCAAACAAAATACTTATTCAGATTCCTCATTTGAAAGAGGAATATTCTTCTTTCAAAAGAGGGGTCTTTTCCTCTCTAGGTTGCAAAGATGTTGCGTTAGGAGCTCTGTTACAGCCTATTCCCAAGAATCAAACTCTAGACATCCAGGCCTAGATTTGGAGTTCAGCGGTAGAAGGGCTGTTAACGCTCCGCAGGCTTTTTTCTGGCCGCACCATAAATTTAACTCTGGTATCGAGAGTTCAAACAAATGCTGCGTTAGGCTCCAAAAAAGGAGCGTAGAGCATTTTTACCGCAAATGCAACTCTCGATACCAGAGTTGCTTACGGACGCGGCCAGCTTCAAAAACGTGCTCGTGCACGATATCCCCATAGGAAACAATGGGGCTGTTTGAGCTGAAAAAAAACCTAACACCTTCCAAAAAGCAGCGTTCAGCTCCTAACGCAGCCCCATTGTTTCCTATGGGGAAACACTTCCTACGTCTGCACCTAACACTCTAACATGTACCCCGAGTCTAAACACCCCTAACCTTACACTTATTAACCCCTAATCTGCCGCCCCCGCTATCGCTAACCCCTGCATATTATTATTAACCCCTAATCTGCCGCTCCGTAAACCGCCGCAACCTACGTTATCCCTATGTACCCCTAATCTGCTGCCCTAACATCGCCGACCCCTATATTATATTTATTAACCCCTAATCTGCCCCCCACAACGTCGCCGACACCTGCCTACACTTATTAACCCCTAATCTGCCGAGCGGACCTGAGCGCTACTATAATAAAGTTATTAACCCCTAATCCGCCTCACTAACCCTATCATAAATAGTATTAACCCCTAATCTGCCCTCCCTAACATCGCCGACACCTAACTTCAATTATTAACCCCTAATCTGACGACCGGAGCTCACCGCTACTATAATAAATGGATTAACCCCTAAAGCTAAGTCTAACCCTAACACTAACACCCCCCTAAGTTAAATATAATTTAAATCTAACGAAATAAATTAACTCTTATTAAATAAATTATTCCTATTTAAAGCTAAATACTTACCTGTAAAATACATCCTAATATAGCTACAATATAAATTATAATTATATTATAGCTATTTTAGGATTTATATTTATTTTACAGGCAACTTGGTAATTATTTTAACCAGGTACAATAGCTATTTAATAGTTACCTAGTTAAAATAATAACAAATTTACCTGTAAAATAAATCCTAACCTAAGATATAATTAAACCTAACACTACCCTATCAATAAATTAATTAAATAAACTACCTACAATTACCTACAATTAACCTAACACTACACTATCAATAAATTAATTAAACACAATTCCTACAAATAAATACAATTAAATAAACTAGCTAAAGTACAAAAAATAAAAAAGAACTAAGTTACAAAAAATAAAAAAATATTTACAAACATAAGAAAAATATTACAACAATTTTAAACTAATTACACCTACTCTAAGCCCCCTAATAAAATAACAAAGCCCCCCAAAATAAAAAATTCCCTACCCTATTCTAAATTAAAAAAGGTAAAAGCTCTTTTACCTTACCAGCCCTGAACAGGGCCCTTTGCGGGGCATGCCCCAAGAATTTCAGCTCTTTTGCCTGTAAAAAAAAACATACAATACCCCCCCCCCCAACATTACAACCCACCACCCACATACCCCTAATCTAACCCAAACCCCCCTTAAATAAACCTAACACTAAGCCCCTGAAGATCTTCCTACCTTGTCTTCACCATCCAGGTTCACCGATCCGTCCTGAAGAGCTCCTCCGATGTCCTGATCCAAGCCCAAGCGGGGGGCTGAAGAGGTCCATGATCCGGTCAAAGTCTTCATCCAAGCGGGGCAGAAGAGGATCTTCCATCCGATTGAAGTCTTCATCCAAGCAGCATCCATCCGGAGCGAAGCGGCAGGATCCTGAAGACCTCCAGCGCGGAACATCCATCCGGCCCGACGACTGAACGACGAATGACTGTTCCTTTAAGGGACGTCATCCAAGATGGCGTCCCTCGAATTCCGATTGGCTGATAGGATTCTATCAGCCAATCGGAATTAAGGTAGGAATTTTCTGATTGGCTGATGGAATCAGCCAATCAGAATCAAGTTCAATCCGATTGGCTGATCCAATCAGCCAATCAGATTGAGCTCGCATTCTATTGGCTTTTCCGATCAGCCAATAGAATGCGAGCTCAATCTGATTGGCTGATCGGATCAGCCAATCGGATTGAACTTGATTCTGATTGGCTGATTCCATCAGCCAATCAGAAAATTCCTACCTTAATTCCGATTGGCTGATAGAATCCTATCAGCCAATCGGAATTCGAGGGACGCCATCTTGGATGACGTCCCTTAAAGGAACAGTCATTCGTCGTTCAGTCGTCGGGCCGGATGGATGTTCCGCGCTGGAGGTCTTCAGGATCCTGCCGCTTCGCTCCGGATGGATGCTGCTTGGATGAAGACTTCAATCGGATGGAAGATCCTCTTCTGCCCCGCTTGGATGAAGACTTTGACCGGATCATGGACCTCTTCAGCCCCCCGCTTGGGCTTGGATCAGGACATCGGAGGAGCTCTTCAGGACGGATCGGTGAACCTGGATGGTGAAGACAAGGTAGGAAGATCTTCAGGGGCTTAGTGTTAGGTTTATTTAAGGGGGGTTTGGGTTAGATTAGGGGTATGTGGGTGGTGGGTTGTAATGTTGGGGGGGGGGTATTGTATGTTTTTTTTACAGGCAAAAGAGCTGAAATTCTTGGGGCATGCCCCGCAAAGGGCCCTGTTCAGGGCTGGTAAGGTAAAAGAGCTTTTACCTTTTTTAATTTAGAATAGGGTAGGGAATTTTTTATTTTGGGGGGCTTTGTTATTTTATTAGGGGGCTTAGAGTAGGTGTAATTAGTTTAAAATTGTTGTAATATTTTTCTTATGTTTGTAAATATTTTTTTATTTTTTGTAACTTAGTTCTTTTTTATTTTTTGTACTTTAGCTAGTTTATTTAATTGTATTTATTTGTAGGAATTGTGTTTAATTAATTTATTGATAGTGTAGTGTTAGGTTAATTGTAGGTAATTGTAGGTAGTTTATTTAATTAATTTATTGATAGGGTAGTGTTAGGTTTAATTATATCTTAGGTTAGGATTTATTTTACAGGTAAATTTGTTATTATTTTAACTAGGTAACTATTAAATAGCTATTGTACCTGGTTAAAATAATTACCAAGTTGCCTGTAAAATAAATATAAATCCTAAAATAGCTATAATATAATTATAATTTATATTGTAGCTATATTAGGATGTATTTTACAGGTAAGTATTTAGCTTTAAATAGGAATAATTTATTTAATAAGAGTTAATTTATTTCGTTAGATTTAAATTATATTTAACTTAGGGGGGTGTTAGAGTTAGGGTTAGACTTAGCTTTAGGGGTTAATCCATTTATTATAGTAGCGGTGAGCTCCGGTCGTCAGATTAGGGGTTAATAATTGAAGTTAGGTGTCGACGATGTTAGGGAGGGCAGATTAAGGGTTAATACTATTTATTATAGGGTTAGTGAGGCGGATTAGGGGTTAATACATTTATTATAGTAGCGCTCAGGTCCGCTCGGCAGATTAGGGGTTAATAAGTGTAGGCAGGTGTCGGCGACGTTGAGGGGGGCAGATTAGGGGTTAATAAATATAATATAGGGGTCGGCGGTGTTAGGGGCAGCAGATTAGGGGTACATAGGGATAACGTAGGTGGCGGCGCTTTGCGGTCGGAAGATTAGGGGTTAATTATTTTAAGTAGCTGGCGGCGACGTTGTGGGGGGCAGGTTAGGGGTTAATAAATGTAATACAGGGGTCGGCGGGGTTAGGGGCAGCAGATTAAGGGTACATAAGTATAACGTAGGTGGCGGTCGGCAGATTAGGGGTTAAAAAATTTTAATCGAGTGGAGGCGATGTGGGGGGAGCTCGGTTTAGGGGTACATAGGTAGTTTATGGGTGTTAGTGTACTTTAGGGTACAGTAGTTAAGAGCTTTATGAACAGGCGTTAGCCCAGAAAGCTCTTAACTACTGCTATTTTCCTGCGGCTGGAGTTTTGTCGTTAGAGCTCTAACGCTCACTTCAGAAACGACTCTAAATACCGGCGTTAGAAAGATCCCATTGAAAAGATAGGATACGCAATTGACGTAAGGGGATCTGCGGTATGGAAAAGTCGCGGCTGAAAAGTGAGCGTTAGACCCTTTAATCACTGACTCCAAATACCGGCGGTAGCCTAAAACCAGCGTTAGGAGCCTCTAACGCTGGTTTTCACGGCTAACGCCAAACTCCAAATCTAGGCCCCAGACCTATAAAAGGAAGGATAGGGTGGAGCTTCCCCTGCTTTATTACATCCTGCGCATGCACATGCATATACACAATCAAGTGCACAGGCAACATGCAGGAAATAGGTAATATAATGGCTGTGGAAATATTAAATCTTGCTACTAAAATATAAAACTGTAACTATTATACAAATGATTTAAAATAGCAGCTAAAAGGACATACATAATAAATTCACCTTTATTCAGAGTGTAAACGCTGGAAACATACACTTGTGATATTTTTTTCTTTGACTATATCTTTCCATTTACCGAACATAAAATGTAATGATTACCAATATACACAGAGCACTCTAATGTTAAGACCAGGCCACTGGAGAGTTTCAGGCAATGGTTGATATTTCTTTGTAGATGATTTGCTAGAGAAGACAATTTCAGAATCCATAGGGGTTGAAGATGCAATTTCTGCTTGAAAGATATTGAGTATGGCAATCAGTTTTCCACAGTCAGAGTTCCTCACCAAACTTGACATGAATTTAAAACATATTGACAGCAATTTTATCTAAAAATTTGCAGACAAGCCACATATTGACTGTTATTGAAGCGTAATAATAATTCATCATAAAACAAAATTATTTAAACAAATCAAAACAACAAAATGCACCAAAGTGTTTGACTATTAATAAGATGCATATGAATATGTTACAATTACCATCAGATCTTATAGAAGACAAACAATAATATTTTTGACATGAAAATGCATTTAAAAGTTAGAGAATATTGAAATAGCGTGAATCATTACTTACATTTTTGCAAACAGGGCTGTGTGAAGCTGGCCCGCTACAAACAGCACAAATAAAAATCCACTGTGTTTCATTAGTGCTACGTTTGTGCTGCACAAACCGGCACAAACGCAGCACTATTTAACCAGTATGGTTTAATATCTTTTGGCTGTTGTAGGGGGGCTTTGGTGATCCATATTAAATTGTTAATCATTCAACAAACGAGACAATATAGAACAGAGATTTAAATGGCACAAACCGGCAGAAATGCAACGCTAACCAACCAGCCCGGTTTAATATCTTTTGGCTGTTGTAGGGGGGCTGGGTGACATTTGGTGAGCTATATTAAATTGTTAATCATTCAACAAACGAAACAAGATAGAATAGAGATTTAAATGGCACAAACCAGCACAAACGCAGCACTAGCTTACGAGCCGGTTTAATGTCTTTTGGCTGTTGTAGGTGGGCTGTGTGACCTTTGTTGACCTTTATTTAATCCACAATTGCTACTATCTTAAAAGTAAAAGCAGCACAAATCTTAATTTTTGTGGCACAAAACAGCACAAACAAAACACAGGGGATTTTTTATTTATGCAGATTGCAGAGGGGCCAGCTTCACACAACCTGCAAACAGTAGTTTAAAGATACATGAGATAGAAATCAAAATTAAACTTTCATGGTTCAGACTGATCATGCATTTCTGAAAGACTTTTAAATTTACTTCTGTTAGCAAATGTACTTCCTTCTCTTGGTATCCTTTGCTGAAAAGCATACGTAGGGATGCTAAAGTGCATCAATGCACTACAGTGAGCTAGCTGCTAATTGGTATCTCTCATGTCATTGGCTCACCAGATGTGTCTTCTTGAGGATAGCTGGCATGTGACAGGATGACAGAACTGGGGCAGTCCTTAGTGGCTGCCGAATGAGGCAGGATATCTCTAGTGATCTTCATAGTTGAGATCAATGCCTGTCTGCTGCTGCTATACAGGGACCATCTGTGCTAGGTACAGACTGTTCATTATAGGGGCAGTTCTATCCTTATATGTTATAGGGGGATACTAAAAGTTGCAAAGCGACAGTTCCTAATATTGAGTTCCTGACTAACATTATAATTTGTTATGTATGTTATCTGACTCACAGAGTTGTTTATGTAGCTTCTTAATAGTTTGACTGCATCCTACATGTCATATATCATTCTCAAGTTGTGCAGAGCAGGAAATATAGCAATCTGTGTGCAAAACCATAAACATTAGTAAGAGAGATAAACTAAACTTGTGTTAATAACTCAGTATCCTTTAAAGGGGCAGTAAACCTACACAATAATGTTATACAATTCTGTTCGAATCAGCCAATAGGATTTCCCTAGCTCTCATCCTATTGGCTGATTTGAATTTGAAGATTCAAATCAGCCAATTTTAATTGTAATTTACTTTTAGGGGGAATTAGTATTTTTGTAAATGTAAAAGTGCTGTTTAACTTAGGGCAAGCCCTTTTAAGGGCTATTGGTAGTATAGTAGGGGGTGTTTTTATTTTGGGGGGGGGCTTTTTTATTAGGTTTAATTTTTTTATTTTTGATCATTTGGTTTATTATGTTCTGTAATGTTAGACTTTTTTATTTTTTGTAATTTTAGATTAATTTAATTTAATCTTAGTTGTTTTGTTTTTTTAAGTACTGTTAAGATTTTTTATTTTAATTGTAATTTAGTATTTTATTGAATTTGGGTTTAATTTAGGGGGTGTTAGGTTAGGGGGTTAAGTAATTAAATTAGTTATTTGCGTTGTGGGGGGTTGGCGGTTTAGGAGTTAATAGATTAATTAGGTTTATTGCGATGTGGGAGTTTGGCGGTTTAGGGATTAATAAATTAATTAGCTACTTTGCAATGTGGGCATTTGGCGGTTTAGGGGTTTGTAAGTTAATTAGTTACTTAGCGATGTGGGGGTTTGGCGGTTTAGGGGTTAATAATACATTTATTAGGTATATTGCGATGTGGGTGAATGGCGGATTAGGGGTTAACACATTTATTAGGTATATTGCAATGTGGATGAATGGCGGATTAGGGAGTTTTTGGGGGCAGGTTAGACTTTTACGGGAGATTTAAAAAATGTTTGTTTTTCTTATGCGCCGGCAGTTTCTAAAGTGCCGTAAGTCACTGGCGACTCCAGGAAATGTGTATTTACGTACATTTCTGGACATCGCTAGTTTATCCGATTTACGGCACTTTATGAACTGCCGGCCGGGTTTATGTGATTCCCCGATGTGCAAGGTGAAAATAAGGGCGGCACCGGTTTCAGCAGTTGCGCTAAAGCCTGCGCCGCATATGTAATCTCGCCTTATGAAGGCAATGTTGTGACTAAGGGAAACTTGTGTTATTTCTTAAGATTCACAGCTCGGAAAAATACAACAGCTCTTCTCCTTCTTCATTTTAAAATGAGCATAACAACAGTTTTATCGTAGCCATAGTGTAAAAGAAAAATTTTCAACAGGTTTTTTTTGTTTTTTAAATAACTCCTCCTCAAACCAAAATTTGAGTCTGGGAAATCTGGTTACCGTAATATAAGACAGGGCATTTAAAAATATTATTAAGTTTTGCTTTTGTTCTGTTTTTTGTCTGCTATGTGTCACTGTCCACCAATCAAACAAAAGGAGATGTGCTTATCAGCCATTGAACAGGCACTTCCTGTTAGCTTAAAAAAGACTTTAATAAATAATAAGCTTTAATTTAATGTTTTTATTCATGTAAAAAAATGTTTTAACATATTTGAATGCTGTTCTGATATGTGTATAATGGCAATCTTCAGAGTTTTCTGCAACTTTAAAGGGACAGTTTACACTAAAATTTTCTCCCCTTTAATTTGTTCCCAATTACCTGCTGTAGTGTATTAAATTGTTTATAAATAGCTCATTTACCTTTTTATCAGCAATTGAAATAGCTGAATTTGCCTGTGGTATCCCTACCTATACTGAAAGTTTCTTTAGTTAAAGGGACACTGTACCCAAAAAAATTATTTTGTGATTCAGATTGAGCATGAAATTTTAAGCAACTTTCTAATTTACTCCTATTATCAAATTTTCTTCATTCTCTTGGTATCTTTATTTGAAATTCAAATATGTAAGTTTAGATGCCGGCCCATTTTTGGTGAACAACCTGGGTTGTCCTTGCTGATTGGTGGATAAATTCATCCACCAATAAAAAAGTGCTGTCCAGAGTACTGAACCCAAAAACAAGCTTAGATGCCTTCTTTTTCAAATAAAGATAGCAAGAGAAAGAAGACAAATTGATAATAGGAGTAAATTAGAAAGTTGCTTAAAATTGCATGCTCTTTCTGAATTACAAAAGAAAAAAATTGGGTTCAGTGTCCCTTTAAGTATAGGCTTTAAAAAGTTGTGTAAACACAGCCAGCCAAAGACTTTTTGTGCCTCACTTGTAATCTAGACTAATCTTGTGCTTAAAGGGACAGTCTACACCAGAATTGTTATTATTTAAAAAGATAAATAACACATTTACTACCCATTCTCCAGCTTTGCACAACTAATATTGTTATATTAATATACTTTATAACCTTTAATCCTCTACATTCCTGCCTGTTTTATAAGTCACTAGCCTCCTATCAAGTTTTTCTATTAGCTTATTACAACAAGAGACTGTTAATTCAAGGGTGCCATATAGATAACATTGTGCTCTCTCCTGTGGAGTTGTACAGGACACAGCACTAATTGGCTAAAATGCAAGTCAATAGATAATAAATAAATAGCCATGTGATAAAGGGGCTAAAAGTATACTAATATAACCGTGTTGGCTGTGCAAAACTGGGGAATGGTAATAAAGGGATTATCTATCTTTTAAAACAATAACAATATTGGCGTAGACTGTCCCTTTAAATAGCACTCCATTTGTAATTGAGCCTGTACAGTTTTATCTACCTCTTTATTAATTGTTGTAGTTTACAAAATCCCAAAGTGATAATGCAACATGTAAGTTTAAAAGATCATTTCTGGAATAGTTGCTTTGTTAAAAGGACCTGGACATTCAGAAAAAAAAAAATCTTATGTATATATTAATTTCAGGAATGAGATTTATCGCTGGAATATTCAATTCTAGAGTGTGAGGAGTGCATGCAGGTTAGTGCAGTCTTACTTGAGTCAAACAACTTTATTCATTTTCATTATCTTACCTGAATTCTTGCAGACGCACTATTAATAAATTGGTTGAATGTGCCATATAAGGAGAAGCATTGGGCCGCACACTGTACTGACTGCATTGCAAATTAGTGAAGGAATCAAAGTCAAGTTGCACAAAAATATATTGTGTGCAGTGACAGCTGTGTCTATATAACACCAGCTATTAATATGCAGTGTTCCAGGTATTATTAAGCGCTATAGCAGTCATTTTATATATAGTATATATCAATAATTATCAACTGTGGTGCAGAAGACCGTTTAAAATGTAATTAGGTTGCCAAATCATCTACCGTGCCTATGGACACACAATTGGAAAATACTGAATAATATAAAATAAAATAATGAATGTACATTGCAAAGCTTTTTTATTACACATAATTAAAGGGACATTAAAGTCAAATTAATGATTTAAATAGAACATGCAGGTTTAAAAAATTTCTGATTTACGTCTATTATCTAATTTTCTTTATTCTTATAGTATCCTTTGCTGAAAAGCATACCTAGATAGGCTCAGAAACAGCAATACACTACTACTAGGAGCTAGCTGTTGATTGTCAGCTGCACAAATATGCCTCGTTGGCTCACTTGATGTGCTCAGCTAGCTCCCAGTAGTGCATTGCTGCTCATTCAACAAAGAATACCAAGAAAATGAAGAAAAGTTGATCATAGAAATAAATTGGAAATTTGCTTGAAATTGTATCATGAAAGAAAAAAATTGGGTGTCATATTGCTTTAAATTTCTTATAGATAATTCAAATTGTGTAGCACAATGTTCTTGTTGATACTTAGGGGCCAATTTATTAAGATGCGGGCGGACATGATCCACTGTATATGCTGCATATGCTGCAGACGCTGTCAGCATTTAACATTGCACAAGCATTTCTAGTGAAATGCTTGTGCAATGCCGCCCCTGCAGATTCGCAATCAATCAGCCGCTAGCAGGAGGTGTCAATCATCCTGATCGTATCTGATCGGGCTGATTGCTGTCCCCCACCTCAGAGGTGGCAGATAAGTAAAGGAGCAGCGGTCTTAAGATAGACCGCTGCTTCTTAACTTATGTGTCTGGCGAGCCTAACAGCTTGTGCGGAAACTGCTGCATTCGCAGCATGTTAAATCAGCCCCTATAATCTCAGCCTCCAAACAGCTGTAGCAAAACCATTACTATTTGTGGCTATTCTAAATAGCTTCATTTAATTTAGCACTAATGACCACATCATTTTATATGATACCCCACAACTCTAACCAATCCCCCTACATGACCCCAATACAAATTTCCCCAATAAATATAATCCCTCTTCATATCCTTAATCAGAAATATTTTCCTCCTTGACACCTAACACCTCCAAAAACCTAAAAATGTTTCAAACCATTAAAATGGCTTTATCTTAAAGGGACATAAAACAAGTTGGGATAGAGGCAAAATATAATAATATGTACTTTAATTACTTTACCTTTAAATTTATATTGCAGTGCCTCACCATTAATCCTTTCTTTTAAGTTTCTCAAAAGTTTTTTAAGCTCTAACTCCCCCCACACAATTCCTTTTATGGCTGCATATAGATCCACCATTGATTTGGTATCTGCTGGAGAATGTCTAGAAGCTAATAAGCTGCTGTGAACTCAGTTGAAATATAATGCCTGTGTTTCTGATGCTAAACACTGATAAGGAGGGGTGGATCACACTAATCCAGACAGCATGGATTTATAAGCAATTTTGCTTATTTTTGAAAATTATTTTAAAATACTTGCCAGCAATTTTTTTAAAAAAATTTTATGCAAACAATTTTTTCTTAATTAACCTTTTAGGATAGGCACAGACCACAACCTGTTTTATGGCACTTTAAGTCTAACTGAAAAATTTTCTTTATTCATCTTATTCAACACTATCAGCAACAGGTCACTCCTCTTAAAGGAGAACATTTTAGAAAATTAACCAGAAATATAATCACTGGTTAATTTTCGGAGCACTAATTTCTATAACAAGCTCACAGTAGCAATAACCAGCCACTTTAAATGGCTGGTTAATTATCGTGCTCCCGCAAACGGGTGATAATTTAGCGCTCCACTTGTAATCTAACCCTTAAGGGGTAGCGCTAACAGTATAGAGCAGTATAGCACAAGCGAAAAGGGGTTTATCATGGGTGTTTTTGCGTGCATCAGCTTTTTCGGTTGTATTACAAGTTGAAAGTAAAGATGATTGCTTGAGAACAATTTAAGTTAACACTCGTCAGGTTAGCGCAACATCAAAGCTCTGGTTAACTGTTTTTTCAAATCAAAAAAGTGTCACAAAACACATAAAAAATATATTACAGTACAGCTACACTCATAATAAAACCAACTAAATAAAAATTATTAAATATATATATATTGCACAAAAAAAGTTAAGGACTGAAAGATATGAGGTCTCAGGTGTTAAAAAAAAACAGGCTTTAACATAGAGATACATACATATACATGTATGTGTGTGTATATATATATATATATATATATATATATATTATATATGTGTACATATGTATTTATATGTGTATATATGTATTTGCAGACATATAAACACGTAAATACATGTGTACACATGTATAGACATATATATATATATATATATATATATATATATATATATATATATATATATATATATATATATATATATATAAAAGTCCTTAGGAGCCCTTAGCATTTAAGTAGATAAAACAAGTAAAATCATATTTATGCAATACTCAATTTTAATAAAGTGCTATACTGTGTATTTACTGTAAATATTTCACATTCCAATGTTCTGCACATAGTGGAATATGTTCTGCAAAATGAGAAGAATGGGCAGGTAAATGGAAAATTAGATTTAATATGGGAAAATGAACTGTTCTACATTTTGGAAGTAAAAATAAGCAGGCAATACATTATTTAAATGGGACTAGACTTAGCCAAACAGAGGAGGAAAGGGATTAGGGAGTAGTAATAGATAACAAGCTAAAGATGGGTGCACAATGCAGGGGCTTCTAAGGCTAATAAGATACTAGCATGATTTAAAAGAGGCATTGATGCAAAGGTAGAAACCATAATTATGTCACTATATAAATCCCTGGCAAGACCTTACCTTGAGTATGGAGTGCAATTTTGGGGACCGATCTCAAAAAAAATACATTTGAGACTTAGAAAAAGTTCAGAGAAGGGCCACAAAGCTAATAAGGGGAATGGAGAATTTAAGCTATGACGAGAGGCTAGACAAACTAGGCTAGGTGACATGATTACTTTATATTAATATATTAAAGGCCCATATACAGAGATGGCAGAAGCTATATTTATAGTACCAACAGAAGGGTGTCAAATATACTGCGCTAGAGGATACTACAGAAAACCAAAGCCACCGGGGGAGATATTTCCCCTCAGAAAAACAAGATACAGTAGAGCTTCTTGGTGTGTAAAGACACAGATAATCTCTGTGCCAGGGCGCTAGAAAAGCTGGGTCAATGTAGTAATTTGGTGTAAAATAATATATATAGAGAAACGTCACTATGAATATGTGAAAATGTAATGCCACAATTTAAAAATCTAAAAATCAGAGAATGCACTAAAACAATTCATACAACATAATTTATAAAACACAATACATAAATAATTAATTGGATAAAACACGATATATGAATAAAATAAATAAAATCACATCACAAGCTTAGTTGTAACGTATGGAGTTTCAAACATAAGCCAAACAATGTGTAAATTCACAGTTCTGAGTTCATAGGTACCTATGTGAGTTCATAGGTAAAAAACAGTAGTGTGGCATGAAGACTATTAACTGGCCAATTTATCAAGGGCCGAATGCCCCCTGATTACCCTGTAACAGCAGATATGAAGCAGCGGTCTTAAGAATGCTGCTCCTTAACTGGTCCTCTGCCTCTGAGGCTGCGGACATCAATCCGCCCGATCCTATATGATCGGGTTGGTTGACACCCCCTGCTAATGGCTGATTGGCCGTGAATTTGCAAGGGCGGCATTGCACAAGCAGTTCACCAGAACTGCTTGTGCAATGTTAAATGCAGACAGCAGAAATATAGGGTTTTTCTGCACTCAGCTAATGCTTATTTTAGCTATTGGTTATCCCAGAGTAAAACATTGGTATTACCCTTTTAATACACGTTCACTGATACAAGTTTGCGAAAATAGTACAATAAATAGTGAATTATATTAGCATGGCTGTATATGTAATATCAAGTTCTACTGCTGTGTATGTTCCAATTAAGTAACCCCTTGTTTATGTATATGCATATATTTTTGTCGGAAAAAACAATATATAAACTTGTTCAAATCACAATATAAGAAATAATCAAAACACAAAAACAAATGTGATAGTGCACTAAAAAGGATAAATGTCCCAGGTAATCACAGTGGCAATGCTCAGCAGGGGAACCTCAGGGAAAAAAGAAACACATATAGTGAAGTTCTGTGGTTATATAAAAATTGCAGAAGAGCCAGAAACAATACTCACATTGTCTAGAGCTTCAAAATCAAGCTCTAGATATATATGCACAGGAAGCTCCTAATAGGAGACAAGGCAAAGAACGATGTTCCAGCTTCAAGGAATGTATCAGAAGTGGTAAAAAGTATAACAATTTATTAAAAACAAGTCACAAGGCATACAAAACGAGACTGTCTCAATCATAGACTGCTCGAAAAAGCCAAGCTGTGATTGGCGAAACGTACGTCAGAGCGTAGTGACGTCACAAAAAGGGCGGAGCCTTGTTCCTTACCGGACTTACACAGCATTCAGTAGACATTGTGATACACACAGTCTTTTGCTTGCAGCAGTCTATGATTGGGACAGTCTCGTTTTGTATGCCTTGTGACTTGTTTTTAATAAATTGTTATACTTTTTACCACTTCTGATTCATTCCTTGAAGCTGGAACATCGTTCTTTGCCTTGTCTCCTATTAGGAGCTTCCTGTGCATGTATATTTTTTTGTCAATATCTAAGTTTGTTCTTCAATTTAAACATGAAATTAGGAATGTTTTAAATCATACTCGCTTCACTTTTATGAGAATTTGTGAAAATGTTTCTAATGTTTAAATACCCAATTTGTATTAACTACTTGACTGTCTTATAAATAAGTTCTTTCCAAAGAATTGGACATTATAACATGCGCTAGTTGCGCCGTAAGTGGACTTGCAAGTAAAACTATCCCTTTAAAATTGCGCTATAAAAAGTGCCATCCACTATCAGTATGGACAGAGCTTGAGAAAGGCAATCTTCAGGGCTTCCGTAGTGTTTCCATCCCTCGTGTATGTAGAGTGAAACATCTCAGCATATCAACAAAGGGTCTGAATAGAAGAACTAGCCAAAATACTGCTGTTTCACACTCTAAGACCAATAACCCGGAAGGGAACCACTAAGGGAGGACAAATAAGAAATATACGGTGTAAGTACCTAATAACACCTACAGTATATTTTAAAACTAGTATCATACTTGTGACAAGGATTTCCTGTCTCACTACAGGAATCGTGGATGTTTCCCTTGGCCATTATATTGCCTTCTTTTTTGTTTTTTGGATTTAGGATTGAGTCTTAATACTCTACATGCCACGCTACTGTTTTTTACCTATGAACTCATTTAGTTGATATTCATCTATGCAGTGCAACTGTGGATTTACACATTGTTTGGCTTATGTTTGAAACTCCATAGGTTACAGCTAAGCTTGTGATGTGATTTTATTTATTTTATTCATGTATTGTGTTTTATCCAATTCATTATTTATGTATTGTGTTTTATATATTATGTTGTATGAATTGTTTTAGCACATTCTCTGATTTTTAGACTATTAAATTGTGACATTACATTTTCACATATTTATAGTGACGTCTCTCTACATATATTATTTTACACCCAGATACTACATTGACCTAGCTTTTCTAGCGTCCTGGCACAGAGGTTATCTGTATCTTTACACACTAAGAAGCTCTGTTTATTCCAAGAAAATTGTTTGTGACAAGAGGTCACAATTTAAGGCTGGAGGAAAGGAGATTTAATCTCCTGCAATGGAAATGTTTTTTGTAACAGCAATAAAATTGTGGAACTCACTATGAAAGGAGGTAGTAAATGCCAATACCTTAGATGTATTTAAAAATGTTTACAGTTGAAAAGTGGTCATACTTAGAGCCATTCTACCTTCCCTTAACAGAACAGCTGTTCAGGATCTCCTTGGGATCAAGAAAGACACCTCTTGGCCACCGGGAAGTTAAATAATTGAATAATACCAGATGGTAAGGTAAAAGGCCTGCCATGTGTTAAAGACATCCTCTCTAATTATACACAGCACTTTAAATATGCTCACCACAGAGAACAGTGTGATTACACAAGATATAGTTGCTGCCCTATTGTAATGCTCGTGGGATATTTCCCTATCAGACCAAACTTTGCCAGTAGTCTTCTTATTCTGGCATCCAGTGGAAGGATAAGGGAATATCCCAGAACAAGAGAACAGGTAAGTAAATGAGGTAAGCAGTACTCACAGCATAGAAGGCAATCCTTCAGGGCACTACAGAGGATAACTGGAGAGTAGTCAGGCAAACAGAGTTCGGCAACAATAAGGCAATCCAGAATACCTGCAATAAAGGGGTTAAACAGAAGAGAAGTCTTGAGACAGGCAGAGTTCAGCAACAATAAGGCAGTGTCACACCGCTCCGTCTTGGCAGCGGCTCTGCCTCTCCTACCACGGCCATTGACATAGTTGCGGTGGTTGTTGTGGTGATGACGTCATCGCCACACGCCGCTTCTGGCCTCTGATGCCGCTCTCCTGTTTGATGTTCTTGGCGCGAAACTGCGCCTATGTAAGTACCTCTCACTTTATGCACTTTGCCCATGTATAGGTGTTACTGTGTGTGCTACTGGCTGCTTATATGTTCTACCTGAACTACTGTTTGCATTATCATTACTGAACACTGCCTGTTTCAAGACTACTCTATTGCTTAACCCCTGAACTGCTGTTTGCCTTATCGTTACTGAACT
Source organism: Bombina bombina (assembly GCF_027579735.1). Taxonomy (NCBI): domain Eukaryota; kingdom Metazoa; phylum Chordata; class Amphibia; order Anura; family Bombinatoridae; genus Bombina; species Bombina bombina. Next base: position 709,874,180 of record NC_069500.1, read on the forward strand.
CTGCCTGTTTCAAGACTACTCTATTGCTTAACCCCTGAACTGCTGATTGCCTTATTGTTACTGACCTCTGCCTGTTCCTGACCTTTCTACTGGTTTACCCCTGAACTGCTGAACTGCCTTTCTGTTGCCGGACTTTGCTTGTCTCTGACCATTCTTTGCCTTACCCTTATTGGCGTGAAGGACCACCCTGTCTACCGTAACTACTGCATACCTCATTTCTTAAACTCACTTTGTTCTGGGATATTTCCTTATCATTCCACTTGATGCCGGGATAAGAAGACTACTGGCCCAGTTTGGTCTGATAGGGAAATATCCCACGAGCATTGCATTATACTTGGGCCATGGACCCAAATAAAGGTATCAAAAGCAGTCTCTCTTCAGGGACAGTCCCTGGGAACCCATGCCATACACTTTCAGAATTTGGATTCTAAACTAGAAACTATAACCACTATGCTCTCCTCACTTGTTGCAGAGAAAAACGCTGCTCCTGTTGTCACACAGCAGGTCCCTGCTGCTAGTGCTGCAACCTCCTTCCCTGTTTCTGGTATTATATCCCGAATACCGTTGCCTGACAAGTATGATGGTACTACCAACTGTAGGGGTTTTCTCAACCAGTGCAGGCTGCATTTCCGTAATAAACCTTACACCTTCCAGTCTCATCAGTCAAAGGTCACTTTTATCATTTCTTTATTGAAAGACAAGGCCCTAGCCTGGGTCTCTCCCCTTTTAAAACAGAGTTCTCAGCTCCTAAACGATGCAGATACCTTTATTTCTGCATTATCTTCTGTATTTGAGACCGCTGGTCGCACTTCTGCTGCAGAATACTCTCTCTTAGATCTCCACCAGAGCAATAGATCTGTGGCACAATACGCCCTTGAGTTTCACACCATGGCACTTGAGACCAGTTGGGATGGCAGTGCTCTCAAAGTGGCCTTCAAGAGAGGCCTGCATGAGCGTATCAAGGATGAGCTCACTTATCGTAATGTTCCATCTTCCCTTGATGAATTCATAAAACTTTGCATCAGTCTGGATTCTCGCTTTCAAGATAGACAAGCTGAAAGAGAGAGAACTTGCAGAATCCTTCCCACTCTGCCTCCTACCCGTCCAGTCACTCGACTGTGCTCTACTCCTTCAGCACATCCAGTTACCTCTGAAGATGAATCCATGGATCTCTCTTCCCTTAAGCCCTCTGAATCTGAAAGACAGAGAAGGAGATTAAGACTGTGTTTCTATTGTGGTTCAAATTCACACCAACTCAAGAATTGGGATATACTGCCGGGAAAAGCCAACGCTTAGAGGATAAAAGTGGGGTACCTCTAAGCGTGGCCACTACTAATTCCCCTAAATCTTCTCGGATCCTGGTACCTGTTACCCTTACCTTTCTTCAGAATTCTGTCCACGTTCAAGCTTTTATTGATTGAGGGGCAGCTGGAAATTTCCTAGATCACCATTTCATGATTCACGCAGGGCTCTCTCTTCTTCAGAAAAAACAATGTCTTAAAATAACCACTCTGGATGGTACTCCCCTTGGATCAGGTTTAATCCATTTTGAATCAACACCCCTAAACATGACTGTGGGAGTCCTACATACCGAACAGTTGCAGTTCAATGTCATTCATTCTCCTGCACAACCAGTTATCCTTGGTCTTCCTTGGCAACATAAACACAATCCTGAATTGGACTGGACTGAGGGACAGTTGGCCTCCTGGGGTAAATCTTGTTTTCACTCCTGCCTGGCTAAGGTTACTCCACTGCATCACATCCCTATAGCCAGCCTTCTGACCCCTTCTAATCTTCCCTCAGTATATGCAGAATTTATGGATGTGTTTGAAAAGAAAGCAGCTGATGTGCTGCCATGATACCATCCTTACAACTGCAAAATTGACCTATTTCCCGGAGCCCCACTTCCTAAAGGGAGGACTTATCCGCTCTCCAAAGCTGAAACCAAGGCGATGGAGGAATATATCCAAGAGAACCTAGCTAAAGGCTTTATTCGACCTTCCTCTCCTGCCGGGGCTGGCTTCTTTTTTGTCAGTAAAAAGGATGGTGGTCTGAGACCCTGTATTGACTACAGAGCCCTAAACAACATTACAATCAAAAACCGTTATCCTATTCCTTTGAACACCGAATTATATGATTCGCTCCAAAATGCTTGCTACTTTACAAAATTGGATCTACGTGAGGCGTGCAATCACATTCGTATCTTCCTGGGACATGAGTGGAAGACTGCCTTCAACACGTAATGCCTTTTGGGTTGTGCAATGCCCCTGCTGTCTTTCAAGAATTCGTCAATGATGTCTTCCGAGACCTCCTTAATCGCACTGTCATTGTCAATTTGGATGACATCCTCATATACTCCACCACCCTTGAGGAACATCATGAGCATGTAAAACAAGTACTCAGAAACAATTCTCTGGTAGTCAAGCTGGAGAAATGTGAGTTTGATCAAGTCCAGATCCAGTTCCTTGGATATGTCTTCTCAAAGGAGGGTTTTGCCATGGATCCTACAAAGCTAAACGCAGTTCTGGAATGGCCTCAACCCACCTCATTAAAGGAACTACAGAGATTCTTGGGGTTTTCTAACTATTATCGCAAGTTTATAAAGAACTTCCTACAAATCATTGCTCCACTCACTGAGTTAACTAAACAGAGACTGCAAGAAATGGCCTGTGAATGCTTTCTTTCATCTGAAAAAAGGTTTTTTGTTTTGCTCCTGTGCTCTGCCATCCTTATCCTGACCTACACTTCACTCTAGAGGTTGATGCCTCTGAGATAGGAGCTGGTGCAGTCTTAACCCAAAGGGACCCTTTAACCTCCAAGTTGCACCCAGTAATCTTTTTTTCCAAATGGTTTACTCCTGCAGAGAGGAATTACGATGTGGGTAATCATGAACTCTTAGCCATTAAGATGGCGCTTACTGAATGGCGTCATTGGCTAGAAGGTACCACCAACCCCATTCAGATTTTTACTGACCACAAGAATCTGACGTACCTAAAGACTGGTCATCGACTCAATTCTCGACAGGCCAGGTGGGACTTGTTCTTTTCTCATTTTAACTTCAGAGTCTCTTATCTTCCTGGGACCAAGAATAAAAAGACTGATGTTTTTTTTCCGTCAGTTTCCTCAGTCTAACGACTCTTCTGAAGCACCTATCGAACACATTATTCCTTCCTCCTGTGTGCTTGCTTACCTTAACACCTCTCTTCTTCAAAGACTGCAATGTGCCCAGTCTAGAAAACCTCCTGAAGCCCCTCCGGCTCCTGATATCTTCTTTGTACCTCCGAACCTTCGCACTCCTGTGCTATCCTAGGCTCATAACAGCAAACTATCAGGACATCCTAGTTTGACAAGAACCTTTAAACGTCTTTCCCGACATGTATGGTGACCTACTATGAAGTCTGACTCCCAGGATTATGTTAAGGCCTGTCAGACTTGTGCTGCTAATAAGACTCCCCGATCCTTGCTCCATGATCTACGCCAACCATTGTCTACTCCTAAACAACCCTGGACACACATAGCAATGGATTTTGTTGTGGACCTCCCTTCTTCTGATCATCATACGGTTATCTGGGTTGTGGTGGATCGATTTTCCAGACTTACTCATTTCATACCCTTGACCAAGTTGCCATCTGCCCAAGAATTATCAACCCTTTTTCTGTTACATGTGGTACGACTTCATGAAATTTCTGTGAATATTGTTTCTGACAGAGGTCCTCAATTCATCTCTACCTTTTGGAGAGCTTTTTGCAAGTTGATTGGAACCACTATTTCCTTGTCTTCCGGTTACCATCCCCAAACTAATAGGCTAACGGAGAGAATAAATCAAGATCTTGAGACTTATCTCAGAACCTTTGTCAATTCTCTACATACCAATTAGTCTGAATTGTTGCCCCTGGCCGAGCTGGCAAAGAACACTCACTGGCACTCCTCTCTATGATGTTCTTCATTTCAAGCCGCTGCAGGCTATCAACCTTGTGTCTTTCCTCTTTCTGCTCCGCATACAGGGGTTCCTGCTGCAGAACGTTGCTTTACTGACCTCACTACTCATTGGCAATGTATTCGCTCTCAGTTACGTTCAGCTGTCTCCAGATACAAGAAGTTTGCGGATCATCATCGAGCTACTGTTCGTGCCTTTTCAGTAGGTGAACGCGTCTGGGTCTCTACCTGACATGTTTGTTTATGTCAACCCTGTCATAAATTAGGGCCTAGGTATATTGGCCCATACAAGGTCCCTAAAAGACTTTCTCCTGTTGCCTACAGAGTGGCTTTGCCCAGAACCCTATACATATATCACTGCTTAAGCCTTACATCAAGAACAGGTATACTCGACTCAGACCTCCTCCTCCTCCACTCTTGCTTCATGGTGAACCAGAATATGAGGTCGCTAAAATCCCAGACTCCAGAATCAGGCACAGGCAACTTCAATACCTAGTGCTTTGGAAGGGTTACTCTGTGGAAGATAGTTCCTGGATTCCAGCCCATGATGTGCATGCTCTATCTTTGGTGTCCAGGTTTTATTCTGCTCATCCCTCCAAGCCACATTAGGGTACCCTTTGAGAAGGGGGCTGCGTCACACCGCTCCATCTTGGCAGCGGCTCTGCCTCTCCTACCACAGCCATTGCCATGGTTTTGGCGTTTGTTGTGACGATGATGTCATCTCCGCACGCCACTTCTGGCCTCTGATGCCGCTCTCCTGTTTGATGTTCTTAGCACGAACCTGTGCCTATGTAAGTACCTCTCACTTTATGCACTTTGACCATGTATAGGTGTTACTGTGTGTGCTGATGGGTGCTTATATTTTCTACCTGAACTGCTGTTTGCCTTATTGTTACTGAACTCTGCCTGTTTCAAGACTACTCTATTGCTTAACCCCTGAACTGCTGATTGCCTTATTGTTGCTGACCTCTGCCTGTTCCTGACCTTTCTACTAGTTTACCAGATGAACTGCTGAACTGTTGGATTGCCTTTCTGTTGCCAGACTTTGCTTTTCTCTGACCATTTTCTGCCTTACCTTTATTGCCGTGAAGGACTACCCTGTCTACCGTGAGTACTGCTTACCTCATTTCTTAAACTCACTTTGTTCTGGGATAATTCCTTATCCTTCCACTTGACGCTGGGATAAGAATACTACTGGCCAAGTTTGGTCTGATAGGGAAATATTCCACGAGCATTACAGGCAGGCAGCATTTCAGTGGTTAATCAATAGAATAGTCTTGAGACAGGCAGAGTTCAGCAACAATAAGGCAGTCAGCAGTTTAGGGGTTAATCAGCAGAGTAGTCTTGAAACAGGCAGAGTTCAGCAACAATAAGGCAATCAGCAGTTATGGGGTAAATCAGAAAAATAAGCACCCAGGAGCACAAACCGTAACACCTATACTTGGGCAATGTAAGTAAGGGGGAAAGTACTTACATAGACCCAGGTTTGCGTCAAGGGAGACGTCCAGGAGTGGTGGTGACGTCAAAACAAAATGTGCCAGAGCACTGCAGAGTCCATGGCAATGGCCATGTTAACAGAAAGGTGCTGCCTGTGTCCATGGCAACGGCCATGGGAAGCAAAAGGACCTGTCTGCATCCATGGCAATGGCCACAACGGAGCGGGCAGCATGACACCTATCGGCAAACCTTTTATCAGCATTTAATGCACTGGAAACAGCCACACAGAATTTACTGATTCACCTGCGTGCTTTCAAATCCACATACTCGCCAACTCTGCATTTAGATCTTAATATGGCGGGAGTATTGGTGGCTGACACACCTATCACTACTCAGATTCCTCTAGATGACACAGAGGAGATGCTTTTGGGACTCGTGGAAGCACCCTTAATAGACAGCTGTGGAATCAGTAAAAGTGAAAGGCCTATTCTGTTAAATGCTGCAGCTACGAAGTCTCAAACTATAATGAAGTGTCTGGCTATTTATCAAGCTCGGGGAGAGATGGTAAATCTTTTAGTGAAATGGAAGGCGCAAGACATGTTCCTTGTCCTTAGCACAGATTTTTGAAATCTGGATCTGTTAAATAGCCCCATGGTAAACATGGTCAAGAACAGTGATCATTGCTTTGTCTTCTCTACTGTGGCATCTGCTACTGGCTTACCTGAAGAGGGGAGACATGGTATGAAAACAGAGGATGCACCCTTACAATGGAACTCTAGGCAACCTGAGGAACCCTTATCTACTGGTGTCGGTTGAACTATAACTCACTTATGTCACAGACTGCTACCCATCATTTTGATCCAAATGACATTCCTTCATTGATTTTAGTATTGGATGCTGGTATCGTGGGCATACCTGATTATTCTTTATGACACTGGATATGCTTAATCTTTATTGTTATAAGTCTAAAGGTGGTTACTTCACTTTTTGTTTTTCTGCTGTTCTAATGTATACTCACGTGTTCTACTTTGTGATATATATTGGTATGCTCCTATTACAGTGTAGCCTTTAGGCTGGATATTTTCAGAAGTTAACTGCTTTTGAGTCCCTGCATTCTGTAAAAAGTCTGAACATAAGATGCTTTCATGGCTAGAATATCCACAATCACATTCGGTGCCTAATGGAACCAGTATACTCACTCCAAATTACTCCAAAATAGTCTCTATCAATAAACAGTAAAAGTTATTTATACATTTAAGATCTTATAGTAACACAATATTGTACTTGACCTGCTGCAACTTAGCATTGATGATTTTTTATTGCATATTTAGCAAATCTCCAAGATCAGGTTTGTTAATAACTCTGTTCAATTGTACAATTATATGATACAGAAAAATAATTGTTTTTGTTTTTTTGAGTAATAGTAATCCACACCAATTCTGCCCTGTTAAACTTCTTTCTTCAACTGATATATTGGAATATATACTGCAGCCTGTTTAATCATATAGCTCCTTCTTATTTACTAGGTAAACTATGCTCTTTGTCCCTCTTATATATTTAAATTGATCATTGGTGTGAGCGGCAGCAATACAAGCATTTTTAAAACTGCTAGTAATACATAGTTTATTTTTCTGCAGTTACATTTATTCTCTTCATTATATGATAAGCAATGTATCTCGGTATTCTGTTAAACATTGGGAACTTCACAATTAATGTAACTTATTATATTATCATTGATAGTATTGGAAGGTCTCATCTCTGCTCAAAGTTGAAGCTGTCTCTCACTATGGTTGAACAAGTCTACAACTTTACATAATCCAATGTCAGATATTGCACTTAAGTAAATTATACTGTCTCATAATGGTAGCTGTAACTCATTATTAGATTATAATCTGTTTAGATGTTCTGCCAGGCTTTTATGTTAAAATAATTTTTATTAACATAACATCACATAGTATAATAATGAACATATACTTTTCGATACATCGGTGGACCATCAACTAATACAGCTAGTTAACTACTTTTATCAACATCAAATTGTCCATCGACCGTGCTTAGCCGTATATGTATCTTTTGAGTTGAGATACAAGATCAAAATGTCCAAAAACTTATACATTGTGTCTTGTAGTATGGTCTTGTCTCTAATGTCATAACAGGTCCTTTAGTTCGACGTACCAAAAAGGTCACCAGTTAACAGAGATGTCTTTTATATGACTATCTAAACAGGTATCAAGTCAACAAATTAAACAGTATTAACAATTTAAAAGTTTTCTTCTGTGAAAAGCACACTGGTCTAAAAGAGGCTGCTTCCGGGTGGTAAATCGCCATAGAACAAGCCACTGAGCTGTTGTTCGTTCCTGGTAGAGCGCTTCTCTCTTTGTATGAAAAGAGAACAATTACTGGTCACTTTGAGATCTGAATTTGCGTGTCATTGTTAATGGGTGTAGCTTATATTGAAAATATCGTTAAGGAGGAGAGGTATAGCTGGTATTTCCTAAGGTATCTCTATGTTTTTTTATGGTGAACTTCTTTCTAGGTGGGAAATCTGACTCTGAAACTTTCTATGTCAGATCGTGATAGTAATCATTCATCATTTTCTGCCAGGCTTTTAAAAGGACAGTCAACACCGGAATTTTTGTTGTTTAAAAAGATAGATAATCCCGTTATTAACTATTCCCCAGTTTTGCATGGTGAAAAACTGTCAAAATGCATTTAGATTAGAGGCGGCCTTCAAGGTCTAAGAAATTAGCATATGAGCCTACTTAGGTTTAGCGTTCAACTAAGAATACCTAGAGAACAAAGCAAAATTGGTGATAAAGTAAATTGGAAAGTTGTTCAAAATTACATGCTCTATTTGAATCATGAAAGTATATTTTGGACTTGACTGTCCCTTTAAGCTAAGCATATTTAAGCACTTATTCTTAATATTGACTTGGTAGTGAGCTTGTGAAATGCTAGCCAATGCTCTCCTTCTTATGACTTTTAAAGGTTAGTTAAACAATACTAAATATTATTAAGAACACTAATTTCCAACTTTAACCTTTTACTTAAGAGTAGAACCCCTGATTTGCTTTGAGCCACGATATTGTTGTAGTGTTCCCTTAAAGTTAAATTAGTGTTTGATTTTTATTTATTTAGTTTAATAACGTAACAAAACCCAACACTGTGGTACAAAAGCATGTGTGCTGGAATTCTCACCAGCTCATTGAAGATGCGTAAAGTCACCATTTCAACTGAAATTTCTGTATCTTCATATATTTGACAATGTATGTTGCTTCATCTTATTGTCTTCTTAATTATGCATTTAAACTCACCCTGCGCAGTGAGTTTAAAGGTTATACCTTTTTTAATGGGACTCATTTAAGCTCAACTGGAGTTTTTTGTAAGTATATTAGATTTGTATAGGTTGAACTATGTTACTATGTATTTTTAAATAGATATTCCTATATATATCTGTGTATATCTATAAAAAAAGACAAATACAAGCGCTAGTACGGAAAATAACACAATATAAAAATATTGGATAGTATAAAGATATGGTAATGATCCCCAACGGACAATATATATCAAATTGATATACACATGGGAAAAATGAATTAAATATATCAGCTGAAAATAAGCTTAACGTTACTGTTACCAAATATGTTGCAAGTCCCTCTGGAATGTTAAGGGGAAAGGAATAAATGAAGTCAGCTCAATATAGCCACTGGGATGAATATACATCCCTCCAATATGTATCACAGTCTCAAGTTCTGCTGTAGTGAACCAAACTTTCCTCCTTTGGTTGTGATAAAAATTCTGTGTAAAAAGACAAAAAAACAAACAAAGTGCAACTCCGACTCAAGATTATTTATTACAATAAAAAAGTGCACCTGGTTTCTACAGGATTTGTTTAGATATATATTGTACCAAAATTCCATCAGATATATACAGTATATATAAATATTTATTTATGAATAAATAGAACATATTCTTCTATGTGGAGAACACTGGAATGTGAAATATTAATATTTTCATGTCTTGAGAAAATGAGGAGATCTGGTTTGCGTGCAAGTAGGTTGTATTTTTCCACTTTTTGCTTAATTGCTTTCTATGGGGGAATAGGTTATCACGCACGATATTCTAAGTATGGCTTTTTACGTTTGCCGGATTAGTGCGTGAGCGAAAGTTACTTTCAAATTGTAATACGAGTGCTACCCAACATGTGAAAAAACATAATTTATGCTTACCTGATAAATGTATTTCTCTTGTGATGTATCGAGTCCACGGATTCATCCTTACTTGTGGGATATTCTCCTCCCCTACAGGAAGTGGCAAAGAGAGCACCCACAGCAGAGCTGCCTATATAGCTCCCCCCTTAGCTCCACCCCCCAGTCATTTGACCGAAGGCTAGGAAGAAAAAGGAGAAACCATAGGGTGCAGTGGTGACTGAAAGTTTAAAAATAAAAATATATATGCCTGTCTTAAAAAACAGAGCGGGCCGTGGACTCGATACATCACAAGAGAAATACATTTTTCAGGTAAGCATAAATTATGTTTTCTCTTGTAAGATGTATCGAGTCGACAGAGTCATCGTTACTTGTGGGATACCAATACCAAAGCTTTAGGACACGGATGAAGGGAGGGACAAGACAGGGACCTTAAACGGAAGTCACCACTGCTTGTAGAACCTTTCTCCCAAAAATAGCCTCCGAAGAAGCAAAAGTATCAAATTTGTAAAATTTGGAAAAAGTATGAAGCGAAGACCAAGTCGCCGCCTTACAAATCTGTTCAACAGAAGCCTCATTTTTAAAAGCCCATGTGGAAGCCACAGCTCTAGTAGAATGAGCAGTAATCCTTTCAGGAGGCTGCCGTCCAGCAGTCTCATAGGCCAAACGGATGATGCTTTTCAGCCAAAAGGAAAGAGAGGTAGCTGTAGCCCTTTGACCTCTCCGTTTACCAGAATAAACAACAAACAAAGAAGATGTTTGACGGAAATATTTAGTTGCTTCTAAGTAGAATTTTAAAGCACGAACCACATCAAGATTGTGTAACAGACGTTCCTTCTTAGATGAAGGATTAGGACACAAAGAAGGAACCACAATCTCTTGATTGATATTCTTATTAGAAACAACCTTAGGAAGAAAACCAGGCTTGGTACGTAAAACCACCTTATCTGTATGGAAAACAAGGTAAGGGGAATCACATTGTAAAGCAGATAGCTCAGAAACTCTTTGAGCCGAAGAGATAGCTACTAAAAACAAAACTTTCCAAGATAGAAGCTTAATATCTATGGATTGCATAGGTTCAAACGGAACCCCTTGAAGAACTTTAAGAACTAAGTTTAGGCTCCATGGCGGAGCAACAGGTTTAAATACAGGATTGATTCTGACCAAAGCCTGACTAAATGCTTTAACGTCTGGGACATCTGCCAGACGTTTGTGAAGTAGAATAGACAAAGCAGATATTTGACCTTTAAGAGAACAAGCAGATAATCCCTTCTCCAAACCATCTTAGCAAAAAGACAATATTCTAGGAATCCTAATCTTACTCCACGAGTAACCTTTGGATTCACACCAATAAAGATATTTGCGCCAAATCTTATGATAAATCTTCCTGGTGACAGGCTTTCTAGCCTGAATCAGGGTATCAATGACCGATTCAGAGAAACCACGCTTTGATAAAATTATGCGTTCAATCTCCAAGCAGTCAGACGCAGAGAAATTAGATTTGGATGCGTGAACGGCCCTTGAATTAGAAGGTCCCGCCTCATTGGCAGAGTCCACGGTGGAACCGAGGACATGTCCACTAGGTCTGCATACCAAGTCCTGCGTGGCCACGCAGGAGCTATCAGAATTACCGAAGCTCTCTCCTGCTTGATTCTGGCAACCAGACGTGGGAGGAGAGGAAACGGTGGAAATACATAAGCCAGATTGAATGACCAAGGCACTGCTAGAGCATCTATCAATACCGCCTTGGGATCCCGGGACCTGGACCCGTAACGAGGAAGTTTGGCATTCTGACGAGACACCATTAGATCCAATTCTGGTGTGCCCCATAGCTGAATCAGCTGGGCGAATACCTCCGGATGGAGTTTCCACTCCCCCGGATGAAGAGTCTGATGACTTAGAAAATCCGCCTCCCAGTTCTCTACTCCTGGGATGTGGATTGCTGAGAGATGGCAAGAGTGATCCTCTGCCCACCGGATTATTTTGGTTACCTTCATCATCACTAGAGAACTCCTTGTTCCTCCCTGATGATTGATATAAGCTGCAGTCGTGATGTTGTCCGACTGAAACCTGATGAATTTGGCTGCAGCAAGCTGAGGCCACGCCTGAAGCGCATTGAAAATTGCTCTCAGTTCTAAAATGTTTATCGGGAGGAGAGCTTCCTCCCGAGACCATAAGCCCTGTGCTTTCAGGGAGTTCCAGACTGCACCCCAGCCTAGCAGGCTGACATCTGTCATTACAATGAGCCACTCTGGCCTGTGGAAGCACATTCCCTGAGACAGGTGGTCCTGAGACAACCACCAGAGAAGAGAATCTCTGGTCTCCTGGTCCAGATGCAGTTGAGGAAATAAGTCTGCATAATCCCCATTCCACTGTTTGAGCATGCATAGTTGCAGTGGTCTGAGGTGTAGACGGGCAAAAGGAACTATGTCCATTGCCGCTACCATGAGTCCGATTACCTCCAAACACTGAGCCACTGATGGCCGAGGAATGGAATGAAGAGCTCGGCAAGTGGATAAGAGTTTTAACTTTCTGACCTCCGTCAGAAATATTTTCATTTCTACAGAGTCTATCAGAGTCCCTAGGAAGGAAACTCTTGTAAGAGGGAAGAGAGAACTCTTTTTTATGTTCACCTTCCACCCGTGAGATGTCAGAAAAGCCAACACGATGTCTGTGTGAGACTTGGCTAGCTGGAAAGTCTACGCCTGAATTAAGATGTCGTCTAGATAAGGCGCCACTGCTATGCCCCGTGGTCGTAGAACCGCCAGAAGGGACCCTAGCACTTTTATGAAAATTCTGGGAGCCGTGGCCAACCCGAAAGGAAGGGCCACAAACTGGTAATGCCTGTTTAGAAAGGCGAATCTGAGGAATTGATGATGATCTCTGTGAATAGGGATGTGTAGATACGCATCCTTTAAGTCCACGGTAGTCATATATTGACCCTCCTGGATCAGAGGTAGAATAGTCTGAATAGTCTCCATCTTGAATTATGGAACTTTGAGGAACTTGTTTAGAATTTTGAGATCCAAGATTGGTCTGAAAGTTCCCTATTTCTTGGGAACCACAAACAGGTTTGAATAAAACCCTAGCCCCTGTTCCTCCTTTGGGACTGGGCGAATCACGCCCATGGTATGTAGGTCTTCTACACAGAGTAAGAATGCCTCTCTCTTTGTCTGGTTTACAGACAATCGAGAAATGTGAAATCTCCCCCTTGGAAGGGAGCCCTTGAATTCCAGAAGATATCCCTGGGACACAATTTCTAAAGCCCAGGGATCCTGAACATCTCTCGCCCAAGCCTGAGCAAAGAGAGAGAGTCTGCCCCCTACTAGATCCGGGGCTACCCCTTCATGCTGTCTTAGAGACAGCTGCAGGCTTCTTGGCCTGTTTACTCTTGTTCCAAGCCTGGTTAGGTCTCCAGACTGACTTGGATTGGGCAAAATTCCCCTCTTGCTTTGAAGCAGAGGAAGCTGACGCGGGACCACTCTTAAAGTTCCGAAGGAATGAAAATTATTTTGTTTGGCCCTCATCTTATTTGATCTATCCTGAGGGAGGGCATGACCTTTCCCTCCAGTAATGTCTGAAATAATCTCCTTCAGTTCAGGCCCGAATAGGGTCTTACCTTTGAAAGGAATGTTCAAAAGTTTAGATTTAGATGACACATCAGCAGACCAGGACTTAAGCCATAACGCCCTGCGTGCTAAAATGGCAAAACCTGAATTCTTTGCCGCTAATTTAGCCAGTTGAAAAGCGGCATCTGTAATAAAAGAATTAGCCAACTTAAGTGCCTTAATTCTGTCCATAATTTCCTCTAATGGAGTCTCCATTTGAAGAGCCTCTTCTAGAGCCTCAAACCAGAAAGCAGCTGCAGTTGTTACAGGAATAATGCACGCAATAGGTTGGAGAGAAAAACCTTGATGAACAAAAATTTTCTTCAGGAGACCCTCTAATTTTTTATCCATAGGATCTTTGAAAGCACAACTGTCCTCGATAGGTATAGTTGTACGCTTAGACAGAGTAGAAATAGCTCCCTCCACCTTAGGAACTGTCTGCCATGAGTCCCTTATGGTATCAGATATGGGAAACATTTTCTTAAAAACAGGAGGGGAGTGAACGGAATACCTGGTCTATCCCACTCCTTAGCAATAATATTGACAATCCTCTTAGGGACTGGAAAAATATCAGTGTAAACAGGAACCTCTAAGTATCTATCCATTTTACACAATTTCTCTGGGACCACTATAGTGTCACAATCATCTAGAGTTGCTAATACCTCCCTAAGCAATAAGCGGAGGTGTTCAAGCTTAAATTTAAAGGCCGTCATATCAGAATCTGTCTGAGGAAGCATCTTTCCTGAATCAGAAATTTCTCCCTCAGATAACAAATCCCTCGCCCCTTCAGAGCATTGTAAGGGCATATCAGAAACGGCTACTAAAGCGTGAGACGGCTCAGCATTTTTCCTTAACCCAGAGCTGTCCCGCTTTCCTTGTAAACCAGGCAGTTTGGATAAAACCTCAGTGAGGGTTGTATTCATAACTGTGGCCATGTCTTGTAAAGTAAATGAATGTGACGCACTAGAGGTACTTGGCGTCACTTGTGCGGGCGTTACTGGTTGTGACACTTGGGGAGAGCTAGATGGCGAACCCTCATTTACTTCTGACTGAGAATCATCTATTGCTCTATTTATAAGTGCTAATATATGTTCTTTATAATTTATAGACATATCAGTACATTTGGGACACATTCTAAGAGAGGGTTCTACAATGGCTTCCAAACATATTGAACAAGGATTTTCCTTGGTATCAGACATGTTAAACAGGCTAGTAATGTAACAAGCAAGCTTGGAAAACACTGTAATCAAAGTAAATAACACTTAGAAATAAAACGTGACTGTGCCTTTAAGATAAAAAAAAGCTGCACAAGTTCTGCAAAACAGTGTAAAAAAGCAGTAAACTTAACGAAATTTTTACAGTAGTATCTTACAGCCTTAGTAACTTTGCACAACTATGCAAATAAACAATTAACCCCTTAATGGCAAAACCGGATTGAAAAAACATCAAAACCGGTAAAAAAGACTTTCAGCACCTTGCCACAGCTCTGCTGTGGTGCCTACCTGCCCTTCAGAACGATTTGTGGGGAAAAAAACTCCTTTACAGCCCTCAAACACCGCAGGAGCCTCTAGAAAAGCAGCTGGATGACTCTTAAGGAAAAGAAACTGCGCAACTGAAGCACGAAAATAGGCTCCTCCCACCTCACTCGATGTTTTGAGGCCTATTAGAAAAACACCTTCAAGTGTCTCTTAATTAACCATGTGGGTTAAAAAACCCTAACACAAGCCACAATGACCCCTTCAGTCCCTTCAAAAACATTATAATTGCATCATTTACAGAACAAACAAAAAACGTTTTTTCCTAACAGTGTCACCAGTAACAAATGAGCCCTTCAATCAAGCTGAAATTCCTATCCAAGTGTCTGAATACAGCTTACCCTTTCCCCATAGGAATATTGCCAGCCTTTTCTAGAATAAACAGTCTGTCTAGAAAAAAATAGACTGAACATACCTCAATGCAGTTTAGCCTGCAAACCATTTCCCCAACTGAAGTTTTCCTGTACTCTTCAGCCCTTGTGAGAACAGCAGTGGATCTTAGTTACAAAGTGCTAAGATCATAATCCTCCTTGCAGAAATCTTCACCTCTTTTTCTGCCAAAGAGTAAATAGTACACACCGGCACCATTCAAAATAACAAACTTTTGCTTGAGAAATAAAAAACTAACATTTTTGTCACCACACTCGCTCTGCACTTCCTAGTTACTTAGAGTAGGCAAAGAGAATGACTGGGGGTGGAGCTATATAGGCAGCTCTGCTGTGGGTGCTCTCTTTGCCACTTCCTGTAGGGGAGGAGAATATCCCACAAGTAAGGATGAATCCGTGGACTCAATACATCTTACAAGAGAAAGCTTACTTCAAGCACAGTACACTCGAGCTGGAGAGTTAAATAATGCTCCACTTGTAATCTGGTCCTAAATGCATTTCATGCACCCCCCTCTAATTATGGATTATGGATAGGTTTCACTTCAGTTATCTGAATGGAGAGTTGCTGCACATGTGCAAACCCATTGGCACTGAAATTCAATGAACGCTAGATTTCAGCTAGATGGCAGCACCCATGACTAGATGGAGGCGATAATAAACTCAACACTATGCTTACAAAATGTATATAGTTTATTATCCATTTAAGTCTCTCACCTCCATGTGAGTCTCCTCTGGAGTTCCATTCAATTTATAAGCTAAATAATGATAATTCTGATTAGTTCATAAGAATTGAGGATGGGTAAGGTCACATGCTGTTCCAATTGGATAATGAAACAGAATTACAATTATTTTTCTGATATTTAGAGAAGAGCCCTGTAGAAGGCACAGACCAGTATAAGGGACTGAAGGTAAAAGTCATATCACTCATGTTCATGAAGAAGCTGAAGAAACAAGATGTTTCAGGTAAGGTGTAGGGGAATCAGCTAATGGATGAGGTTTACAGATGAGCCATAAGTAGGGTGACCATATTGCCTCTTTAAAAAGGGATACATATGAAAAATACATATGCCAGGGTTCTTATACAAAACATTTCTTAAAAAAGCCCTGACCTATGCATTTTTTATACGTGTCCCTTTTTAAAGCGGCAATATGGTCACCCTAGCCATAAGAAATCCCGTCATTTTTCAGACCTGAACATATTGGGCCATCACAGTAAATGTGTTGGATGCAAAAAGCTTTTGTTGCTACTTTTTATATGTAATGGTTCAACTTTGTCAAATAACGTCTAGCACAATGTGTTGAAGAGGTTGTTAGGAATGTAATGC
This sequence comes from Bombina bombina, assembly GCF_027579735.1. Taxonomy (NCBI): domain Eukaryota; kingdom Metazoa; phylum Chordata; class Amphibia; order Anura; family Bombinatoridae; genus Bombina; species Bombina bombina. The sequence continues at coordinate 709,890,615 of NC_069500.1, forward strand.
TAAATTGTTATTTCTGAGTAAACGCCATGCACAAATATTTTTTTCTGAAGTTAAATACACACCTGCTATTAACGTAATGTTATAATACCAAAGGGAAATGTGTATTATTAGTAGTCACATAAAATGCACTAATAACTATAGGTTAGGCCAGAATCAAGCTATTATACTAATCAGTATTTAAATCTGTATTATGTTTTGCTCATGAGTGGGTAAAAGAATGACATTGAGATTGGGCAAAAAAAAACAATACTTAAAGGAGCATTTAACTTGACGTTTCAACAACAAATAAAATGTTTCATTGTTGAAAGTGAAACATTATTGCAATATACCTTATTATTTTTTTTATTTTTTTTAAAAACTTTATTTATTCACCCAGAGAGATTATTACACGAACCAATGACCGTGACGGTTATTGTACATTCACAAAAGATTTTTAACATATCCTTAAACACAAGACTCTGATGGTGATGAATAGTCCATTAAAAGATTCATAATAGTCCTGTGTCAACACGACAAGTATGCCATAAGTCATGTCATCCTCTCTCATTTTCCATTTTTCTTCAAAACACTACAATATATTATAAACAAGAAACAATAATTATATATAACAAACCTAAACATTAAAGTAAAATACTATATACCAACAAAACCCAGAGCCGGCCATACTCACCCGGAACGCCCGCAGACCACCAGACCCAGAGTAACTCCCCTCACCAACATGAGCATGAAGTGTGTGTTCATTATGTGACTAGGCAGTCTGTATGTGGTTATTCGAGAGACACCAGTTCCCCCTAAGGTTCTCTTTTAGGATGAAATCACTATTTCTAAATGGATATAGGACTCTTTCTCTAACAGTATCTGGTAAGTACAGCAAGTATAGTTCCCATTTTTTAATGAATCTAGCTATTCTCCTCTCAATATTCCCCCTGACGTCTGCCTGTTCTATAAGCATCTGGGTGTGCAACTTAGTGAGGAGTTTTTGGAATGGAGGAGACTTCTTATCCACCCAGTGTTGTAATATCAGCTGTCTTGCGGTTAGAATAGTTATTTTAACTAGAATGTCTTGTGGCTGAGTATTGTTGGCGGGAAGCAGGAACATGACCTGCTGTGCCGAGAGGAGTGTTTGTTTTTTAGTTACTTTTGTTAACCAGTATGCTATTTTATTCCAGAACCATTTTAGCATGGAACAATCCCAAAACAAGTTAATCCAATCAGGTTTTGATACATTTGATGCAGACATTTTCCGCATTTGATGCAGACATTTTCCACTTGGATCTAAGGGTCGGAGTAATATATGCTTGTTGGAGGATTTTTGTATGTGTTTCTCTCAGGTTTGCTGATAAAGTCGTGTTCCTGACAACTTCAAAACTAGCTGTCAGCTGTTCAGAATCTATTTCTATGTTCCTGCAGGTGAGCAATTTCTTTGACATCTTCTAGGTGGTCAGAATGTCATGGTGTTTAAGGATGAGGTCATATGTGTTCGCTAGCTTGTATGTGCCCTGTTTAGCTAACGAGCATAAAGTGTTAATATGATTGTTTCCCGTAGTGAGCAAGCCCTCTGATTTTAATTTTGCAACATAATGCCTACATTGAAGATATGCAAATCTATGTGTGATCGGTATCTGATAGGTATTTTGTAGTTCTTGAAAAGAATGGATATCTAATGTTAATGGATGAAATAGTTGTCCGATTGTTGTGAGGTGTTTCTCTTTCCAGGTTTTAAATATGGCTGTGGTATATCCTGGTAGGAAGGACAAGTTGCCCTGGATAGGGAGGAATTTGCTAGTGGTAAATTTTATTCCCCACAATTTACACAATTTTGCCATGCTCTTAGAGGGTCCCTAAATAGAACATGATGTTGGATTTCATGTGGTAGAGAGTTTAGCTTTGTGTGGGGTAAAAAGGCTAGGTGTATCGGATGTGTGAGTAATATACATTATTTATTTTGCTGCCTTTTGTTGTAAAATACATCTGAAAATTGTGCTTGTTCCACTTTCTTCCAGGGAGGCTTAGGCTAATAATTTTAGGCAATTTCTGTGTGCTTTTGTTTACCTCTCCCTCCTCCCTAACCAGTGGCAGTTTTATGGGGTGCTGAGGGGTGCTTTTTCAAACTGACATGTAGCACTCCCATTGAGCTGCAAAGGGCTCTATATATTATGATCACCAGCTTTGTTAGCCCCCCAAAGTTCTAGAACCGCCACTGTCAATAAACTTCTCTGCAGTTAGTGTGTGTGTGTGTGTGTGTGTATATATATATATATATATATATATATATATATATATATATATATATATATATATATATCGTCCCCAGAGCTCTGCACACACTTTCCAGCAATATCAGCTGCACATAATGTTTATGGTCTGAAGATGGGGATAACACCCCAAAACGTCACTGTGTAGGTATAATAAAATTCTATATAGGATTAAAAGTCCCAGCGAGTGCTTCATACTTTGGCTAATATTAACTTGAATCAGTACTAAACCACCTTAAAGGACCAGTCAACACAGTAGATTTGCATAATCAACAAATACAAGATAACAAGACAATGCAATAGCACTTAGTCTGAACTTCAAATGAAAAGTAGATTTCTGACAATTTTAAAAGTTATGTCTATTTCCACTCCCCCTGTACCATGTGACAGCCATCAGCCAATCACAAATGCATACACGTACCATGTGACAGCCATCAGCCAGTCACAAATGCATATACGCTTATTCTGTGAATTTTTGCACATGCTCAGTATGAGCTGGTGACTCAAAAAGTTTAAATATAAAAAGACTGTGCACTTTTTTGAAATTGAAAAGTTGTTTAAAATGACATGCTCTATCTGACTAATGAAAGTTTAATTTTGACTTGAATGTCCCTTTAAGGAAAGAGAGAAGGACAGGCTACCCCAGTCACATATGCAAACAGAGGTTATGTTATATATATATATATATATATATATATATAAATATATATATATATATATATATATATATATATATATATACAACACAAAGAGAAAACCCAGCACTCACTTACAAGCTCTCAGCTAAGATTTAAAAGCAAAAATGGAAAGGTTAGTCACCGCATCTGGCCAAATGGGACAAGCTCAGGTACCACGTCAAGGTCCTCTCCAATACCTGAGACCCTAAAACAGCCACACAATGCAAGCTTTCAAATCCAAACAAACTGAAAACAAGGGAAGGGTGCACAGGAATATGTAACCACCCTAGAAATATACAAAACACGAAAGGGAACTGCACTCTCATACCGGACCGGGTACACATCCCATGACCCTGCAACATGCTCAGCCCTGGGTGCCACTGGCACTCACAGGAAGCTGTGCTGTCCCCAGAGCCACAAGCAGTTAACCCCAGACAGGTCTGGGTGCAAGAACCATAGGGAAAATTACCTATGTGTACCCGGTCCGGTATGAGAGTGCAGTTCCCTTCCGTGTTTTGTATATATATATATATATATATATATATATATATATATATATATACGTATTAATTTGTGATTGCTTAGCAAGGATTTTTTTGTTCTGGGAGACAGGAAAATCAGTGAAAAGAAAAAAAAAACCCAGAAAACAATATACTTATTTGACAAAATACATCATATTATTTATTGAAAAATGTTCAGATATGAAGGTTCGTAATCATGTAGTTTACTATTTGTGTTTTTACAGGGACATCCCAGTCAAAATTGAAATGCGCGTATATCAATTACATTTTTGAATAGAAACATACTACCATTATACATATATTGGCAAAATGCTTCTAGTAATAGTTAATACTGTTCTAGTTTTAGATTTTTTTCTTTGTTTGTGCATGTGAAGCATAGCTACACCATATGTACACACAAGAGCTGTGTTTAACATGCTGGTGCACAGAGCATACTTAAGTACACTCTTGAAACAGCTATAGCTTTTACTAAAAGCATTTTTTAAAAAATATAAATATACATATATATATATATATATATATATATATATATATACTATTTAGATGGAATGTCCCTTTAAAGGGATACTAAACTCAAACATGTTCTTTCATAATTCAGATAGAGAATACAATTTTAAACAACATTCCAATTTACTTCTATTATCTAATTTACTTCATTCTTTAGATATCCTTTGTTGAAGAAATAGCAATGCACATGGGTGAGCCAATCAGACGAGGCATCTATCTGCAGCAACCAATCAGCAGCTACTGAGCTTATCTAGATATGCTTTTCAGCAAAGTATTTCAAGAGAATGAAGCAAATTAGACAATAGAAGTAAATTAGAAAGTTGTTTAAAATGGCATGCTCTTTCTAAATCATGAAAGAAAAAGATTGGGTTTAATGTCCCTTTAATGATTACATATATCACCTTAATCTCTATTATCCAATTAATATGAAACAGAGAACTTTATTAGCAAAACATTTTTATTTTTTTCTGAATGCATTGACATAGTCTATTAAAAGTTCATATCCATCAAAAATGGAGACACTGTTTTGCATTAATTCATAGCATTGTCCTGGTTGTTTTAAAGAGTTTATTTTTCTTTGTATAGTTCTATTTCATTTGTCCAGCGGATGTATATGATATTAATACTTATGCACAAATGTTTATATTTCAACATACTTCAGATTAGATTAATGTTTATATTTTACAAATTACAATTCTAACATTACACATACCTAGTATTCTGGTTCACTTTAATTAACTCATACTCATATGAACCTTTCAACTTTAAAATAATTTCTTATATTTAACCTATCCAGACAATATCATTCGTTTTTTTTACTTACCTTTTATCTTAAATATGCCTGACAGTATAATTACGTGTAACTTGAAGGATATCTTGATATATGAAACTGACAGCTATGTATAAACTTTTTTTTCTGACAATATTCTATTATTTTTTTATTTTTTACACCTGGAATAAATGTCTGATGATTTCTGTGTAAGCCTTTGGCAAAGTATGTATGAAACATGTCAGGCAGTTGGCATTTGCCATAAGTTTAATGTATTCATAACAAATGCTACAGTGATGATAACTAATTAGGAGGAGATTTGTTAACAGTCTTTATGACAAATAGGGGAAATGTCATTGGATTCAATTACTGTATTTTTTTACATTAAAAGATCAGAATCTTGCTAAAGGTTTGCCTACCTTTCTGAATTAGAGAGTTAAATATGTAATACGCTGTATCAAGCAGGTTTTATTATTTATACTGTCTTTTGTGCTGTAATTTTCCTCTTACTCATTTACTGTACCCACACATATTATATACCGTTTTTCTCGCTATTAAATGGACTTTCTAAAGTTACCATTATTTTCATCATATCATATAATTTTGTATAAAAAAATGATAAAATATGATGAAAAAAATGAAAAAAACACACACTTTTTCTAACTTTGACCCCTAAAATCTGTTACACATCTTCAACCACTAAAAAACACCCATGCTAAATAGTTTCTAAATTTTGTCCTGAGTTTAGAAATACCCAATGTTTACATGTTCTTTGCTTTTCTTGCAAGTTATAGGGCAATAAGTACAAGTAGCACTTTGCTATTTCCAAACCATTTTTTTCCCTTCAAAATTAGCGATAGTCTTAGTAGACACCCTTAAGTTTTGGGATCAAACAAGACATAATCCAGACTTAGCCCCACATCCTTCACCGGTACATACACTGATGAGTGCCCTCTACTGCCTACCAGACTCTCACCTTGAACTTTGGCGGAGCTTCCCACTTTCCACAATTATGGATTTTTATGATCAGGGTGGGTGGATTTTACACCCCCAGTTCTGCACTAAATTTCAAATTCCCCCCTCTTTACACGTTGAGGCCTACCGTCTCAGCTCCTGGCTGAAATCATGGGGATTTCCTAAACAAAACCTAAGACCGCTATCAAGATGGGAGACCAAATGGTAAATGGCATTAAACATGCCCTCTCCTTCCACTACGACTTACTCATGGAGCCCTCCACACTTTCTAAAATTTCTCAACACAGAGCTTGGGAAAGAGAGATTGGCTTCACAGCAGATGCTGATACATGGCATGGGCGCATTCTAATGACTAAGAAACATTTACATTGCGCTACCCTTTGGGAGATCCAGTACAAAATTCTAGTTCGATGGCATTTAGTACCCTGCATGCTACATAGGATATATGGCACTCACTTCCCCATCTGTTGGTGAGACTGTGGACAGTTGGGTACCTCCCTGCATGTGTGGTGGTCCTGTCCTGGGATTCAACCACTTTGGCAAAGGCTCTATAGGATCTTCGTCCTGCTAAATATTACCTTACCGTTTACACCAGAAGTCTCTTTACTTCATTTACGATTCCCAAGTCTAACTCCCTTCAAGGAAGCGCTAGCAATATATCTTCTTATGGCCACCAAACTAACTATAGCAAGAATGTGGAAAAACAAAGAACCACCTTCTATCACACAGGTCCTCTCCACAGTACAATACATTAAAAGAATGAAGCTTTATTCACACAGAACTCTTGATAAGGTAGACTTCTACCTTGAGACCTGGTCTGTCTGAACTGAGAAAGATTAATATGGGACATTAACTATGACATCCTCTCCACAGTACAATACATTAAAAGAATGAAGCTTTATTCACACAGAACTCTTGATAAGGTAGACTTCTACCTGGAGACCTGGTCTGTCTGGACTGAGAAAGATTAATATGGGACATTAACTATGACATCCTCTCCCTCTTCCCCCTTTTTTCCCCCTCCCTCTTCTTCCCCTCTCTCTAACTCCCAAGCTAGATAATTCCCCACATTACTGAAACTACTGGGATCTTATCTCCCCGAGATTATTGACACTAGGACTAGCTGCACAAACCACTACTTAGCATAATTTACTTGGGAAAAAAAACTGAGGTATCAGGCTCTTTGTCTTACGGATAAATGTAACCCTAAACTTTCCATATTGCTTACTGTAACCAAAATTGGATATTGGATGCCAGCCGGACTATGTTATGTAACTGGCCAAAGTTTTTGTACAGTCCAATGTTTGACCGTTTCATTCTTATGCGATAACATTTGTATCGTATGAACCTGTTCCTCAATAAAAAAATATTTTTTCCAAAAAAAAATAGCGATAGTTACATTGTAACAGTGATATCTGTCAGGAATCCATGAATAACCCTTCACATGTGTATATTTTTTTTTAGTAGACAGCCCAAAGTATTGATCTAGGCCCATTTTGTTATATTTCATGGCACCATTTCACTGCCAAATGCGATCAAATAAAAAAAATCGTTAACTTTTTAACTAGCTTTGGGTTCTCACTGAAATTATTTACAAACAGCTTGTGCAATTATGGCACAAATGGTTGTAAATGCTTCTCTGGGATCCCCTTTGTTTAGAAATAGCAGACATATATTGCTTTAGCATTGCTTTTTGGCAATTAGAAGGCCGCAAATTGCTGCTGCGTACCACACATGTATTATGACCAGCAGTGAAGCGGTTAATTAGGTAGCTTGTAGGGTTAATTGTAGCTTTAGTGTAGAGATAAGTCTCCTACCTGACACATCTCACCCTCTGATCCCTCCCTGAACCCCCCTCAAACAGCTATATTCCCTCCCCCATCCCACAATGGTCACCCCCATCTTATGTTCTGGCAGAAAGTCTACCAGTACTAAAATAAAGCCTTTTTTATTCATCATTTTATATATATATATATATATATATATATATATAGTTTCAAAGATCAAATAAGCACTCGCTGGACTTCAGTCATCAGTGACAACGCGCTTTATTCTGTGACGTTTCGGGACAACACACAGTCCCTTCCTCAGACAAACAACAAATGAAAATGGCAGCCTAATAAAGGCTAGTGAAACCCTCCCCCAAATGTTAAACCAATGAAATAGATGAACGTGTGAGGACAGAAGAAACCAGACTTCTGATAGGTCTGTGATGCTGTAAGAGCCATTCTTATAGGCTAAAAGTAAACGTGTATGTAGTGAACAAAATAGTGTGACAATGTGAAATAAACACAATACACAAACAAATGAACATGTAAATAAAATAAACTCCACATTCTGGGTCCATAGAGTGTCACTGGGTAGTATGGACAACAAAATTATAAGGTACTAACACGGATCATAACAAAACATGAAGATAGCCGTATTGGCCAATCAGATCTGTGTATACATAATCAAAGAATTGTTGACCAATCAAAAAGAGCAAACCTTATACCAGTATGTAGTCAAACCCCCTTTGTGTGGCTATAACCTATATCGATGTATAATCGGTGTCTAAAAATAAACATCAGCAACCCCCAACGCTAAAACTATAACCAGCATAAATCATAATAATGTGTGATTGCGTAGTTCATCAGATCATAGCATTCCAGCGCGATCGGGACAAAACTATCCGAAATACCTAATCTAAACACGGCGTCACCAGCCAATGGGAAGCCACAGTCGGTACACACCCTCATCGGGTCCAATCAAATTGTGTGAAGAGACCGCGCCTCGAGACCCACATAGGACAGCTGTCAATGCCCGCAAGCCAATAAGATACACCCTCAGCCAGCCCATAGATACCGCCAATCAGATAACATTGTGGAGCCACATACCACTAATCAGCCAATCCAGTTACGTTAAAGGCACCTACTGTCGCGCTTGAAGGTGCACCACTGTAAATAAACCTATATACCACAACATTATGTTAATATATGCGAACACGAATGTGCGCCGATCAGACCACAATAACACCTAATGGCAGTTTTAAAACATTGTCGCCATATGGAAAGTGTATAACTAACAGCAACGCTTAATAACAATTTGTGCACCAAAATAGCAACACTCAAAAAGTGTGAATATGCCTCAAATCATATACCAATATTCGCGATAATCAGCCCCAAAAAATGCAACAAATACATAGTTGAAATGTGTCATTATATCTATAAAAGTGTTTTTAAAGACTAGTACACAAGCACATAACGACTATATGAAGCCACATATTATGTGCTTGTGTACTAGTACTAGATCGGCGCACATTCGTGTTCGCATATATTAACATAATGTTGTGGTATATAGGTTTATTTACAGTGGTGCACCTTCAAGCGCGACAGTAGGTGCCTTTAACGTAACTGGATTGGCTGATTAGTGGTATGTGGCTCCACAATGTTATCTGATTGGCGGTATCTATGGGCTGGCTGAGGGTGTATCTTATTGGCTTGCGGGCATTGACAGCTGTCCTATGTGGGTCTCGAGGCGCGGTCTCTTCACACAATTTGATTGGACCCGATGAGGGTGTGTACCGACTGTGGCTTCCCATTGGCTGGTGACGCCGTGTTTAGATTAGGTATTTCGGATAGTTTTGTCCCGATCGCGCTGGAATGCTATGATCTGATGAACTACGCAATCACACATTATTATGATTTATGCTGGTTATAGTTTTAGCGTTGGGGGTTGCTGATGTTTATTTTTAGACACCGATTATACATCGATATAGGTTATAGCCACACAAAGGGGGTTTGACTACATACTGGTATAAGGTTTGCTCTTTTTGATTGGTCAACAATTCTTTGATTATGTATACACAGATCTGATTGGCCCATACGGCTATCTTCATGTTTTGTTATGATCCGTGTTAGTACCTTATAATTTTGTTGTCCATACTACCCAGTGACACTCTATGGACCCAGAATGTGGAGTTTATTTTATTTACATGTTCATTTGTTTGTGTATTGTGTTTATTTCACATTGTCACACTATTTTGTTCACTACATACACGTTTACTTTTAGCCTATAAGAATGGCTCTTACAGCATCACAGACCTATCAGAAGTCTGGTTTCTTCTGTCCTCACACGTTCATCTATTTCATTGGTTTAACATTTGGGGGAGGGTTTCACTAGCCTTTATTAGGCTGCCATTTTCATTTGTTGTTTGTCTGAGGAAGGGACTGTGTGTTGTCCCGAAACGTCACAGAATAAAGCGTGTTGTCACTGATGACTGAAGTCCAGCGAGTGCTTATTTGATCTTTGAAACTATCTATTACACATATAGCACCCTGGCAGTTGCACACAGATGGTGAGAGTGCACACACCAACCAACTATATACATATATATATATATATATATATATATATAGTTTTTGCAGTGTAGAATTTCCCCCCTAACCCCCCAACCTCCACGATCCCCCCAAACAGCTCTCTTAACCTCTCCCCCTCTTCCAATTTGCGGCCATGTTAGGTACTGCCAGCTGTCTGCCAGTACCCAGTTTGTAATAAAATTAGGCTAAATTTTTATTTTTTGATAAACCCATTTTTTCCGTAGTGTAGCTCAATACACCCCCTCCCAGATCACTTACACAACACTTATCCCCCCCCTCTCCCTCCTTCCCTTTCACTACAAATTTTCCATAGTGTAGCGGTCCCACCCGCTCTCGCCCCCTCGTGCATGCTCCCGGACCTCTCTATAACGTAAACAGAATTTTCTCCAGCGATGGGCCACCCACCTGCCTCCCTGTTATCCCTCCCACGCCACCGAGTGGCTGTCTGCATCAGTTGCTTAAAAAAGGGTGTTGCACGATGCCTCAATATCGAAGCATCGCTGCAATACACTAAAAGCGATCATGTGCGTTTGAAACTCCAGAGGACGTGCCAGGCACGCCCTTGGTTGTTAAGGGGTTAAAGAGACATGAAATCCCAAAAAAAATAATTCATGATTCAGATAGAGAATATACGATTTTAAACATTCCAATTTACCTCTTTTATCTAATTTGCTTGATTCTTTAGATATACTGTGTTGAAGAAATAGCAATGCACGTGGGTGAGCCAATCACACGGGGCATCTATGTGCAGCCACCAATCAGCAGCTAATGAGCTTATTTAGATATGCTTTTCGAGGGCGGCGCTTGACTGAGCTACAAGAAGGAAAGGGTGAGCTCCGCGCTCCATGCAGTTACCACACATATAGGTGGCAAACCCTGGTAATCCAAGGAGTAAATGTTCAAGACTTATCTTTCCCCTGCTAGATGTAAGGAGAAGCCTTTTTAGCTGAGTGGCTGCTGAATGGACACAGTGAAGGAAAGATCACAGCCGTAACATTGAGGCCCACACCCCTATAACCGCAATCACGAGGCCGGCGGAACATACGGAGAAGATGTTTGGGGAAAACACACTTCACACAATCTCTCTAAATCTTGGAGTTACCTTTTACAAGATCCTAATCCACTCACTCATAATTTCAACTACTGCACCTCTCTTTTTCTTTGCCTCCAAAGCTACTGTCTATTCACACTGCTATCAATCATAAACACCTCTGCCAGAATTCTTTTTTGCACTTATTCTTCTCAGGAAACCTGCAATACTGAAACAATGGATATCCCACACACATGTGAATTAATAACCATACACCTACTATGGCCTAGTTTCCACTGCTGATGTAAACTGTGTAAACTAGTGGTAACGACATGTACTGTATTTCCATTAAAGTCTATGGATATGTTTTATAATACAACAGGTTTACAAAGTGTACAACAACAATGTATCTTATAGCTTGGTTACAAATGTATAAACAAACAGCAGTAAATTATTAGTATACAGCTACAAATGCAGGTAGAGCAATATAAGACAATAAATAGAAGTAATAAAATACTAAAAAGGATGGTGTTATAAATATAAAGATACACAAATGATCAGTTCATAAACAGCTTTATTTTAATAGGTAGAATCCTCAAGCAGACATATTAACAAATATAATGTAATATTAATTTTGCAATCCTCTGTAGGAATAGGTACTGGGACGTCTCCCAGATTATAAACAGTAAAATAGTATATATATATATATACTATAATCGCGTTTGTAACGCGTCCGTCGCCGTTGTCAGTTGCGCACGCATCCTCAAAGGAATGTTGGCTGAGGGAGGCAGCCAAAAGAATGTTGGCTGCACGCACAGCCAAAAAATCCATCTGGATGCAGCAAATGGCAGGGTGGTGAAAGAATCCACCCTGCAATTTTCGGAACCCACCTGGATGCAGCATAGGCAAATGAAGCATTAAGAAAAAAAACACGCAACCGCTAGGACAAAATATTAACGAAAAAACACGTAACCGCCCACATGAAAAAATAAAAAACCTAACCGCCCGCTTGAAGTATTAACAAACACCTAAACCGCCAATCCCCACATCGCAAAATAATAAAGTAATTAACCCCTAATCCGCAAATTAAACAGCGCAAATAACATAATTAAAATATTAACCCCTAAACCACCAACCCCCCACATCGCAATAAACCTAATAAACCTATTAACCCCTAAACCGCCAACCTCACAAATCACAATAAACCTAATTAACCTCTAAACAGCCAAATCCCCATATCGCAATAAACCTAAGTAACCTATTAACTCATAAACCGCCAACCCGCAACAAAAATTATACCTAATCTAAAAGCCCTATATAAACAAAAAAGCCCCTCCCAAATAAAAACACCCCCTAACCTAACAATAAACTACCAATAGCACTTAAAAGGGCCTTTAGTAGGGCATTGCCCTAAGTTATACAGCTCTTTTACCTAAAAATTACAAAGTCCCCCGAACAGTAAACCCCCCCACCCAACCAACCTCTTAAAAGGCCCTTTTAAGGGTTATTTGTAGTTTATTGTTAGGTTAGGGGGTGTTTTTATTTGGGGGGGGCTTTTTTATTTTTATAGGGCTATTAGATTAGTTGTAATTTTTATTGTTTTGGATAATTTTCAGCTAGATTACGAGTTGTGCGTTAGGGTAAAAAAGCAGCGGTAAGAGGTCCTAACGCTGCTTTTTTTTACTACCACTGGTATTACGAGTCTTGAAGGTTTAGGGGCACTGCACACTTCTTTGGCCTTACCGCAAAACGACTTACGTAAACTTCGTAAAGTCTTTTTTCTATGGGACTTCAATACCGCCGGTATTACGAGTCTGTCCTGGGAGGCCAAAAAGTGAGCGGTACACCCTACCCCGTCAAGAGTCCTAAAACATTTTAAAGTCAGTAGTTAAGAGTTTTATGGTACAACGCCGTAACATAAAACTCATAACTAAAGTGCTAAAAAGTACACTAACACCAATAAACTACCTATTAACCGAGGCCCTCACCTATTGCAAACACTATAATAAAAATATTAACCCCTAATCTGCCGCTCTGGACACCGCCGCCACCTACATTATATTTATGAACCCCTAATCTGCTGCCCCCAACATCGGAGATACCTACATTATATTTATTAACCCCTAATCTGCCGCTTCAAATGTCGCTGCAACCTACGTACACTTATTAACCCCTAATCTGCCGCCCCAACGTTGCCGCCACTATATTAAAGTTATTAACCCCTAAATCTAAGTCTAACCCTAACACCCCCTAACTTAAATGTCATTTTAATTAATTTAACGAAAATTACTATCATTACCTAAATTATTCCTATTTAAAACTAAATACTTACCTATAAAATAAAAGCTAGCTACAATATAACTAATAGTTACATTCGGCTAGATTACGAGTTCGGCGTTAGCTTTAAAAAGCAGCGTTAAGGGGTCCTAACGCTGCTTTTTAATGCCCGCTGGTATTACAAGTCTGGCAGGTACAGGTGTATCGCTCAATTTTCTTCCGCGACTTTTCCATACCGCAAATCCCCTTACGTCAATTGCGTATCCTATCTTTTTAATGGGATTTGCCTAACGCTGGTATTACGAGTCTTGGAAGAAGTGAGCGGTACAGCCTCTACCTCCAAGACTCCTACCGCATATAAAAGTCAGTAGTTAAGAGTTTTATGGGCTAACCCTGGGACATAAAGCTCTTAACTACAGTGCTACAAAGTACACTAACACCCATAAACTACCTATTAACCCCTAAACTGAGGCCCCCCCACATCGCAAACACTATAATAAAATTATTTAACCCCTAATCTGCCGACCGGACATCGCCGCCACCTACATTATATCTATGAACCCCTAATCTGCTGCCCCTAACATCACCGACACCTACATTATATTTATTAACCCCTAATCTGCCACCCCCAACCTTGTCGCCACCTAACTACAATTATTAACCCCTAATCTGCCGACTGGACATCGCCACCACTATAATAAATGTATTAACCCCTAAACCGCCGCACTCCCGCCTCACAAACACTAGTTAAATTTTATTAACCCCTAATCTGCCCCCCCAACGTCGCCGACACCTACCTACATTTATTAACCCCTAATCTGCCGCCCCCAAAGTCGCCTCTACTATATTAAATGTATTAACCCCTAAACCTAAGTCTAACCCTAACACACCCCTAATTTAAATCTATTTTTAATAAATCTAAATAAAATTACTATAATTAAATAAATTATTCCTATTTAAAAATAAATACTTACCTATAAAATAAACCATAAGATAGCTACAATATTATTTAATAATTACATTGTAGCTATTTTAGGATTTATATTTATTTTACAGGCAACTTTGTATTTATTTTAACTAGGTACAATAGCTATTAAATAGTTAAATTACCTGTAAAATAAATCCTAACCTAAGTTACAAATACACGTAACACTACACTATCAATAAATTAATTAAATAAATTAACTACAATTATCTAACATAAAATACAATTAAATAAACTAAACTATAGTAAAAAAAAACCCCACTAAATTACAAAAAATAAAAAAATATTACAAGAAGTTTAATCTAATTACACCTAATCTAATCCCCCTAATAAAATAAAAAAAGACCCCCAAAATAATAAAATTCCCTATCCTAAACTAAATTAAAAATAGCCCTTAAAAGGGCCTTTTGCGGGGCATTGCCCCAAAGTAATCAGCTCTTTTACCAGCCCTTAAAAGGGCTTTTTGCAGAGAATTGCCCCAAAGTAATCAGCTCTTTTACCTGTAAAAAAAGAAATACAATACCCCCCAACATTACAACCCACCACCCACACACCCCTACTCTAAAACCCACCCGATCCCCCCTTAAAAAAAACTAACACTACCCCATTGAAGATCCCCCTACCTTGAGCCCTCTTCACCCAGCCTGGCCAAACTCTTCATCCGATACGGGCACAAGTGGTCCTCCAGCCGGGCAAAAGTCTTCATCCGATCGGGGCAGAAGAGGTCTTCCATCCAGCAGAAGTCTTCATCCAAGCGGCATCTTCTATCTTCATCCTTCTGGTGATGAGCGGCTCCATCTTGAAGACCTCCGACGTGGAACATGCTTCTCGGCCGACGACTACCCGACGAATGACTGGTCCTTTAAATGACGTCATCCAAGATGGCGTCCCTCGAATTCCGATTGGCTGATAGGATTCTATCATCCAATCGGAATTAAGGTAGGAAAAATCCGATTGGTTGATTTAATCAGCCAATCGGAATGAAGTTCAATCCGATTGGCTGATTGCATCAACCAATCGTATTTTTCCGACCTTAATTCCGATTGGCTGATAGAATCCTATCAGCCAATCGGAATTCGAGGGACGCCATCTTGGATTACGTCATTTAAAGGACCAGCCATTCGTCGGCCGAGAAGGATGTTCCGTGCTGGAGGTCTTCAAAATGGAGCCGCTCATTGCCGGAAGGATGAAGATAGAAGATGCCACTTGGATGAAGACTTCTGCTGGATGGAGGACCTCTTCTGCCCTGATCGGATGAAGACTTCTGCCCGGCTGGAGGACCACTTGTGCCCGGATTGGATGAAGAGTTCGGCCCGGCTGGGTGAAGACGGCTCAAGGTAGGGTGATCTTCAAAGGGATAGTGTTAGGTTTATTTAAGGGGGGATCGGGTGGGTTTTAGAGTAGGGGTGTGTGGGTGGTGGGTTGTAATGTTGGGGGGTATTGTATTTCTTTTTTTACAGGTAAAAGAGCTGATTACTTTGGGGCAATGCCCAGAAAAAAAGCCCTTTTAAGGGCTGGTAAAAGAGCTGATTACTTTGGGGCAATGCCCTGCAAAAGGCCCTTGTAATTTAGTGTTTTTTTTTTTGTACTATAGTTTAGTTTATTTAATTGTATTTTATGTTGGTTATACATTTAATATAGTAGCGGCGACGTTGGGGGTGGCAGATTAGGGGTTAATAATTGTAGATAGGTGTCGGCGACATTGGGGGGCAGATTAGGGGTTAATAAAATTTAACTAGTGTTTGCCAGGCGGGAGTGCGGCGGTTTACAGGTTAATACATTTATTATAGTGGTGGCGATGTCCGGGCGGCAGATTAGGGGTTAATAATTGTAGGTAGGTGTCGGCGACATTGGGGGGCAGATTAGGGGTTAATAAAATTTAACTAGTGTTTGCCAGGCGGGAGTGCGGCGGTTTACAGGTTAATACATTTATTATAGTGGCGGCAATGTCCGGTCGGTAGATTAGGGTTTTAATAATTGTAGTTTGGTGGCAGCGAGGTTGGGGGTGGAAGAGTAGGGGTTAATAAATATATAGTACAAAAAACCCCCACTAAATTACAAAAAATAAAAAAATATTACAAGAAGTTTAATCTAATTACACCTAATCTAATCTCCCTAATAAAATAAAAAAAGACCCCCAAAATAATAAAATTCCCTATCCTAAACTAAATTAAAAATAGCCCTTAAAAGGGCCTTTTGCGGGGCATTGCCCCAAAGTAATCAGCTCTTTTACCAGCCCTTAAAAGGGCTTTTTGCAGAGAATTGCCCCAAAGTAATCAGCTCTTTTACCTGTAAAAAAAGAAATACAATACCCCCCAACATTACAACCCACCACCCACACACCCCTACTCTAAAACCCACCCGATCCCCCCTTAAAAAAAACTAACACTACCCCATTGAAGATCCCCCTACCTTGAGCCCTCTTCACCCAGCCTGGCCAAACTCTTCATCCGATACGGGCACAAGTGGTCCTCCAGCCGGGCAAAAGTCTTCATCCGATCGGGGCAGAAGAGGTCTTCCATCCAGCAGAAGTCTTCATCCAAGCGGCATCTTCTATTTTCATCCTTCTGGCGATGAGCGGCTCCATCTTGAAGACCTCCGACGTGGAACATCCTTCTCGGCCGACGACTACCCGACGAATGACTGGTCCTTTAAATTACGTCATCCAAGATGGCGTCCCTCGAATTCCGATTGGCTGATAGGATTCTATCACCCAATCGGAATTAAGGTAGGAAAAATCCGATTGGTTGATTTAATCAGCCAATCAGAATGAAGTTCAATCCGATTGGCTGATTGCATCAACCAATCGTATTTTTCCTACCTTAATTCCGATTGGCTGATAGAATCCTATCAGCCAATCGGAATTCGAGGGACGCCATCTTGGATGACGTCATTTAAAGGACCAGCCATTCGTCGGCCGAGAAGGATGTTCCGTGCTGGAGGTCTTCAAAATGGAGCCGCTCATTGCCGGAAGGATGAAGATAGAAGATGCCACTTGGATGAAGACTTCTGCTGGATGGAGGACCTCTTCTGCCCTGATCGGATGAAGACTTCTGCCCGGCTGGAGGACCACTTGTGCCCGAATTGGATGAAGAGTTCGGCCCGGCTGGGTGAAGACGGCTCAAGGTAGGGTGATCTTCAATGGGATAGTGTTAGGTTTATTTAAGGGGGGATCGGGTGGGTTTTAGAGTAGGGGTGTGTGGGTGGTGGGTTGTAATGTTGGGGGGGTATTGTATTTCTTTTTTTACAGGTAAAAGAGCTGATTACTTTGGGGCAATGCCCAGCAAAAAGCCCTTTTAAGGGCTGGTAAAAGAGCTGATTACTTTGGGGCAATGCCCTGCAAAAGGCCCTTGTAATTTAGTGGTTTTTTTTTTTTGTACTATAGTTTAGTTTATTTAATTGTATTTTATGTTGGTTATACATTTAATATAGTAGCGGCGACGTTGGGGGTGGCAGATTAGGGGTTAATAATTGTAGATAGGTGTCGGCAACATTGGGGGGCAGATTAGGGGTTAATAAAATTTAACTAGTGTTTGCCAGGCGGGAGTGCGGCGGTTTACAGGTTAATACATTTATTATAGTGGCGGCGATGTCCGGGCGGCAGATTAGGGGTTAATAATTGTAGGTAGGTGTCGGCGACATTGGGGGGCAGATTAGGGGTTAATAAAATGTAACTAGTGTTTGCCAGGCGGGAGTGCGGCGGTTTACAGGTTAATACATTTATTATAGTGGCGGCGATGTCCGGTCGGTAGATTAGGGTTTTAATAATTGTAGTTAGGTGGCAGCGAGGTTGGGGGTGGAAGAGTAGGGGTTAATAAATATAATGTAGGTGTTGGCGATGTTAGGAGCAGCAGATTAGGGGTTCATAGGTATAATGAAGGTGGCGGCGGTGTCTGGAGCGGAAGATTAGGGGTTAATAATATAATGCAGGTGGCGAGAATGTCGGGCGGCAGATTAGGGGTTAATAAATGTAAGGTTAGGGGTGTTTAGACTCAGGGTTCATGTTAGGGTGTTAGGTGTAGCCTTAGAAAGTATTTTCCCATAGGAAACAATTGGGCTGTGTTAGGAGCTGAACGCTGCTTTTTTGCTGGTGTTAGGTTTTTTCCAGCCAGCTCAGCCCCATTGTATCCTATGGGGAAATCGTGCATGAGCATGTTTTGCCAGCTTACCGCTACCGTAAGCAACGCTGGTATTACAGGTAGAAGTGGCGCTAAATTTGCTTAACGCTCACTTTTCTGAGGCAAGCCATTCAGAAAACTTGTAATACCAGCGCTGTTTAAAGTGTGCGCTGGAAAAAAAAGGCTTGTTAGCAACGCAAGTTTTTACCGACAAAATTTGTAATCTAGCCGATTGTATCTAGCTTAGGGTTTATTTTTATTTTACAGGCAAGTTTGTATTTATTTTAACTAGGTAGAATAGTACTGAATAGTTATTAACTATTTAAAAACTACCTAGCTAAAATAAATACAAAAGTACCTGTAAAATAAAACCTAACCTAAGTTACACTAACACCTAATACTACACTTCAATTAAATAAATTACCTACATTAAATACAATTAAATAAATTAAATACAATTAGCTAAAGTACAAAAAAAGCAAAACACAAAATTACAGAAAATAATAAACAAATTACAAGATATTTAAACTAATTACACCTAATCTAATACCCCTATCAGAATAAAAAAAAGCCCCCTCAAAATAACTACTATATTAAATGTATTAACCCCTAAACCTAAGTCTAACCCTAACACCCCCCTAATTTAAATCTATTTTTAATAAATCTAAATAAAATTACTATAATTAAATAAATTATTCCTATTTAAAAATAAATACTTACCTATAAAATAAACCATAAGATAACTACAATATTACTAATAATTACATTGTAGCTATTTTAGGATTTATATTTATTTTACAGGCAACTTTGTATTTATTTTAACTAGGTACAATAGCTATTAAATAGTTAAATTACCTGTAAAATAAATCCTAACCTAAGTTACAAATACACGTAACACTACACTATCAATAAATTAATTAAATAAATTAACTACAATTATCTAACATAAAATACAATTAAATAAACTAAACTATAGTACAAAACCCCCCCACTAAATTACAAAAAATAAAAAAATATTACAAGAAGTTTAATCTAATTACACCTAATCTAATCCCACTAATAAAATAAAAAAGACCCCCAAAATAATAAAATTCCCTATCCTAAACTAAATAAAAATAGCCCTTAAAAGGGCCTTTTGCGGGGCATTGCCCCAAAGTAATTAGCTCTTTTACCAGCCCTTAAAAGTGCTTTTTGCGGAGAATTGCCCCAAAATAATCAGCTCTTTTACCTGTAAAAAAAGAAATACAATACCCCCAACATTACAACCCACCACCCACACACCCCTACTCTAAAACCCACCCGATCCCCCCTTAAAAAAACTAACACTACCCCATTGAAGATCCCCCTACCTTGAGCCCTCTTCACCCAGCCGGGCCAAACTCTTCATCCGATACGGGCACAAGTGGTCCTCCAGCCGGGCAGAAGTCTTCATCCGATCGGGGCAGAAGAGGTCCTCCATCCAGCAGAAGTCTTCATCCAAGCGGCATCTTCTATCTTCATCCTTCTGGCGATGAGCGGCTCCATCTTGAAGACCTCCGATGTGGAACATCCTTCTCGGCCGACGACTACCCGACGAATGACTGGTCCTTTAAATGACGTCATCCAAGATGGCATCCCTCGAATTCCGATTGGCTGATAGGATTCTATCACCCAATCGGAATTAAGGTAGGAAAAATCCGATTGGTTGATTTAATCAGCCAATCGGAATGAAGTACAATTAGCTAAAGTACAAAAAAAGCAAAACACAAAATTACAGAAAATAATAAACAAATTACAAGATATTTAAACTAATTACACCTAATCTAATACCCCTATCAGAATAAAAAAAAGCCCCCTCAAAATAAAAAAAAAACCCTATTCTAAACTAAACTACCAATAGCCCTTAAAAGGGTCTTTTGCAGGGTATTGCCCCAAAGTAATCAGCTCTTTTACCTGTAAAAAAAAATACAAACAACCCCCCCAACAGTAAAACCCACCCCCCACACAACAAACCCCCCAAATAAAATACTATCTAAAAAAACCTAAGCTCCCCATTGCCCTAAAAAGGGCATTTGGATGGGCATTGCCCTTAAAAGGGCAGTTAGCTCTTTTGCAAGCCCAAACCCCTAATCTAAAAAATAAACCCACCCAATACACCCTTAAAAAAACCTAACACTAACCCCCTGAAGATCAACTTACCGGGAGAAGTCTTCATCCAAGAATGAATGAAGGTACCTTTAAGTGACGCCATCCAAGATGGCGTTCCTTAGATTCCGATTGGCTGATAGAATTCTATTAGCCAATCAGAATTAAGGTAGAAAAAATCCTATTGGTTCCGCACAGGATGGATGAAGATAGAAGATGCCGTCTGGTTGAAGACTTCTGCCCGTCTGGAGGACCACTTTGCCTGGCTTGGATGAAGACTTCTCCAGGCTTCGTTGAGGACTTCGGCCCGGCTTGGATGAAGACTTCTCCCGGTAAGTCGATCTTCAGGGGGTTAGTGTTAGTTTTTTTTTAAGGGTGTATTGGGTGGGTTTATTTTTTAGATTAGGGGTTTGGGCTTGCAAAAGAGCTATATGCCCTTTTAAGGGCAATGCCCATCCAAATGCCCTTTTCAGGGCAATGGGGAGCTTAGTTTTTTTAGATAGTATTTTATTTGGGGGGTTGGTTGTGTGGGTGGTGGGTATTACTGTTGGGGGGTTGTTTGTATTTTTTTTACAGGTAAAAGAGCTGATTACTTTGGGGCAATACCCCGCAAAAGGCCCTTTTAAGGGCTATTGGTAGTTTAGTTTAGGCTAGAGGTTTTTTATTGGGGGGGGGGCTTTTTTATTTTGATAGGGCTATTAGATTAGGTGTAATTAATTTAAATATCTTGTAATTTGTTTATTATTTTCTGTAATTTAGTGTTTGTTTTATTTTGTAATTTAGCTAATTTAATTGATTTGATTGTTGTTAATTTAGTTAATTTATTTAATTATAGTGTAGTGTTAGGCGTTAGTGAAACTTAGGTTAGTTTTTATTTTACAGGTAAATTTGTATTTATTTTAGCTAGGTAGTTATTAATAATAACTATTTAATAACTATTCTACCTAGTTAAAATAAATAAACTTGCCTGTAAAATAAAAATAAATCCTAAGCTAGATACAATGTAACTATTAGTTATATTATAGCTAGCTTAGGGTTTATTTTTTAGGTAAGTATTTAGTTTTAAATAGGAATAATGTAGTTAATGATAGGAATTTTCTTTAGATTTATTTAAATTATATTTAAGTTAGGGGGTGTTAGGGATAGGGTTAGGATTAGGTTTAGGGGTTAATAAGTATAATGTAGGTGGCGGCGGTGTCCGAAGCGGCAGATTAGGGGTTAATAAGAATAATGTAGGTGTCGGCGATGTCGGGGCGGCAGATTAGGGGTTAATAAGTGTAAGATTAGGGGTGTTTAGACTCAGGGTTCATGTTAGGGTGTTAGGTGTAAACTTAAATTTTGCTCAACGCTCACTTCTTGCCTTTTAACGACGGGTTTATAAAAACCTGTAATACCAGCGCTGCGGGTAAGTGAGCGGTGAGGGAACTGCTCGTTAGCGTCGCATAGCCTCTAAAGCAAAACTCGTAATCTAGCCGTTTGTCTATTATTTTTTGTAATGTTAGTTTTTTTTTTTTTTTCGTACTGTTAGGATTATTTAATATTGTAATGTTAGTTTTTTTATTTATTTAAAATAGTAATGTTAGTTTAATTTATAGTTTAAACTTAGTTTTATTTATTTCACAGGTAAGTTTTTATTTATTTAAAGATAGTTATATTGTAAGTTTAATTTAAAATTAGGGGGGTGTTAGGTTTAGGGGTTAATAGTTTAATTTAGTGTGTTGTGATGTGGGGGGCTGGTGGATTAGGGGTTAATAGGTTTAGTTTAATAGTACCAATGTGGGGGGCCGGCAGTTTAGGGGTTAATCATTTTATTTAGTGTTGGCGATGTCGGGGAGTGGCAGATTAGTGGTGTTTAGACTAGGGGTTTATGGTAGGGTGTTAGGTTTAAATGTAACTTTCTTATCCCCATAGAAATCAATGGGGTTGCGTTACAGTGATCGCCATTGTGCGATCGCAGGTGTTAGTTTTTTTACTAACACTTTCTCCCCATTGATGTCTATGGGGGAAAGCGTGCACGAGAACGTAAACTCAGCCCTTGACTTTTGAGCGGTATGGAACTTATCGCACCATAACGCACAACACAAGAAGGTTTTTCAGAAACTTGTAATGACAGTGCTATGAAAAGTGCGATAACGCAATTTTTTTGCGTTATTTATGTACCCGGTTTAGCGCACAACTTGTAATTTAGGTGAATGTGGGCAAAATTTGATAATAGAAGTAAATTAATAAAATAAGTTTTCTTTTTTTTTATTGAATGCTCTATTTCACTGGTTTTCAGACCTATCCTCAGGCCTCCCCAACAGGCCAGGTTTTCTGGATTACCTCAGATGAGAGCAGCTAAAATAACCAGGTTTACTAATCAGCTGATTATTTCACCTGTGCTCTAGTTCAGATAGCCTCAAAATGTGTCCTGTTAGGGAGGTCTGGGGACAGGTTTGAAAACCAGTGCTTTATTTGAATCATGAATGTTTAATTATGACTTTAATATCCCTTTAATGGCCAGTTGTACACACACACACTCCCTATTAGTTTCAAAATAAAAAATAAACAGCCTTTTTATAACCTTTAATAATGCACATAATTATTTTTAGCAGTGATCTTTTATAGGCATTTTTTTTAGATGTTAAAAGTACACTGTACTTTAAAATGTTCTCCCCTTTAATGTGTTAAATGTAATGCATTTTACCAGCTGAACTGTATTCAAAAGTATACAAATCGGTCCTTTAACTTTATATTTTCTTTTGAAATATCTAGTTTTCCTGCTGAAACCACCACCTATACTGAAAAATGTCAATACTACAGTATAGGCTATAGCACAGCATGGACCGGATAATGTGCCTTTAAATATGACATAGTTTGACACAATGTAATGTTTTTTTTGTATAGAAAAGATGCATGGATTGGAATAACCTCAATTTGGAAAACCTGCAAAAAAAATTCTGGAATAGACTCCATAATGAAGGGGAAAACATACTTTGCAGTTTGTGGCATATTTTTTTGGCCTAAATACTTTCTGTAGCGCCAACAAATATACACAAATTAGTTTAGATTATGAAACAGATTTTAAATTTGCCAAGGCTGCTACTAGTTGATTACATTTCTTTTTGCATATCTGATGAATGTTTTTCTCAGCTGTCAGGCATTATATTTCCCTGTTGCTCATAGACATTTTCCTTTCCTTATCAGTATTGCCCTCATACAAAGCACTAAAATACTTGACAAACATACTTGGCAAGTTACTATCTTAAAGAGCATGTACACTCCAATTGTTGAATGTTCATGAAAGTCCAAGAACATTTTGACAAGAAGGAAACATCCACAATTAGAGGAAGAAAGGGTGAGGCTTACAATAATAATATTTCAGAAAAAAATCCTTTTTAACTTTTTTTTGTCAGGCTTGATTAAAACTTCCTTTCCTGATAAGCCACCTTATATATTGTAATTCATGCACTACACACTAAGATTATAGATATAAAAGGAAAAACAAAAACTAGGAAGCATTTCTGTTACTTCTGTTTCCAAATACATTTGATTTCTTGCAAAATGTAAATTAATATTTTTTATGTTGGATGTGGATAGGATGCTGTATACTTTAAAATTAGTGCATACAGTCATATGCAAAAGTTTAGGCACCCCTGATGATTTTCATTTATAAATAATTGGGTGTTTGGATCAGCAATTTCATTTTGATCTATAAAATAACTGAAGGACGCAGTAATATTTCAGTAGTGAAATTAGGTTTGTTGGATTAACAGAAAATGTGCAATATGCATCAAAACGAAATTAGACAGGTGCATAAATTTGGGCACCCTTGTCATTTTATTGATTTGAATACCTGTAACTACCTAGCACTGATTAATTGTAACACACAACTGGTTTGGTAAACCCATTAAGCCTTGAACTTCATAGACAGGTGCATCCAATCATGAGAAAATGTATTTAAGGTGGCCAATTGCAAGTTGTTTTTCTCTTTGACTCTCCTCTGAAAAGTGGCAACATGGGGGCCTCAAAACAACTCTCAAATGACCTGAAAACAAAGATTGTTCAACATTATGGTTTAGGGGAAGGCTACAAAAAGCTATCACAGAGATTTAAGCTGTCAGTGTCCACTGTGAGGAACATAGTGAGGAAATGGAAGACCACAGGCACAGTTCTTGTTAAGACCAGAAGTGGCAGGCCAAGTAAAATATCGGAGAGGCAAAGGCAAAGGATAGTGAGAACGGTCAAAAACAGCCCACAGACCACCTCCAAAATCATCTTGCTGCAGATGGTGTCACTGTGCATCGTTCAACAATTCAGCGCACTTTGCACAAGAAGAAGCTGCATGATAGAGTGATGTGGAAGAAGCCTTTTCTGCACACACACCACAAACAGAGTATTGTATTGTATTGTATTGTATTGGGTACTTGTAAAGCACGACTAATCACCGTAAGGGCAAGGCGCTGCTCATTTATCAACCTCGGAAGGAAGAAAGGCTAAGTGGACTTTGCCGGGGATCGAACCTGCAACCCTTGGGTTGCTACAGAGCTCAGCCACAGTGCCTTAGCATGCTGACCTATCTGTCTGGCTTGAGGTATGCAAACACACATTTGGACAAGCCAGCTTTATTTTGGAAGAAGGTGCTGTGTACTGATGAAACAAAGATTGAGTTATTTGGTCATAACAAGGGGCATTATACATGGCGGCAAAAGAACACAGCGTTCCAAGACAAACACTTGCTACCCACCGTAAAATGTGGTGGATGTTCCATCAAGCTGTGGGGCTGAGTGGCCAGTGCTGGTACTGGGAATCTTGCTAAAGTTGAGGGTCACATGGATTCCAATCAATATTAGCAGATACTTGAGAATAATGTTGAGGAATCAGTCACAAAGTTGAATTTTTGCCGGGGCTGGATATTTCAACAAGACAACAACCCAAAACACTGCTCAAAATCTACTCTGGCATTTATGCAGAGGAACAAGTACAATGTTCTGGAATGGCCATCCCAGTCCCCAGACCTGAATATCATTGAAAATCTGTGGGGTGATTTGAAGCGTGCTGTCCATGCTCGGCATCCATCAAACCTAACTGAACTGGATATGTTTTGCAAGGAGGAATGGTCCAAAATACCTTCATCCAGAATCCAGACACTCATTACAGGCTATAGGAAGAATCTAGAGGCTGTTATTTCTGCTAAAGGAGTCTCTACTAAATATTGATGCCATATTTCTGTTGGGGTGCCTAAATTTATACACCTGTCTAATTTCGTTTTGATGCATATTGCACATTTTCTGTTAATCCAATAAATCTCATTTCACTACTGAAATATTACTGTGTCCTTCAGTTATTTGACAGATCAAAATGAAATTGCTGATCCAAACACCCAATTATTTATAAATGAAAATCATGGAAATTGTAAGGGGTGCCTAATCTTTTGCATACAACTGTGTGTGTATATATATATATATATATATATATATATATATATATATATATATATACAGGGAGTGCAGAATTATTAGGCAAATGAGTATTTTGACCACATTATCCTCTTTATGCATGTTGTCTTACTCCAAGCTGTATAGGCTCGAAAGCCTACTACCAATTAAGCATATTAGGTGATGTGCATCTCTGTAATGAGAAGGGGTGTGGTCTAATGACATCAACACCCTATATCAGTTGTGCATAATTATTAGGCAACTTCCTTTCCTTTGGCAAAATGGGTCAAAAGAAGGACTTGACAGGCTCAAAAAGGTCAAAAATAGTGAGATATCTTGCAGAGGGATGCAGCTCTCTTAAAATTGCAAAGCTTCTGAAGCGTGATCATCGAACAATCAAGCGTTTCATTCAAAATAGTCAACAGGGTCGCAAGAAGCGTGTGGAAAAACCAAGGCGCAAAATAACTGCCCATGAACTGAGAAAAGTCAAGCGTGCAGCTGCCAAGATGCCACTTGCCACCAGTTTGCCATATTTCAGAGCTGCAACATCACTGGAGTGCCCAAAAGCACAAGGTGTGCAATACTCAGAGACATGGCCAAGGTAAGAAAGGCTGAAAGACGACCACCACTGAACAAGACACACAAGCTGAAACATCAAGACTGGGCCAAGAAATATCTCAAGACTGATTTTTCTAAGGTTTTATGGACTGATGAAATGAGAGTGAGTCTTGATGGGCCAGATGGATGGGCCCGTGGCTGGATTGGTAAAGGGCAGAGAGCTCCAGTCCGACTCAGACGCCAGCAAGGTGGAGGTGGAGTACTGGTTTGGGCTGGTATCATCAAAGATGAGCTTGTGGGGCCTTTTCGGGTTGAGGATGGAGTCAAGCTCAACTCCCAGTCCTACTGCCAGTTTCTGGAAGACACCTTCTTCAAGCAGTGGTAGAGGAAGAAGTCTGCATCCTTCAAAAAAACATGATTTTCATGCAGGACAATGCTCCATCACACGCGTCCAAGTACTCCACAGCGTGGCTGGCAAGAAAGGGTATAAAAGAAGAAAATCTAATGACATGGCCTCCTTGTTCACCTGATCTGAACCCCATTGAGAACCTGTGGTCCATCATCAAATGTGAGATTTACAAGGAGGGAAAACAGTACACCTCTCTGAACAGTGTCTGGGAGGCTGTGGTTGCAGGCTTTTGAGTGTCCTTTCAAAGAAAGGTGGCTATATTGGTCACTGATTTGTTTTTGTTTTGTGTTTGAATGTCAGAAATGTATATTTGTGAATGTTGAGATGTTATATTGGTTTCACTGGTAAAAATAAATAATTGAAATGGGTATATATTTGTTTTTTGTTAAGATGCCTAATAATTATGCACAGTAATAGTCACCTGCACACACAGATATCCCCCTAAAATAGCTATAACTAAAAACAAACTAAAAACTACTTCCAAAAATATTCAGCTTTGATATTAATGAGTTTTTTGGGTTCATTGAGAGCATGGTTGTTGTTCAATAATAAAATTAATCCTCAAAAATACAACTTGCCTAATAATTCTGCACTCCCTGTATGTGTGTGTATATATATATATGTGTGTGTATATATATATATATATATATATATATACACACACACATATTCACCCCTGATGAAGGGGTAAACACTTTGAAACGTCACTGTAAATAAAATTGTATTATACATTTTATAAGACCAGAGAGTGATTCGTCCTTCAGCTCTATACATATTTAATATAGACATAAACATATATATAATCTTATAGATCCAGTCAAACCAGCTCTAAGACCTACACAATATAATAAAAAGTTAGTAGGAAAACCAAAGGCTACTAATGTCTGAGTCTAAGGGTGCAAGGAGGAATCAAAAAATTCAAATAAATACAAAGCAGTAAGAAAGAGAAGAATACAGAGAATGATAGAAAAAATGTACAAGGATTCCTTAGCCAGCACTTTCCTATTCTATTACCATCTATATATTAGATATATTGCACCAGAGGGGTAAACAACATCAAGGACAAAGCACAAATTAACGAGCG